>NC_054830.1:8177500-8480000 GCF_018345385.1 Vulpes lagopus | reverse complement strand
AGACACAGCGTTGTAATTGTGTATCATTTATCCACAGTCAATGGATGGCTCGTTTTAAAAGGCTTATTTTTTTTATTCGTGGATATTTTACATGAGAAGAAGCAGAGAATAACCACCTGGAACAAGGTTGTGTGAAATCCTTGTGCCCCTCTCCCCAGGATCTTTCCTGGGCACAGACATCCTGTGGAACTTTGAACATCCTTTGGAGCTTTCCTGAGTGATCTGTCCTGAGATCACTTGCCCCTTCGTGGGTTTGTCACGTTGAAAACATGTATTCACTCTTTTAAAGTCAGTTTTGCAATAAATGTAAAATGTATTTAATCAATAGGTCTTGAAAAAACAGTGTATTTCCAAAGCGGCAAGAAAGAGGAGAATTTTGGGGCAAAAAAAAAAAAAAGTATTACATTGCATATGTTAAAGTTTTTTTCCCTTTTTCTTCCCCTGGCAGGATGGGGAGTATGTTTCCGAGATCTGTTCCTTACTTTTGGGTGATGTTAAATGAAATTCCAGAGCTTAGACTTGCCACACCAGAGTGTTCAAGTGTGATTGTTTATAAAACAGTTTCCTGCCATACAGATAATAATTAACATCATTTTCTGAAAACAAGAGATACTTGTGTTTTCTTGTTAAAAAATACAGTTGTCTTCCTTCCTTTTACATAATTGCTGGGATTGATGTTTTTTTTAAGATTTTATTTATTTATTTATTTATTTATTTATTTATTTATTTATTTATTTATTTATGAGAGAGAAAGAGAGAGAGAGAAGGGGAGGAGCAAAGGGCGAGGGACAAGCAGGCCCCCACTAAGTGCAGAGCCAGATTGGGGGGTGGTGCTCAATCTCACGACCTGAGATCATGACCCTAGACGTAATCAAGAGTCAGAAGCTCAACTGAGGAGCCACTTAGGTCCCCCAGGTTTGAGGGATTTTGTTGGATTGTTCATACACGGAGTTTGTGTTACTTAAAATATCAGTGGTGGTGTAGAGCAACTCTAGTGGGGTCAGAGGTATGCTCTCAGTATCTTAAAGGCCCCCACTTGGAGACTGCGAAGTACTTCAAGGCCAAGTTCTTTCTGTGGGACTTCCCCTACAGGTATCTTTCCTACTCACACACACACCTGAGAAGGAGCCCTTTACACTGAAAGTACAGAGCCCTGGAAAGCTGGGGATGGAAGGGCTCTAAACATACATTGGAGTTTTGTATCCACAGTGTAGGTGTATTCAGACTGTAAACTGTTTACATTGAGAAAGTCTGGGAAAGTCAAGTTCTGTGTCCTGGATTCGGGTCAGTGACTGGGGGAGGTTATTTGGGTTTTTTGGTTACCTTGAATTGAATCCTGCTGAGAATTTCCTCACCCATTAGACCGGGAGCCTGAGGGAGGGAGGGAGCAGATCCATCATGCTCCAGGGAGGGGAGGGTGTGCGGGGATCCCAGAGGTTATTCCTGTGACTGCTCAGGTCCCTACCCTCCTTCACCAGGGACTGAGCCACTCCAGGACTTCAGTCTCCACCAGGAGAGTCTAGAATGTGGAACCTTCTGAATGTGGCTTTTCTTCTATCCTGGGTTCCGGAAGCAGGCTGCTCATCTCTGCTGCATCCAAGGTTTCTTTCCTTTGGATTCTTTATTGATTGATGAGGGCAGCCCTTTGGCTCTGGTTCCCCCCAGTACTTGGGTTCCTAAACTGTAAGTTGATTGACGATAAGGTGTGAGGAAAGCTAGAAAATTCTGGAAACCGAGTAGAATCTGTGATATGTTGGGTGAACTTCAAGATGTAAAATGAACATGGTTAAGCTCTCAGGTCATTTTTCATTTTGGATCAGTTTTTGTTTGTATGTGTCCCTAGAGAACATTGACATTCAACAGGCTAAAGCAATGGAATTCCTATTTTTTTAATTAAGATTTTTAAATTTATTTATTCATGAGAGAGAGGAAGAGGCAGAGACATAGGCAGAGGGAGAAGCAGGCTCCATGCAGGGAGCCTGATGCGGAACTCCATCCTGAGACTCCAGGATCAGGCCCTGAGCCAAAGACAGGCACTTAACTGCTGAGCCACCCAGGTGTCCCTGGAATTCCTATTTTAATTGATGGGAGGAAAATGGCCCAAAGCTTCTGTAAATCTTTTAAAATCCAATGCATTGAAGGAGCTACACTCAAACTCCTAAAAGCATTAGAAAATGCTACTTATTCCTGGAAATATCCTAAGTGTGAGTTAGGCAAAGGACAAACTGTTGATGGGAGATTGTCAAGCACAACGGTCAAGAAAGAATTCTTGGAAAAAAAAAAAAAGAATTCTTGGGACGTTTTATAACAAAAAGGCACAGGGACAGGACCCATGGGCAGAGAGCTGCATTTGATTGTGAGGAATGACTGATCATATAGGGTTTTCTATCCTATGGAGGTGAAGGTGATATTAGGGCTTCAGGTAATTGAGTCTATAGGTTCCTGGTAGCCTATTATTAAGATTGTGTTTTTCTGGTAAATCATTAAGATAATTACAAACTAGACTGGTGTTTTGGGTCCTACTTGACTGCGATCTTTATCAGCTGACCATTTATTTTTCCCCTGCCTTTGTTCTTAGGCAGTTTTGGTGCCTGAGGAATGTTATATGTATATCTCGCCTTAAGGGGGGTGGTTTCGGGGTGTCAGCTCATGTTTTGCCCTCAGCTTACCTTTAACTTTCTCATCAGTGATGCTATAACTGAACTAATGGGAATTTGCTCCTTGATGAGTTACAGTAGAGACTGCGTGGGGGGGAGTTATCACACAAAGGAAACTATTTGTGGTAAATAAGGAGATCACAGGGAATAATTTCCAAAGCCTTGACTACTGGAGCAGGGGTGAGTGGGTTCCTTTTTTTAGCGTTAGGATGTATATCCAGAAAGGGGAATTCTTTCCTCATATGGAGAAGTGGGAATAAGGTTTCGGATGCGTCTCTCTCTCTCTCTCTCTCTCTCTCTCTTTTTTAAAAGATTTATTTATTTGTTTTAGAGACAGGGGCACGAATGCAAGGAGAGAATCCTCCAGCAGATTCCCCACTGAGCCCAATGCAGGACTCCATCTCAGGACCCTGAGATCATCACTGAAGCTTAAACCAAGAGTCCACTGCTTAACCAACTGAGCCACCCAGGTGCCTGAAGGCCACACATCCGTCCTAAGGAAGCACAATTGTACATACAGTGTATGGTAATGAGGTTTGTGCTCCTTCTGGATTGTTTCTTAATTTTTTTTTTAAGTAGGCTCCACACCCAGCATGGAGCCCAAAGCAGGGCTTGAACTTAGGCCTGAAATCAAGACCTGAGCTGAACATAAGAGTTGGTCGCTTAAGGGACTGAGCCACCCAGGTGCCCCTTGGGTGGAGATTTAACATTATAATGAAGTAGAGGTAATTGTTGGACACTCCATGGTCCAACTGCCCAGGTGTCAATCGCAAATTCTCTAGGCCCCTGGAGCTCTTCCTCTTGTTTGCCTTAAAAGATAAAGTTAACCTTCCTCTGAGGAAGGCAGTGGGGTTCAGAGGGGGTCTTGCTGGTGACCCTTTTACCCTCGTTAATGCTATGGGGCACAGTTTGAATCCTGTGAAAACAACTCAGAAATGTGCATGAGGTCAGTCTACTTTTGAAACAGCACTGGTTTTACCATTGATTTATTGTCTCCAACTCAGGCTATTTCCTGGCCGGGTAGAGACTGTTAGTTTTTGCATTCCTTCTCTTGCCTTAAAACCCTTAACTGCTGAAGTCTTTGGATTTCTTTGTTGTAACACCTCCTAGAAGTTCAGCCAGAGGTGTCCTAGGGCAAGTACGGCTGGTAAAGCATAGATCGCAGAGGATAGTGAGGGGCCTAAGATAATTTGTTTCATGTCATAAAAACTGTGTCTTTTCTTTCTTTTGCTGGAGACTCATAGCTGTCTGCTTACAATGCCATGTGTTCTTTTACTTGGGGATTTGAAAATGTTTTTTTGTATGGTGTACACTTTTGTAAATGTTAGTGTTGAAAGAAATTCAATCTTAGAATAGTTTCCAGTGTACAAGTGCTATAGGTAAAGAAAAAGGAAATAGTAAATTATGGTATATATAAATTTCTCTATTTTAAATAAATCTGTTAGGTAGGAAAGTCTAAGCTAAGAAACTTGCTGGCCACGTATCCTAGTCCCCTCCTGCATGGTTATCCCAGCCCCACTCAAACACAGTGTTGATCGTTTCTTGAACCTTCTGTTATGATTTTCTTATATAAAAACAAACCATTGCAAAGGCATTTTTTTCTTATCTGTGTTTATCCTTGTAATGAGCAGTTGGACTCACATTTTTGGCTGTTTGCACACAGTTTAAGCCTGCCCTCTGCCTCTGAACTGTGCCCCCAGCCTGGAAGGCTGATAAGAAAGTCTGCAAGCTCCTTCCTCTGGCACTGACTTCAGATTCAAACACAAACCCCTGCCTGTGTGCAGAATTTCTGCTTCAGCCTAACCTCCCAGCCACAGCGAAAGCCCAACCAGATGGCTCCCTCTCCTTGCTTTCTGAAGCCATTTCAGAGCTGTTTGAGAGGCCCACCCTTCCTTCCCCCAGAGATCTATTATCTATTATGTTGGTCCTAAGCTTTCCCCTACTCTGTCAGAGTGTGTTTGTCTGTGTGCATATGTGCCACATGGGTGTCATTCTTAACGTGGGAACCATACATCCATCTGCAGGTGGCCATAATAATTGGCTCCATGAGCAGCATGTCTAGACGTGACCACCACCTGTAGGTCTACTTCTCTTGCTCTGATTTGCTCACCTGCTCTAATGCCTGATGGCAGCATGTAGTAGGGGGCTACTGGTGTGACCTGTGCTGCCCCGTGTCACACTGGTGACCCTCCCAAGCCTCAGTTCTGTGTTCAGCCTCCAGAGTTGGCACTTAGGAGAATTCCCAGGCATGTGGGAGTAGGAGTGTGATGAGGGTAGGACTGGAGCTCTTCTCAGAGTGGTCCTGGGTTGATGTCTTTGCTGGTTTTCTCTGACACACCTGGGGGTGAGGACTATACCTGTGCAAGAGAGGGGCCCATCAGGTGGTCACTCCTGAGAGAGCAGCCATTTAATCAGAGAAAGAGAAGAGAGAGTGAGAGGCAGCTAGCAGGTGGTGGGCTGAGTCCAGACCCCTGGCCCCAGAGGGCTCACCAGGACCCTTAGGTCCCTCTGTTGCTACCCCTGCCTCTACTACAGCAAAGAGCCTCAGCCTCCAGTTTAGGGGACGACATTTATAGTCCCCCTGTGGCACAGCAAAGGAATTAGTTCAAATGTGACTTAAGTCCAGGATCCTTGAACCCTATGGAGCAATCAGTTGTCATGGGGGAAGCTCCTAACCCTGATGGCGCTGTTTTGGAGGAAAGAAATGTATCAATACTGGATTAGAGAGGACACCTCCTCCCCTGAAGTACATCCAGTGATGGAAAAAACCAAGACTGAGAAGGAAGCAAAAGAAAAAGTATTGAAACAAAGGTCTAAAATTTGACCAATTGGAAACCCAACATACAGCAAAAGAATTTATACAAAGAAAGGATAAAAATACACTGCCTGGCCTTTGGGCCTCTACAACATAGGTTCTGAGTTAATCTTGCCATCTACTATAATGTATTAATTTAGGAATCTTCATGCCAATAATCAATACTACCGTTCAACTTGGAGTTATACCTGGGGACCCCCACTAAGTTTTAGCAAGATACCTTGATCATCTTTGGGGAGTTACTCAATATAAAACAGGAGGCAAAGGGGTATGACTTGCCCTAATCATCAGAAAACTATTGTCTGGCCTAAATTCCCCATGGTCATAATACACTGTCCTGAAATATCCTACACCACACAAAGAAGTTCTGAACCAATGAATCGTGAATTAAAATTTTAAATGAAATCTTTGGCACTTCCAAAATTTCTTGAAAATACCCCAACCTTCCCCAGCCCCCCCCCAGCTAAATTACTGTAATCAGACCCAGTTAAATGAAACCTGGCTTTCCACGATTTAAAACTATTGTACCATACCTATTAGGAAGAAGTGATTATCACCAGAGCTTCTCCTTTTAACAGCCAAGGTCAGCCTGTTCTTAAGCCTGGAAAGAATGGATGACACCTCAGAGTGGATTGCCGCAATTATGAGGTTGTGGTCACACCAAACAAGCCCCTCTTCCCAGTCCCCAAGATTACTGGAATTACTGACTACCCAGTCGGCACCTGGTAAATATCCTGCCATCATAGATTTGGTGGGGTCTGTTCTGTTCAGTGCCTGTCTCAACAGCCTCACAGCACAGTTGCCTTCACCTTGGGGGACACAATTCACCTTTACTGGGCACCCCCAGGAGCCTTGACACTACTGCGCAGCACTAGGTACTGGACTTCCCTGAAAGTAGAGGTTCTCCCAGGCCCTGAGCATGTGACACATTATAACTTCCATCTGGTTACACATTATAACTTGGGTCCTGGAAATAGCAGCCCATGAGCTCAGCACAACTACTGGGACCTCCTTGAGACATAGTGGAACAACACCTGAGTCCTCTGGCACATCCCACTGCAGGAAGGGGTGGCCTCCCCTCTCCTCAGTGCCATGCTGGGTGCCATTGCTCTGGAAGAGGTCACCCCTCTCACATCTCTCCCTTGGCTCCTTGGGGATCTCCTTGGGTTTGACTGAGTGAACTACAGTAGAGAGGTTGGTTTGTTTTTTTTAAATCTTTTTGGATGACTTCACCACATTCGTATGTGATGGAGCTCAGTGAGATTTGCTGCTTTTTATCACTTAACTGGGACATCCTTGATAAAACGTGGGACCCAAACATAACCAAAACATCTCAAACTAACAAACATCAGTCAGTGATATTATTTTAAAACTTTTTGATAAATTAGAAATCTAATAGGAAAAATGAACAATTAAGCTGCAACTTACACAATTTTTTAATAAGAATCAGAGAAGCTTCCATCTGAGATTCTGTTCCCTTGATGATAATTGTCATGGAAACAGAATATTGCATTACAAAAATTGCTTCCAGTTCTATTAATTGCCTTAAAAATAGCAAAATTGGACCGCCTGGGTGGCTCAGCAGTTGAGCATCTGCCTTTGGCTCAGGGCATGATCCCAGGATCTGGGATCGAGTTCCACGTTGGGCTCCCTGCAGAGAGCCTGCTTCTCCCTCTGCCTATGTTTTCTGCTTCTCTCTCTTTCTGTGTCTCTCATGAATAAATAAATAAAATATTTTTTAAAAAATAGCAAAATAGTATACTTCTATTTTTGTGACAGCTTCTCTTTTCCTAGCTTTATTATGACATAATTGGCAAATAAAATTTGCACCTATTTAATATGATGATACACACATACACTATGAAATGATTACCTCAATCAAGCCAATTAACACATCTATACTTAAATAAAGAGAGAAAACCGAAATAGTGGTTGGAGATATAGACCCAAGGAAATGAAATCAAATGGCACCAGAGTCAACCCAAAGAAGACTTCATAAACACATTATAATCAAATCATCAAAAATCAAAGAGTTTTGAAAGTAGCAAGAAGAAAGTGACACATCACATACAAAGGAATCCTAGCTAGATTATCAATGGATTACTCAGCAGAAACCTTTCTTACAAGCCAGAACAGAATTGGATGCTATATTCAAAGTGCTGAAAGAAAAACACTATCAACCAAGAATGCTTTTTCTAGTAAAGCTGTCCTTTAGAAATGAAGGAAAAATACTTTCCCAGACA
Organism: Vulpes lagopus; assembly: GCF_018345385.1. NCBI lineage: Eukaryota > Metazoa > Chordata > Mammalia > Carnivora > Canidae > Vulpes > Vulpes lagopus. The sequence goes on along the minus strand of NC_054830.1, from coordinate 8,472,285 downwards.
AACAATTATTGAGGGAGTTTAATCACCAGTAGACCTGACATAGGATTTTATTAAATCTTAAAAAAAAAAAAAAAAAAAGAGGAAGGGCACCCAGGGTGGCTCAGCAGTTTAGCACTGCCTTCGGCCCAGGGTGTAGTCCTGGAGACCTGGGATCAAGTCCCATGTCAGGCTCCCTGCATGGAATGGAGCTTGCTTCTCCCTCTGCCTGTGTTTCTGCCTGCCTCTCTCTCTCTCTCTCTCTCTCTCTCTCTCTCTCCCCCTCCCTCCCTCCTTGTGTCTCTCATGAGTAAATAAATAAAATCTTTAAACACAAAAAAAGGAAGTTCTTCAAGGATAAATGAATGGATGCTAATTAGCAACATGAAAAAAATGTGGAAGTATGAAACTGGTCAAACCAACTTTTGGTTTAAAGATTTGATTTTTTAATTTTTTTTAATTTTTATTTATTTATGATAGTCACAGAGAGAGAGAGAGAGAGAGAGAGAGAGAGGCAGAGACATAGGCAGAGGGAGAAGCAGGCTCCATGCACCGGGAGCCTGATGTGGGATTCGATCCCGGGTCTCCAGGATCGCGCCCTGGGCCAAAGGCAAGCGCCAAACCACTGCGCCACCCAGGGATCCCTAAAGATTTGATTTTTTAGAAAGATCTATTTATTGCTACCTTAGCATTTGTTTCATTTCCATTTGCATAGAATATCTTTTTCTATGCCTTCACTTTCAATTTTTATGTGGCTTAAGGTCTAACGTAAATCTCTTGCAGGCAGCATATAGATGGGGCTTTTTTTTAAAGATTTATTTATTTTTATTTATTTATGATAGACGGGGAGAGAGAGAGAGAGAGAGGCAGGCAGAGACACAGGAGGAGGGAGAAGCAGGCTCCATGTCGGGAGCCTGACACGGGACTTGATCACTGGACTCCAGGATTGCGCCCTGGGCCAAAGGCAGGTGCTAAACCACTGAGGCACCCGGGGATCCCCGGGGCTTTTTTTTAAAATTCATTCAACCAACCTGTGTTTTTTGATTGGAACATTTAGTTCATTTATATTTAGAGTAATTGTTGTTTTATTCATTAATGAGAAAGAGAGAGAAGTAGAGGGAAAGGGAGAAGCAGGCTTCCCACTGAGCAGGGAGGCCAATATTGGACTTGATCCCAGGACCCTGGGATCATGACCTGAGCCAAAGGCAGACACTTAACCAACTGAACCACCCAAGCACCCTTAGAGTAATTGTTGATGGGTATATACCTATTACCATTTCATGTATTGTTTTCTGGTTGTTTTTATAGTTCTTCTCTGTTCCTTTATTCTCTTGCTTTTTTTTCCCTTGTGATTTGATAACTCCTTTACTGTTATTCTTGGATTCCTTTCTCCTAATTTTTTGTATACCTATTATAGGTTTTGTTTTGTGGTTACCATGAGAGTCATATATAACACCCTGGGTATATAGAAGTCTATTTTTGATGTTAACTTAAATTCAAGCCCATTCTAAAGGCACTATGTTCCCCCTCCCTTTATGTTTTATGTATTTGATGTCACATTTTACATCTTTTTATTATGTGTATCCTTTAAATAATTATTGTAGATACATTTGATTTTAATATTTTTGTTTTTTATCCTTCATATTAGTGAAGGATATTAGTGAACCATTAAGTGGTTAATCCACTATCTTTATGTTTGCTTTTACCAGTTAGATTTTTTCTTTTGTAATTTTTTAAGTGTAAGTGGGCACGAAAAGGCCATAACTAAAAGAAGTTCCTTTATCATTTTGTAATACCAGTTTAGAGGGCTATTAACTTTTGTCTGCAAAACTTTTTATCTTTCCTTTAATTATGAATGATAATCTTCCTGTGTAGAATATTCTTGCTTATAGGGTTTTTAATTTTCCTTTTAGCACTCTGAACATATAATGCCACTTTCTTCTGGCCTGCTAAGTTTCTTTCTTTTTTTCTTTTTTTTTTTAAGATTTTATTTATTTATTCATGAGAGACAGAGAGAGAGAGAGAGAGGCAGAGACACTAGCAGAGGGAGAAACAGGTCCATGCAGGGAGCCCAACGTGGGACTTGATCCCAGGTCTCCAGGATCAGGCCCTGGGCTGAAGGCAGCACTAAACCACTGAGCCACCTGGGCTGCCCTGGCCTGCTGAGTTTCTGCTGAAAAATCAGCTTATGGTCTTATGGGTGTTCCCTTATATGTAACTAGTTGCCTTTTTTTTTTTTAAGATTTTAAAAAATTTATCCATGAGAGACAGAGAGAGAGGCACACACAGGCAGAAGCAGAAGCAGGCTCCCCGTGAGGAGTCTGATGCAGGATTTGACCCCAGGACTCTGGGATCATGACCTGAGCCAAAACCAGATACTCAACCACTGAGCCACCCAGATGTTCCTGTAACTAGTTGCTTTTCTATTACTGCTTTTAAGATTTTTTTCTTTTTAATTTTTGATGTCTTAATATGTGTCTTTCTGTGGACTTCTGTGGGTTCATCTTGTTTAGGGCTCTGTGTGCTTTCTAGACCTTAATGTCTGTTTTCTTCCCCAGGATAGGGAAGTTTTCAGCCATTATTTCTTCCAATATGTTTTTTTGCCCCTTTCCATCTCTTCTCCTTCTGGGTCCCCTGTAATGTGAATGTTAGCATGTTTGATGTTGTCTCAGAGGTCCCTCAAAATATCCTCATTTCTATTATTCTTTCTCCTTTTTGCTGTTCAGTTTGGATGATTTTCACTATCCTGTCTTCCACATTGTTCTGTTTGTTTTTTTTTTTTTGCATCCTTTAATCTGCTGTCAATTCCCTCTCATGTATTTTTCATTTCCTGTTTGTATTCTTCAGCTTTGATTGATTCATTTTTAATATATTCTCTTTGTTAAAGATCTCACTGTGTTCATATATTCTTCTCCTGAGTTTGGTGAGTATTTGACCATTACTTTGAACTTTTTATCAGGTAGATTATCTCCATTTCATTTATTTCTTTTCCTGGGATTTTGTCTTGTTCTTTCATTTAGAACTTCTATCTCCTTATTTTGCCTGGCTCTCTGTGTTTGTTTCTATATATTAGGTAGATCAGCTGTCTCCTGCTGTTGAAGGAATGATCTTATGTAGAAGGCATCTTCTAGGGTCCAGGAGTGCAATTACCCTATTTTTTTGCTCTAGTTATCAGAACCAGACTCTTCAGTAGTGTTACCTGTGCGGGCTGCCCATGCCCTTCTGTTGTGGATGGGCCGTGACTGCTGCAGGCATGCTTGTGGGAAGACCCTGGGATCATGCCCTGAGCCAAAAGCAGACACTCAACCACTGAGCCACCCAGGCATCCTTTTTGTTTTAAAGATTTTATTTATTTATTCATGAGAGACACACACAGAGAGAGGCAGAGACACAGACAGAGGGAGAAGCAGGCCCCTGCAGGTAGCCCAATGTGGGACTTGGGGACATCCCAGGACCCCAGGATCACGCCCTGAGCCAAAGGCAGACGCTCAACCACTGAGCCACCCAGGCACCCCAAGACCTACTGATTTTCAAAGCCAGACATGAAGGAGGCTCATATTCCTGGTGCCCCTCCCCAGAGTGTAGGGTACCTGATATGGAGCTTGAACCCTTTCCTCCTCAAGGTGGGCATTTGTGCCTGTGATAATTTTCCCATTGTGGGTCCCCACACCAGGGGGACTACATCTCAACCTCTTGTACCTATCTTGATGTAGCTTTTTTTTTTTTATAGCTTTAGTTGTGGAAGTGCTGTTCTGCTAGTCCTCAGGTTTTTCTCAGAGAGTATATACTTGCTCTCCATGTACTTGCAGCCTTGGCATGTTTATGGAAGAGGTGAACTCAGGATCCTCCTACTCTACCATGTTGAGTGGTATCCCAGCCATTATTTCTTTATTTTTTTTAATTTTTCTTTATTTATGATAGGCACACAGTGAGAGAGAGAGAGAGAGAGAGAGGCAGAGACATAGGCAGAGGGAGAAGCAGGCTCCATGCACCGGGAGCCCGACGTGGGATTCGATCCCGGGTCTCCAGGATCGCGCCCTGGGCGAAAGGCAGGCGCCAAACCGCTGCGCCACCCAGGGATCCTGCCATTATTTCTTTAAATAAGCTTTCTACCCTTCTCTTTCTCTCTTTTCCTTTCAGGACTTCCATATTGCATATGATATTTCACTTGATGGTGTCCCATCAGTCTTATAAGCTCTCTTCATTTCTTTTAACTCTTTTTCTTTTTATTCCTCTAACTCTGTAATTTCAAATGATCTGTCTAGAATCTCACAGATTCTTTCTTCTGCTTAACCAAATTAGCTCTCGAAGTTATCTACTGCATATCTTATTTCAGTCATTGTATTCTTCAGCTCCAGAATTTGTTTCTTTATGATTTTTATCTGTTGAACTCATTTTGCTCTTGTATTGTTTTCCTAATTTCATTGAATTGACATCTATGCTCTCATGGATTTCATTGATTTTTCTTCTAACAGTTATTATGAGCTCTGTGTCTGACAATTTGTAGATCTCCATTTCTTTTCTTTTTTAAAAAATTTAAATTCAGTTTGCCGAAATATAGTATAACACCCAGTGCTCATCTCATGTGCCCTCCTTAATGCCTGTCATCCATTTACCCCATACCCCCCCCCCACCTCCTGTAGATCTTCATTTCTGTGGGATTGGTTACTGAAAAATTATTGTGTTCCTTTGTGAACACATTTTTCCTTGTTGTTTTGTGTTTCTTGAAGTTTTGTATTGCTGTCTTTACATTTGAAGAAATGGCACTCACAGTATTTACTGACTTACTTTGGGAGAGAAACGCCCTCTCTATTCAGCCCAACTAGATATTCTGAGGCTGTCTCAGATTTTTTCTATGGATACACCCACATCATGCCTCTTTTGCCTCTTTGGGAGAAATTCTTGAGGCTATATGCCTTCTCTCGGTCTTTCAAAGCTAGCCTGGATGCTTAGAGCTTCTCATTTTTCTCCCTAGGGTTGTCCCCTGAAATACTCAAGTGTCTGTGTCTTCTCCCAATTCCACCAAGTCAAACTAGTTGAATGTACATGTTTGGAAGACATCTGCCTGTGCTCATCATCTCAGAGTATGCAGGGAGCTGGACCACAAGGTGGGGGTTGAAGCATATGGAGCATCAGGCACACCCATAAGCCAGTTGGAAATGTCCCCAGCAGCTGGTGTGTGGGCCTCCTGATGGTGTTTGTAGAGACAGTAGGATCTGCAGCCCTTTTTAAAATTTCTAAGCCCTGGATGGTATGAGTCCTGCAGATTTGCCAGTATCAGTCTTCCAGCCACTCATCCATCCTGATCCCTTCCATATTCTTAGAGAAGAAAACAATGAACTTCTTGTGCAGTGTCCTACACCACTGGGGAAGCCAGGTGCTCAGTCACTTTGCTCTCACTTTCTTTATGGAAGGAACCTCAGGCCAAACTGAGGGACACTCAGGAAGGGGTTTCAATGATGAGGTGTGTTGCTTTGAGGGTGGGGTGACGCAGGTAAAGTGGAACTGTTCCTTTTACTATCTGCAAGTCTATCTGCTCTCAGTTTTTTTTGCTCTAGTTGTGTGCCAGAAATTCTCCACTGAATTCTCCAAGAGATATTTTCATCCTTGTGTGGTTGTCAAAATCGGTGCAATATGAGGAGATGTTAGTAGGAAAGTTTTATTCCATCTTCTCCATGACATCATTCTCTTATTGACCTATACATAATTTAGAAGTGTGTTTATTTTTTATTTTTATTTTTTAAAATTTCACTTATGCATGAGAGAGAGAGAGGCAGAGACACAGGCATAGGGAGAAACAGGCTCCATGTAGGAAGCCCGACATGGGACTCAACCCCGGGTCTCCAGGATCAGGCCCTGGGCTGAAGGCTGCAGCAGTAAACCGCTGAGCCACTGGGGCTGCCCTGAAGTGTGTTGTTTAATCTCAAAGTATTTGGGGATTTTCCAACTATCTTTCTATTATTGATTTCTAGATTAATACTATTGTGCTCTGGAAACATATTTTGTATAATTTCTTTAAATTTTTTAAGCTGTGTTTTATGTCCCAGAATATGGCCTATTTTGGTGAACATTTCACATACACTTGAGAAGAATGTGTATTCTGCTGTGTTTGAATGCAGTGCTGCATGGATTTCAATTATATCCCCTTGTTTCTTTCTTTCTCTGTCTCTCTCTCTTTTCAGATTTAATTATTTATTCATGAGAGACAGAGAGGCAGAGACATAGGCAGAAGGATAAGCAGGCTCCCTGCTCAGAGCCTGATGCAGGACTTGATCCCAGGATCATGCCCTGACCCAAAGGCAGACGCTTGACCACTGAGCCATCCAGGCATCCCTTGTTTTTTAAATCTTGATTGGTGATTTTTGAGTTTCTTAGATCTGTAGTTTGGTGTCTATTATTAATTTTGGGGAAAATCTCGTCCATTATTGCCTCACTTATTTGCTCCTTTCTTCTTCATATATTTTCATTATGTGTATATCTTCTGTAATTGTCCCAAAGTTCTTGGATTTCTGGTCTTTTTAATTTTATTTCAGTTTCAAGGAGCTCACAGATTCCTCACACATTTCCACTGTATCAATGAGCCCCCCAGAGGAATTCATTTCTGTTCTATTCTTTTGGGTTTTTTATTTCTTGCATTTTCCTTTTGATTCTTAGAGTTTCTACTTCTTACATTACTTATCTGTTCTTGCATTTTATCCACTATTGCTGTAGAGCACTTAGCGTATTAATCATGGCTGCTTTACATTTACGGTCCAATTATTGCAACATATTGCTATGTGGGAACCAGGTTCTTTTGCTTGTCCTATTTCCTGAAAATGTGTTTTTTAAGTCTTTCTGTATGCCTTTTAACTTTTTGTTTAATGCTAGACATGATGGACTTTGGAAAAGGAACCGAGGTAAATAGGGCTTTAGGGTAAGGGTTCATGTTTATCTGAGTAGGGTTTAAGCTGTGTTTACTATCTGTTTTGGCTGTCAGAGGCTAAAATATTCTCAGGTGTCCTTGTTTTTGTCACCCATGTTGTCTTTAGGGTTTATGAAGGTTTCTTAAATAAGTTATGAAATATACAGTTCTTCTGGTTATTCCAAACAGGAATCTTCCTGATGTAGTGGAATATTGTGGGCAGAGGAAGTATTCTGTGTCATATGATTTGGACTTAGTATTTTAATGAGTATGTGTCCTTGGGCTGTGACCTTCTTTGGTATAATAGGGAAGATATTTGGTGTTTGTCATGGTTCTCAGTTGAGATTTCCTAAATAAAGCCCTTGGACTTTCTGAATGATAAGAATGACAGGAGCATTTTATGTTCTAATGAGGCAATTGTTTGCTGGCCCCTAGATAGCTTTAAGATGGGAGTTAGTTGCCAGGAAGACCAACCTTGGATTGGAAGTTTAGAACTTTCAGCCCAGCCCCCAGCCTTTGGGGAGTGGGAAGGAAGGAGCTGGAGATTGAGTTATCTGTCAACTGCCAATGATTTAGTCATTCGTGCCTATGTACAGAAACTTCATAAAAACTCCTAAGCTTTGTGATTCAGAGAGATCCTAAGATATCAAAGTGCTGGAAGTGTGTTGTGTCTGGAGAAGGCATGGAAGTTCCCTATCACCCCCCTCATACTTTGCCCAATGAGCCCCTTCCATTTGGCTATTTCTGATTTGTATCTTTTATAATAAATCAATAATAAGAGCTTTTTATTAGTTCTAATAGTGCCTCTGTCAAATTAACAAACATGATCCAGGGAACCTTTGAATTTAAAAAAAAAAAATTATTTATTTATTCATGAGAGACACAGAGAGAGGGGCAGAGATACAGGCAGAGGGAGAAGCAGGCTCCTAAGAGGGAGCCCGATGCGGGACTCGATCCAGAACTCTGGGATCACACCCTGAGCTGAGGGCAGACACTCAACTGCTGAGCCACCCAGGTGTCCCGGGAACCTTGGAATTCGTAGTTGGCCATCCAGAAATGTAGGTAGCAGCAACCCCCCTCCTTTTGTGGCTGGCATCTGACATGGGGGCAGTTTTGTGGGACTGAGCCATTAAACTGTGGAATATGATGTATTTCATGTTAGAATTAAATAGAATTGTAGGCCACCCTCATCCTTAATGTCCGAGGGTTGGAGAACCAGTGTTGGGAAGCACACCATGTGTTTGCTCTCAGGAGCTAGAAAAAACAAAAACAAAAATTCTCTCAACCTCAAGTGTTTCTAAATTTCCCCCACTCTCAACTTAGGTCAGGTAGGAAGGATAACTAGGACTCGGCTATTTCATCCCCCTGTCCCCCACACCTGCTACATCAGGTAGGTTCTGGTAAAATCCCAGTCAGGCTCTTGTAAAACAGATTATTTTAAGGACAGGTCTTGTTAAAGAGAATAATATGGGCATATGTTAAAAATGGCTATATTTATGTCTCTCTTTCCCATTCTGGACACAGCAGTTTGCCATGAGATTAATGTTTTCACAGTTCTGTGGTGTTGGTTTTGTTGGCTTTTTTCTGGTGAGGATGGGAATGTCACCTCTAGGTTCCTTACATGCTAGATGATAAACCAGAGGTCTCTGGTTTTTAATGTTAGTTGGATAATAACTTTAAAAACCTCATTCTTCTTTCTTCTCCTTGTTCCCTGCATCTGAACAAGGTGAGAAGAAAGCCTGGCTGCTCACTGATTTGTTGCTGGCAAGAGATTCAGTCCTGGGAAGTCCCTGCCCTTGTGCCCAAACTCTCACTCTGGACAACCCCTGAAGCTCAAGAAAAAACCTAGGCCAGCCTCCTTTCCTTGCTCTTTCTTTTTAAAAAGATTTTATTTTTTCTTTATTTTAGGGAGAGAGAGGAATAGGTGAGGGGCAGAGAGAGAAGAGTCTTAAGCAAACTCCTATGTTGAGTACAAAGCCCGACTTGGGGTTTGATCCCATGACTTTGAGATCAAGACCTGAGCTAAAACCAAGTCACCCAGTTGCCCTCTTTCCTTGCTCTTTCAAGGCATTTCCCACCTTTTTGAGAGGCCTGCCCTCCTTGGACACTTGTATTATCAAAGTAATTAACCTTTTCTTTCTTTCTTTTTTTTCTAAGATTTTATTCATTTATTCATGAGCGAGACAGAGAGAGAGAGAGGCAGAGACACAGGCAGAGGGAGAAGCAGGCTCCATGCAGGGAGCCCAATGTGGGACTCGATCCTGGGGCTCCAGGACCATGGCGGGATCACATCCTGGGTCGAAGGCAGGCACTAAACTGCTGAGACACCCAGGGATCCCCAGTAATTAACCTTTTTATTTGTTCCTAGAAGGGATGTGTTGTCAAGCAAACCCAGCATGGGGGCCCACCTGACTCTGCAGGTGACCGTAACAGTTATAGAAGGGGTAATATGATACATATATATTGCAAAAACACTTTGCTTAATTATTCTATTAATAAATACCCCATATCTTTATGTATCATACATGCCACTTTTTCTTTTTAAAAAGTAGATATGATGATGAGTTTACGCCAACAGTTCTCTCTAAATAGACAGTTGGCGTTTAACCAATTTTCCCACCAAAACCATGAGTGGAAACTCAGATTGCCACATTACAGGACAAACATATACAAATTAGGTTCTTTTCAAACACAATTTCTTAAGGTTTTTATTATCAAATATATTAAGGAAAGAACTTATAAATGTTTTGCGGTAGGATTTGCTAATATAATCGTCCTTGGAGTCCTCAAGATTCCTAACGTGGGCAGTAGTGAGAGTCTCCTCACGTCCCCGTCTGGCTCACCTCCATCCTGCCCCCCAGATGACCACCGTCCTGACGCTGTTTACCCTTGATACCTTTACCGTGGATTATTTTTCACTAAGCAGTGTTCTTTCAGTTTTCTTCTTTGACCTCTGAACAGGTAAGTATCAACGGAATCACATTGACCGGTTTTCGGGTGTTTTTTTGCCTCAATGTTTCTCACATGCGAGCACCCGAGGCTTCGGGCCTGGTCCAGGACTGTGGGGCTCACACCTCCCACGAAGCTAAGCGCCCCAGGGCTGCGAGAATCTTTCCATACAAAGAGTGGGGTTGGGAGGTCGCGGTGGGCAGACGACTCCCTGCGGGACGATGGTCAAAGATCAAAATGGAACCATCATCATTATGACGCACTGTGAGGTCACTTTTGTCCGTGTTTGTGACGAAGGGTCACGGTTGCGCGAGTGGCCTGGCGGCCTTCGGGTCCAAAGCAGCGTCGTCCTGGGCGAGAACAGGTTGCAGCCCACCGGCCAAGCAAGGTCGCCTCAAAGACGTGACCTCCGGCCCGCTGTCAGTCAGGCGGGCGGGGGCGGGGCCTCGCGAACCGTCCAATCCGGGGAGCCGCCGGAACGTACGTGCGGGCGACGCGCTGTGGACGGCGGGGACTGCGTGCCGTCGCTGCTGGCCGCGGGAGCCGCGCATCACCTCTCGCCGCCCCGAGAGGCTCCGGGAGGCGCCGTGACCCCCGCCGGCCGCGGCAATCGGATGGTGGCCGACCCGCTACCCCAGAGAGCGAGCGATGGTGAGTGTGCGGGGCCAGGAGTCGGGCCGGGGGCCGGTGGGACCGGCTGGAACCGGCCGTGGCGGGACCCGGCCTCCCCGCGGTGCACTCTGGAGTCTGGGGACCCGAGGCCGGGGGTGGCGCGGCACGCAGCGCGGGGTCCGGCCGGCCGCCGGGACCCCCGGTGTCCTGCCCCGTCTCTGCGCGGCCGCGCCTCCCTGGGGTCGGGCGATGACCTCGGGAAGGGTCGTCAGGGGACAGTCGTGCCTCGGTCCGCCGGGTTCGTGCGCGGGCGGTGCTGTGGTCTGTGGGTCCCCCATCCCTCTCTCCCCGGGGGGACCCGGTTTCCCCTCACTTTCCCAAACGTTTGGAGAGAGGGGTTCAAAGCTACGGCCCTGTGCCCCCAGCCCAGCTCTTCATAGGACTGGCAGCAAATGCCTAAATTTCCAGATCTTTCCCTGCATTCCGAAACGCCATCTTTCCTCTCCAGTTCATAGCATCATTATTAACCGTTTGTTCTCCGTGATGCATTTCAAATTACGCACTGTTTTACCGTTTATCCACAGAGCCATGCATGGCTCTTTTTAAAGGTTTATTTTTGTGGATATTTTACGTGAGAAGAATGCAGAGACTAACCAGCTGGAGCTGTGTGATGAAATCCTGTGACCCTCCCCCCAGGATCTTTCCTGGACACTGACGTCCTGTGAGGAGTCCTTTGCGTGGAGGTTCTTCTTTACAACTTTCCTGGGTGATCTGTCCTGTCATCACGGCCCCTCCTTGCATTGGTCACTATGAAAAGATTTAGTCACTTGAAACTCAGAGCTTGGGAGATAGTATGTGAAGTATTTTCAAAAAAGGTGAATTTCAGGGGAAAAAAATTTACCTTCCATTTGTCAAAATCTCTTCCCTTTTTTTCTTCTGAGTGGGTATCGCAATATTCTGAGGTAAATCCTTACTTTCAGGTGATTTTAAATGGTATATCCGGGCCTAAACTTCTAAGCTTAAGTATTCCAACACAGTTGCTTACAAATCAGTTTCTTGGAAATAATTGACACCTTTTCTGTTGGTAGCTGGTTTTCTTGTTGAACCAGTAAAATTCCTTAAAATTGTCTTTCCTTCTCTACACGTAAACACTGGGTTTGTGTGATTGTGCCAGATTCTTGAACCCCACTGTGTTTACATACTTTAAATTATCAGTGGTGGTCCAAGGCATTGTGACTGGGGAGCACAGGCCGAGGACTCCAAGCTCAGGCCAGCTTTGAGCTGGCAAAGGCAAAGGGAGTTTTCTCAGCCCTGGATATTTTTACACATTTGGGTTTTGCACCCATATCATAGGTGCACTCGAGTGTAATTTGGCTATTGAGAAACTGAAAAGTCTGGAGTTCTGTCTCCTGGACAAAATGTTTATGAATTGGGGAGTTCAATGGAGTTAGAACCTTAAACTGAGTGTGCCAGAGAGTTTCCTCATTTGGAATCCTGGAGACCTTGGGAGAGGGAGTTCCTGTAAGCTGCCAGGAGAGAGGAGGGTGTGCAGGGCTCCCAGAGTAAGTACATTTTTGCAGCTGTTCAGATGACCCGACCCGCCCTCCTTCACCAGGGCCTGACCCACTGTGGAGGCGCCGTCTCAACTGGCCATGTCCAGAGCCCAGCTTGGAAATGTTTAATTTCTGAATGTGGGTTTTCCTTCTTAACTCTTGGGTAAACAGGCTGCTTATCTGAGCTGATTTGAAAGTTTGCATTTCTTTCCTTGGCATTCTTTTTTTATCTATTGAATATTCCAGGCCCTTCAGCCTAGTTTCCTTAGTAGTTTGCAGTTTTATTTCCTGTCTGAATGGGTAAGATTTTTTATTTCTTGGGCTTTGAAAATGTAACTTGACTGAGAAAAATGTGTGAGGCAAGAAAATGTTGAAAGCGGACAGAACTTTTATTCCTTTTAGATAACAATCTCAAGCTGTGAGATGGGCATATGGAAATTAATAGGCACATCCTTTGTTTTTATTTTTTAATATAAAGATTTTTAAGAAATCTCTACACCCAACATGGGACTCGAACTTATAACCCTGAGATCAGGAGTCACATGCTCTACTGACTGAGCCAGCTGGGCGCCCCTAATTTTTATTTTATTTATTTATTTAAAGATTTTATTCATTCATGAGAGACAGAGAGAGAGAGAGGCAGAGACACAGGCAGAGGGAGAAGCAGGCTCCAAGCAGGGAGACCGATGCAGGACTCGATCCCAGGGCTCCAGAACCACGCCCTGGGCAGAAGGCAGGCACTTAACCGCTGAGCCACTCAGGGATCCCCTCATTTTTATTTTTAGATCAGTTTTTGTATGTTCATGTCCCCAGAGAACTTTGACATTTAAAGGTCATACTATTTTTAAGGCAAATGAATTTCTATTTTAATTGATGTAAGAAAAACTACTTGAGTTTATGTAAATCTTTAAAATACCTAGTAGGTTTCAGGTTTTAAATGCAATCCCTTAATGGAAAGATGCGTGCTATTCATCCCTGGTAGTATCCCTAGTGTGAGATATAGTAGAAGGACAAACTATGATGTCCCTTGTTCTTTTAGAGATTTGAAATTTTTCATTTTTTATGGGTTGCAGTTTTATTCCTGTTAGTGCTTGAAGAATTAAATCTTAGAATGATTTCCTATGTAGAAAAGTTTAAATTAAAATTAAAGTAGCAAAAGTTAAAAATACTATTAAGTAGTAAAATATAGTGTATATAAGTTTATTTTCTTTGTCAAAAATCAGTTTACTACATTTGTGTGGGTCAGTAGGAAAGCAGTTGACTTCTGCATCCTTCAACTTTGCTGTAATCCCAATAATTTTCAGAGCAATCTCTGAAATTGTTGGGGATACGATCAGATATTCTACATAGAAAACCATGTGCTATGTAACTCACAGGTTTATGTTTTGCTTCTCAATCTATATAACTTTTATTTCCTTTTGTTGCCTTACTGCATGAGCTAGGTCTTCCAGGACAATGAAGAATAGGAGTGATGAGAGACTTCTTACCTTGTTCTTTATACGTGTGTGTTGGGTTTTATCAAATGTTTTTTCATTTTCACCTCCTTTCATTCCTTCTGGTATTAGTAATCTCTGTCTTCCCTCTTTTCTCACTTAGCTTGACTAGACATTTACCAATTCCATTAATCATCTCAGAGAGCTAGCTTTTGGTTTTGATAGTGTCTTTTAATTTCCTGTAATTTTAAATGTCTTTTGTAAATTTTACCATTTTATTTTTCTTATTTTTATTGTGATATAATTGGCATGTAACAGTAGTTTCAAGTGCAACATAATGGCGTGGTATTTGTATATATTGTGAAATATTTTCACAGTAAGTCTAGTTAACATCTTTCATTGCACATAGTTACAATTTCTTTACTGACCATAGAAATTTTAAGATCTGCACTCTTGGCAACTTTCAAATATTCAGTAACAGTATTATGAACTCTGCTCACCATGTTGTATCCTATGTCCTTATGATTTATTTTGTAACTGAAAGTTTGTACTTTTGACCTCCCTTCACTCATTTTCCCCACCCTTCACCGCTGGCAACCACCATTTTGCTTTCTGTAGGAGTTTGTGCTTTTGTTCTTATTATTTTTTGGATTTATTTTAGAGCATGTGCATAGTGAAGGAGGGGCAGAGGGAGAGTCTTAAGCAGACTCTGCCTAAGCACGGAGCCTGATGTGGGTCTTGATCCCAGGACCCTGAGATTATGACTGGAGCTGAAACCAAGAGTGGGATGCTTAACTAACTGTGCCACCTAGATGCCCCTGTGTTTTTGTTTTTAGATTCCACATATAAGGGTGGCTCAGCGGTTTAGCGCCGCCTTTGGCCTGGGGCCTGATCCTGGATGGCCCGGGATTGAGTCCTACGTTGGGCTCCCTGCATGGAGCCTGCTTCTCTCTCTGTGTCTCTGCCTCTCTGTGTGTGTGTGTCTCTCATGAATAAATAAAATCTTTAAAAAGAAAGATTCCACATATAAGTGAGATCATACAGTATTTGTCTTTCTGACTTACTCCACTTAGCATAACATTCTCAAAGTCTATTTATGTGTTAAGAATGGCAAGATTTAGGGCACCTGGGTGGCTTAGTTGGTTAAATGTCTGATTCTTGATTTTGGCTCAGGTTATGATCTCAGGGTCATGAGCTCAAACCCTGCATCAGGCTCCATTCTGGGCTTGGGCTGTTTAAGATTTTCTCTGTCAAAATGGGCAATATTTTATTCTTTTTTATGGCTGAATATTTCCATTAATAGTTTGTTCATCGGTGAATGCTTGCTTTCATATCTTGGCTATTGTAAATAATAATGCAGTGAATATAGGGGACATGTGTTGTTTTGTTTTTTTTTTTCCTGATAAATATCCCAAAGTGATACTCTTGGATCACTTGGTCATTGTATTTCTAATTTTTTGAGGACTCTCCATACTGTTTCCATAGTTGCTGCACCAGTTTACATTCTCAATAATGGTGCATAAGGGTTCCCTGCACCACCAAAACTCATTTCTTATCTTTTTGGTATTAGCCATTCTGACAGGTGTGAGCTGATAGCTCACTGTTGTTCTGATTTGCATTTCCCTGATGATTACTGATATTGAGCACTTTTTCATATACCTGTTGGCCCATCTGTAAGTGTTCTCTGTATAATGTCTATTTAGATTCGCTGTTCATTTTATTTAATTGGATTCTTTTTTTTTTTTTGGTGTTGAGTTTTAGGAGTTTTTTTTTTTTAATTTTTTATTTTTTTTAAGTTTTAGGAGTTTTTTATGTATTTTGGATATAACCCCTTATCAGAGATAGGATTTGTGAATATTTTCTCCCATTGAATAGGCTGCCTTTTCATTTTATTGATGATTTCTTTTGGTGTGCAGAAGCTTTTTAGTTTGATAGAGACCTACTTGTTGATTTTTGCTAGATCTAAAAAGCCATCTTCAAGATTGATGTCAAGGAGTTTACCACCTGATTTCTTCTAGGAATTTTATGGATTCGTGTCTTACACTCAAATCTTCAATCGATTTTGAATTGAGTTTTGTATATGGTATAAGAAAGTGGTCCGGTTTTCCCAGCACTATTTATTGAAGAGACTGTCCTTTCTCCCACTGTATATGTTTGTCTCCTTTGTTGTAAATTAATTGACCATGAAATGTGGGTTTATTTCTGGATTCTCTGTTCTGTTCCACTGATTTATATATTTTTATGTCAATTCCATACTGTTTTGATTACTATAACTTTGTAACATAGTTTGAAATAAAGTTCTGTGCCTCCAGATTTGTTCTTAAGATTGCTTTGGCTATTCAGGGTCTTTGTGGTTCCGTGCAGAATTTAGGATTGTTCTATTTCTGTGGAAATGCTATTGAAATTTTGATAGGGATTGCATTGAATCTGTAAATTGCTTTAGATAGTATGGATATTTTCACAATATTCTTTCAATCCATTGAGCATGAGATATATCTTCCCATTTATTAGTGTCATTATCAATTTTTTTAATGTCTTACAGTTCTCAGTATAGAGGTCTTTCATTTTTTTAAAAAAAGATTTTATTTATTCATGAGACACATAGAGAGGGCAGAAACACTGGCAGAGTGAGAAGTAAGCTCCCACAGGGAGCCTAATGTGGGACTAGATCCCAGGATCCTGGGATCACGACCTGAGCCAAAGGTAAATGCTCAACCACTAAGCCACCCAAGCATCCCTGGATCTTTCACCTTTTTATTAAATGTATTCCTATTTTCTTTTTGATGCAATTGTAAGGGACTATTTTTAATAATTTTATTGTTTTTAATTTTAGTATAGTTAACATACCTTTAAAATTATTAAGTTTTTTAAGGTGGACTGTTTTCTTAATTTCTATTTCTGATAGTTTCTTATCAGTAGAAAGAGACAATTTTTTTAAGATTTTATTTATTTATTCATGAGAGACAGAGAGAGAGGCAGATATACAGGCAGAGGGAGAAGCAGACTCCATGCAGGGAGCCTGACGTGGGATTCAATCCTGGGTCTCCAGAATCAGGCTCTGGGCTGAAGGCGGTGCTAAACCACTGAGCCACCCGGGCTGCCTGAGACAATCGATTTTTGTATATTGATTTTGTATCCTGCACCTTTATTGAATTAGTACAAACAGTTTGTGTTGGAGTCTTTAGAGTTTTCTATATATAGCCAGCCTCCAGCTTAACTATGGTTTGACTCAAGATTTTCTTTTTACTTTTTTTTTAAAGATTTTATTTATTCATGAGAGACACAGAAAGAGAGAGGCAGAGACACAGGCAAAGGGAGAAGCAGGCTCCATGCAGGGAGCCCAACGTGGGACTCGATCCCAGGTCTCCAGGATCATGCTCTGGACTGAAGGCAGCGCTAAACTGTTGAGTCACCTGGGCTGCCCTTTGTTTTACTTTTTTTTTTTTTGGTTTTGTTTTACTTTTTGATGGTGTAAATGTTTGTTACAGTTACAGCCCTTTGGTCTCAGTGCAACTGTTCTGTTTTTTACTTTCAGTATGGTATTCAATAAACTTTGATATTCAAAGTGAGATATTCGACACTTTGTTAAAAAATAGGCTTTGTGGGGTGCCTGGGTAGCTCAGTTGGTTAAGCATCCAACTCTTGATTGCAGAGCTATGGGACTGAGCCCTGTGTAGGGCTCCTCGCTCAGCAGGGAGTCTGCTGGAGATCCCCTCCCCCGTCCCCCTGAAAAAATAAATCTTTTTTTTTTAAAAAAAGACTTTAATAAAAAATAGGCTTTGTGTTAGATTATATCCAACTGGAGGCTAGTGTAAGTTCTGATAATGATTAGGATAGGTTAGGCTAAGCTTGGATGTTTAGTAAATTAGGTGTATTAAATATATTTTCAATTTAGAGATTTTTCCAATTTATGATACATCAGTACATAAAACAATCTAAGTTGAAGAAGATCTGTAGAATATGTCATCTACTAATAGACCATTTTTATCTCATTTTTTTCTAATCTGGGTGCCATTTTTCTTTTTCTTGCTGAATTGCCCTGGCTAGAACATCCAATTCTATGTATTGGGCATCCTTCCCTTATTCCTGATCTTAGAGGAAAAACTTTCAGCTTTTCAGCATTGTGTATGAGGTTATCTGTGGGATTGTCATATATGGCTTTTATTACATTGAGGTACTTTCCCTGTATACCCACTTTGTTGGAAAGTTTTTGTCATAAATGGATGTTGAATTTTACCGCCTTTTCTGCATCTATTGAGATGATGATGATTTTTAATCTTCAGTTTGTTAATATGGTTTATCACATTGATTTGTAGATGCTAAACCCTACTTGCATCGTGGAATAAATCCCACTTGTTCGTACATAGTATGTTATCTTTTTATTTTATTCATTCATTCATTCATTCATTCATTCATTCATTCAAGACACAGAGAGAGAGGCAGAGACACAGGCAGAGGGAGAAGTTGGCTCCACGCGGGAGCCAGACATGGGACTCCATCCCCTGTCCCCAGGATCACACCCTGGGCTGAAGGTGGCGCTAAACCGCTGAGCCACCGGGGCTGTCCTGTGTGTGATCTTTTTAGTGTGTTGTTTGCTAGTACTTTGCTGAGGACTTTTCTATGTTATGTTCATCTGGGATGTTGGCCTGTTCTTATGGTATCCTTGTTTGGTTTTGGTATTAGGGTAACTGGCCTCAAAATGAGTTTGGAAGTGTTCCCTCCTGTTTTTTATGGAGTTTGAGAAGGATTTGGTGTTTTTCTTTGAATGTTTGGTAGAGGGATCCCTGGGTGGCGCAGTGGTTTGGCGCCTGCCTTTGGCCCAGGGCGCGATCCTGGAGACCCGGGATTGACTCCCACATCGGGCTCCCGGTGCATGGAGCCTGCTTCTCCCTCTGCCTGTGTCTCTGCCTCTCTCTCTCTCTCTCTGTGACTATCATAAATAATAAATAAAAATTAAAAAAAATTGAATGTTTGGTAGAGTTTACCAGTGAAGCCACTGGTCCTGGATTTTTCTTTGTCGGGAAGTTTTTGATTACTGGTTGATTGTTTACTAATAATCAGTCTGTTCAGATTTTTGGCTTCTTCATAATTCAGTCTTGATATGTTTTTTGTTTCTAAGGGCTTAATCTAGGTCTTCTAGGTTGTCCAATTTTTTTGGTGTATAATTGCTCATAATGTCTTATGACCATTGGTATTTTGTGGTACGAGTTGTAATGTCTCTTCCTTCATTTCTTGTTTTTTTTTTTTTTTTTTTTCTTTTTTAAGGTTGTTTCATGAGAGATACAGAGAGGCAGAGATACAGGTATAGGGAGAAGCAGGATCCCTGCAGGGAGCCCAGACCATGCCCTGAGCCAAAGGCAGATCCTCAACCACTGAGCCACCCACGCATCCCTTCATTTCTGATTTTATAGATTTGAGTCCTTTTTTTCTTGGTGACTCCAGCTAAAAGTCTATCCATTTTATTTACCTTTTTTCTTAGAAGATCTTATTTGACAGAGAGAGCGTGTGTGAGAGAGCACAAGCAAGGGGAGCAGCAGAGGGAGAGGGAGAGGCAGACTCTACTTAGTGGGAATTCCAACAAAGGGCTCAACCACAGGACCCTGGGATCAGGACCTGAGCTGAAGGCAGATGCTTAACTGACTGAACCACCCAGCATCCCCTCCATTTTGTTTATCTTATTAAAAAAAAAAACCACTCAATTTCACCGTTTTTTCTTCTATTGTCTTTTTTAATTTGTATTTTATTTTCACTATGATCTTTATTTTTCTCCTTATAACTTTGGATTTCACTTTTTTTTTCTAGTTCCTTGAGGTATAAGTTGGGTTTATTTGAAATCTTTCTTGATGTAAGAATTTATTGCTATGAACGTCCTTCTTGGAACTATTTTTGTTGCATCTCATAAGTTTTGGGGTATAGTAATAACTGTTTTCATTTTTTCAAGGTTTTTAAAAAAATTATTTTTTTTAGTTCTCAACTGATTTCTTTCATCTATTGGTTGTTTAGTAGCATGTTGTTTAATCTGTATGTATTTGTGATTTGTGAATTGTCCAGTTTTTCTCCTTGCAGTTGATTTCTAGGCCTACCA
Organism: Vulpes lagopus; assembly: GCF_018345385.1. NCBI lineage: Eukaryota > Metazoa > Chordata > Mammalia > Carnivora > Canidae > Vulpes > Vulpes lagopus. The sequence goes on along the minus strand of NC_054830.1, from coordinate 8,452,776 downwards.
TTGTGGTTGGGAAAGATGCTTAATAGAGCTTTAATCTTAAGTTTATTAAGACTTGTGGCCTAACATATCTGTTTGGAGGAGGTTCTCTTGCACTTAAGAATGTGTATTCTGTTCCTTTTAGATGGACTGTTACAGCTATCTGGTTTAATATGTCATTTAAGCTCAGTGTTTCCTTACTGATTTTCTGTCTGGATGATATATCCATTGATGAAAGTAGGCTATTAAAGCCCCTCCCCCCACTATTGTATTGCTGTTTCTTTAGGTCTGTTAATATTTGCTTTATATATTTAGGTCCTCCTATTTTGAATGTATAAACATTCACAAATATATCCTCTTAATGGGATTCACCCCTTTATCATTATATAATGACTTCCTTTGTCTCATTACAGTTTTTGTCTTAAAGCCTGTTTTGTCTCATATAAAACAGCTAGTTTTAGTTTTCATTTGCATGGAATAATTTTTCCCATCCTGTTACTTTCAGTCTGTATGTCACTTTCAATTTATCCTTTCCACCTGAGGTCTTTTGTTTGTGTTTTAAAGATTTTATTTATTCATGAGAGACACAGGCAGAGGGAGAAGCAGGCTCCATGCAGGACCCGATGCGGGACTTGATCCTGGGACTCCAGGATCACGCCCTGGGCCGAAGGCAGGTGCCAAACCACTGAGCCACCCACTGATTCCTGCAGTATAGATTTTTAAAAGTCTATTCAGCCACCCTGAACTCAGCCTTTTGATTGGAGAATTTAGTCCATTAATATTTTAAAGTAATTATTGATAGGTATGTACTAATAGCCATTGTTTTCACTGTTTTCTGGCTGTTTTGTGATTTGTTCTTCATCTCTTTTGTAATTTTACGATTTTCTATAGGAATATATTTAGATTCCTTTATCTTTTGTGTATCTACTATATATCTTTGTCATAAGCTATTTTAGTAACCTCATGGTAATCACATCTATTTTAATTTGATAACAATGTAAGTTTGAGTGCATTGTAAAACTATACTTTTTTATTCCTCCCCATGTTTTATGTTTTTGATATCACAGTTTACATCTTTGTGTCTCAATTATTAACAAGTTAGTTATTTTCATACCTTTGTCTTTTTTTTTTAAAGATTTCAATTATTCATGGGGGAGGGGGCAGAGACACAGGCAGAGGGAGAAGCAGACTCCACCCAAGGATCCTGATGTGGGACTCAATCCCGGGACTCTGGGATCATGCCCTGACCCAAAGGCAGACACTCAACCGCTGAGCCACCCAGGCATCCCATACTTTTGTCATTTAACCTCAATTTTCACACGATTAACCCACCACCTTTACATTAGTCTGAATTTTACTATATATTTACCTTTATCAGTGTAATTTGTACTTTCGTATTTTCCTGTTATTAATTAGCTCCTTTCATTTCAACTTAAAGAAGTCCCTTTAGGGGATCCCTGGGTGGCTCAGTGGTTTAGCGCCTCCCTTGGGCTCAGGGCATAATCCTGGAGTCCCAGGATCGAGTCCTGTATCGGGCTCCCTGCATGGAGCCTGCTTCTCCCTCTGCCTGTATCTCCACCTCTCTCTCTCTCTGTCTCTCTCTCTCTCTCATCTCTCATGAATAAACAAGTAAAATCTTTTAAAAAATCCCTTTTGGATGGTTTGCAAGGCCAGTCTGCTGTTGATAAACTCCCTTTAGTTTTTGCTTCATTAAAAACTCTTTCTCCAATTCGGAAGGACAGCTTTACTGAGTTGAGTTTTCTTGGTTAGCAGGTTTGTGTTGTTTTTTTTTTTTTTTTTTTTTTCCCCAACACTGGATATATCACATCACTGCCTTCTAGCCTGCAAAGTTTTTGCTGAAAACTCTGATGATCTTATGGGAGTTCCTTTGTAAGTAACAAGTTTTGTTGTTGTTGTTGTTTTTCTCTTGTTGTTTTTAGCAAGAGAGCAAGCCTCTCCTTATCTCTAGCTTTTGATGCTAATTATGTTTCTTTGTGTGAGTTTTGTTGGGTTCATTGTATTTGGAACTCTCTGGGATTCCTGGATCTTGATGTCTGTTTCCTTCTCCAGGTTAGGGAAGTTTCTGCCATTATTAAAGTTAAGTTTTCTGTTCCTTTTTCTCCCTCTTTGGGAGTCCTATAATGCAGGTGTTGGTCAGTTTGATGTAGTCTCATAAGTCCCTTAAGCTCTTTCTTTTTTTCTTTTTACTGTTCTGATTGGGTAAGACTATGTTATCTCTAACAGATTCATGGAAGGCCAAAACAAGCCTCCCCCCATTCCAGCCTTGGTGGGCATTCCTAATGTGTGTCTGTTAATCTCCAAGGGGCCAGGAACATGTAGCCCCAAGAGAAGTCATTGACCAAACATGAACAAGATGGAGGGGCAAAGGTGGAGCTAGTATTGTCAGCACAACTACACTACTGTCTTTCCCAGTCTCTAGAGAGGATGTAGTTTGGGCCCCAGGAGTGTTTTTAATTAGAAGCTTTCCCCTCAGATCACAGCTATGAAGATAAACTAACAGGCCTCTTTTGCAGAGACTGAGTGCTTCAGTCTGTTGTCTCTGCTGTGCCCTGGAAATATAAGCCAGTTAAGAACTCTTCTTCCATTTGTTAAGTCTTGTGGGATCCATCAGCATAAGCCCCACTGACCACCACAGCCAGGCAATCTAGAGGTGTTTCTTGGGCAGCAGAATTTTCTATAAAAATCAGTGTCAGGCAAGAGCACAAGCTCCTGGGAGATACCGGAGAGCTGGAGTGAGGAGGCAGAGGGAGAGCACAAAAATTGTACCTGCTCACCTGTTTTTGGAAAACATTTCAATAAGTCCTTACACATATGTTAAATTAGATGCCTGCATGTAAGATTAGCAGGCCATGTCTTTTTTTAAGAAGTGGGGGAGGGGCAGAGGAAGAGGGAGAACGAGAATCATAGGCAGGCTCCACACCCACCAGGGAGCCCAGTGCAGGACTCTTAATCTCATGACCTGAGCTGAAATAAAGAGATCCTTAACCAATTGAGCCATCCTGGCACCCCTCAAGCAAGACTCTTCTACAGAAAGCCTGGGTGCTTTTCAGTCAGTGGCCTCTATGCTGGGTCTTGGGTTGAGTGAGTCTGCACATGTGAACCTTTTAAGAATGGTTGCAGTTTGCTATAGCCTTCTTGGTCCTGTGGATGCAGGCTCCATGGGCTTTCAAAGGTAGATATTTAGGGGTCCATCTCAAGTTCAGGTCTTAAAAGTTGGGAGTACCAGATACAGGGTTCAGAACCTTCACTCCTCCGGGAGAAGCTTGGGATTTTGAGTTCCGTCTTGATCGTGAGTTGCTGTACCTGGGGCGGGGTTTATGGCAGGATTGTGTCGCAGCCTCTCCTACCTGCTTTTATGTGAGTTGTTTCCTCATTCATCCAGTGTGTCAGAGTTGCTTAGTTTTGGGGGTTTGGTTTTTCCCAAGGAAATTATTCCAAATGTAGATGTACATTCAGCATGTCTGTGAGAGAAAGTAAGTTCAGGATGCTTCTGTGTCACCATCTTGAACAGGAATATTTCATTCTGCTTGAGGTTTAATTTGTTGTTCTTTATAGTTTCTCTGGTAGTTGCTTACATTATTGATCGTCGATTTGTTTCCCTTTTGTTTATTCAGTGGTATAAATTTCCTTCTAGGCTTCTACAATTGCTATACTAGACAACTTTAGATAAATTCTATTTTCATATCATTCAAAATAAAGACATTTTGATCTCAATATTTAGAAGTTTTTTAAAACTTAAAAAAATATTATGTATTTATTCATGAGACACACAGAGGAGAAACAGACAGACAGACAGAGGAAGAAGCAGGCTCCTTCAGGGAGCCCGATGTGAGACTTGATCCCGGGACTCCAGGATCATGCCCTGGGCTGAAGGCAGTGCTAAACCGCTGAGCCTCCCCGGGCTGCCCTAGAAGTTTTTAATCTCCATGTCTTTGGGGATTTTCCAACTACTTTCCTGATACTGATTTCCAGATTAATGCTGCTGTCTCCTGAGAACATAGTTTTGTAGGATTTCTGTTGCTTCAAAGTTAAGGTGTTTTATATCCCAAGAGGTAGTTTGTCTTGGTGAATGTTACCTGTGAACTGGAGAAGAACTGTGTATTTGCTGTTAATGACATAGTCCATGGATTTCAATTAAAGTTGTTTGTTGGTGCTATTCAGTGTAATTGTATCCTTCCTGATCTTTTGGCTGCTGGAACTCTTATGTTACTGATATGGGGGTGTTGATGGATCCAACTTTATGAGTTTTTGCCTAAGATATCTTGCTACTCTTGTTATTTAATGCACATACACAGAAAGAATTGTATATTTTCTTGGAGATTTGACCCCTTTATCATTACATGATTCCTTCTTTATCTGAAATTTACTTGCTTTGAAATAGGCTGTGTCCGACCTTAATATGCTCTGCCAGCTTTCTTTTGATTATTGTTGGCATGGTATATCTTTCTCCATCCTTCTATGTTTGTGTCTTTATATTTTCTTCTTTTTTAATATGCTATTATAGTGTCTTTCAGTGTTAAGGTTTGGACCATTGATGTTTAAGGTGGTTATTGATAATGTTGATTAATATCTTTCATTTTACTCTTTCTCTGTTGCCCTTGTTTCTGTGTCTTTCACCATTTTTCTGCAGCCTTTGGCTTTAATTGAACATTTTATGTCTTCTTACCATATCAATTATAGTTATTTGAGTTTGTTTTCTTGAGTTTAATGTCACAGCATTCCTCACTTCTCCATGTCCTTTGTAACATTGTCATTCGTTTACCCAAAAGTTATCACTGAATACAAAAGTGATACTTGTCAGATTTGTTGGTAAAAGAAAAGGTATTTTACCTACAGTAATTTTTCCTAATGCTTTACCTTTCTTATTTACCTCCTGATGAATTTCTTTTCAGGTTTCTTGCACAACAGATGTACTCATGTCAAATGCCTCAATTTTTGTCTCAAAGTCTGTATTTCTCCCTCATTTTTGAAGAGTAATTTTAACACAGAATTGCAGGATGGTGGTTTTTTTACTTTCAGCACTTTCACTTGTTTCTTCTTGCTGAAATGGTTTCAGAAAGAAGTCCATTTAATTCTTACTTTGTTTCCATGTAACTTAGGTTTGTTTTTCCCCTTTTGGCTTCTCTAGCTATATTCTCTTTGTCATTGATTTTTCTCCAGCTTGAATAGGATGTGCTTGAATATGCATTTTTGGTTTGGTTTTTTTTTTTTTTTTTCTTTCGTGTTTTGTGTTCTTTTAGCTTCCTGGATCTGCAGTTTGCTATTTTGAATGGTAGGAAGATGGAGTCATTATTGCTTCACTTACTTTTTCTGTTCTTTTCTGCCTTTCTTTTCAATCAGTTATTCCCATTGCCATTATCCCAAAGTTCTTGGATATTGTGTTTTTTTTCTGTTTGCTTAGCCCCAGTGAAACAGATTCTTTTGAAGACAGGCCTTGTTAAAAATAGAATATTCTGGGCATATTTCAGTTTAGCTTCTTTTCTGTCTCCAATTTGAAGACCGTGGTTTGCCCTCTTTCCTCAGTTCTCTGATGGATCTAAGAGTTGTTCAAGTTGTTGTTTTTTTTTTTTTTTTTTGCTTTTTCCTTGCAAGGGAGTGACTGCTTCAAATGTTTAACTGCTCATAGCTTTGAAGCTCATCCCTCCTCCCTCCTTCTGTGGTCCAGTTCTATCCAAGGCAGTATAAAAGCCTAGTGCTTACTACTTTGGCAGTGGCAAGAGATTCCATTCACAAGCTCCTGTCCTTGTGTATGAACCTCTAGTCCACCCACAGCCTCAGTTAAAAAGTCCACGTGTTTTTCCCTGTTCTCTCAAGCCATTTCATGCCTGCTTGAGAGGCCTGCCTTCCTTCCTAGAGACCTCAATTATAAAATAAACTCTATTATGCCCTGTTGGCAGTATGTGGTGTCATCAACTTAGGGATTCCTATATTTGGGTGTAGCTGTTGTGCTTCTCTGCACCACATCAGAGATCATAAATTTTTTTTTTTTTATTTATGATAGTCACAGAGAGAGAGAGAGAGGCAGAGACACAGGCAGAGGGAGAAGCAGGCTCCATGCACCGGGAGCCCGATGTGGGATTCGATCCCGGGTCTGCAGGATCGCGCCCTGGGCCAAAGGCAGGCGCCAAACCGCTGCGCCACCCAGGGATCCCACATCAGAGATCATAAAGGAGAGAAAATGAGAGGGCTCCCTCCAGAGTGGCTGGTCAGGAAACTTCCTCCTGAAATTGGAGAATGAAGATTTTATGTTCATTTGGAGGAAAGCACTGCTGAATCCTTTACAGATTTAATAATCACAAACAGATTCATCATCAGACCATTGTAGATACCAGTGAACTCCCTCACAACCTGCAGTTCTTAATGTATTCATCAAGGTTAGAATGGCCAGGGTACACTGTTAGAGTTTGATCAAAAAGCTCTTCTAACACCTTTGCATCTCTGTGTGTGTGCTAAAAAGTGAGAAGCAACCCTGAGGCTCATCATGAGTATAGGGTTTTTGTGGAGATTTAAATTGTGCCTTTTTAGCAGCATGTCCTATCATGCTAAATTGTCTGAGCCCTAGCTTCTGAATAACTTCCTCGCTCCATGAAATGGGACAGAGAGAGAGAGAATGGAAAAACTGATAAATACCACACAAGTTAAAAGTACTACTTCTTCATGAGAATATTTTCCTTTATCTAGTTACATCAGGCTACCTCTAATGGCCTGGAGCACTTCAGGCTGGTATAGCAAGCTGATCCTTGTTACAAGTTGCATTTCCACAGGCCTCCTGGACTCTCATGTTTGGTGATGGGACTAGAAGAAAAAGCTTCCAGTTCTTCACTGTGTTTTATTCATTAAAACCTCATGCAGATTTGACCCCGTACATCATGGAGTGCTGAGTTAAATGGTAGGTAAGAAGGAAGGAGATGAGAGCATTTTTCTCAAAAGGAATTGGTGTGCTTAAAATAATACTTTTCATTTGTATAGCATTTCTCTCATTTTTCCAAGGTGCTCTAGGCCCTGTTATTAGAGAACAGTAACGTTTAAAGTGATCCCATAAAGATGAATAAATAATTTGCATGTGTTCATGATGCTGTTAAATTTATGAGGAAGTATGAACAGAGTAAGTTTCTCATGACCAAGATATAAAATAAGTGTGTGGATACCACAGAATCATATATAACCTTCCTATAAATTGAGTATAGATCCCCAGTGCTGTCAGACTCATCATACATGCTACTATAAACATATTTGGGATGTTTTAGGACTCAGTAACCTTTGAGGATGTAGCTGTGAGCTTCACCCTGGAAGAGTGGGCTTTACTGGATTCTTCACAAAAGAAACTCTACAGAGATGTGATGCGGGAAACCTTCAGAAACCTTTCCTCAATAGGTAAAGATGATGACGTTCGTTCTTAACTTTGGCAATTAGAGTACAAGTATTTCTTCCCATTGATCTTGTTCTGACCTGTGGGAAAAGAGTACATTAGTAAGCTAATCTCATCATAGACCTAAAATCTACTAACTTTTCTGTGATGTCTGATTACTTGGAATTATTTTTCTCTGTATTTTAGGGAAAAAATGGAAAGAGCATGACACTGAAGATAGGGACAATACCCAGGAGAGAAAACTAAGGTGAGTCACACAATAGATAGGATGCTCATGTCGGATACTGCTATATCATGGATTTTTAAAAACCAAATTATTCAAATTTATCCTTACATTTTTTTGGTCTTGAAAGTATTTACTAAATGTGACATAAGGTGGGCAGCCCAGGTGGCTCAGTGGTTTAGTGCTGCCTTCGGCCCAGGGCCTGATCTTGGAGACCCGGGATCGAGTCCTACGTCGGGCTCCTTGCATGGAGCCTGCTTTTCCCTCTGCCTGTGTCTCTGCCCCCCCCATGAATAAATAAATAAATAAATGTGACCATAAGGTGTCCCTTTTGGAAACAGCATAAAGAAACCTCATATGTTAATCATCTCCATTTACATAATAGCTGTGGTCAAGTCCACTTTATGGAGTATATAGTATTTTAACTTTTCAAATGATTCAGAAAGGGTAGGAAACCTTCATTTTGCTAAAAATTATAAAAATATAATTCTAATATCCTAATATTAATTACTAAGAAATAATAAAATATTTGGTTTTTTTTACAGAAGTCATGTGGTAGAAAAACCTTGTGAAAGCAAAGAGGGTCATCAGAGTGGAGAAACCATCAGCCAGACTCCAGATCGTAATCTGAACAAGAAAAGTCCTGGAGTAAAACCACCTGAAGGTCGCCAGTGTGGAGACACCATCACCCAAATTCCAGATCTTAATCTCAACAAGAAAAGTTCTTCTGGAGTAAAACCACCTGAAGGTCGTCAGTGTGGAGAAACCATCACCCAGATTCCAGGTATTAATCTGAACAAGAAAACACCTTCTGGACTAAAACCATGTGAATGTAGTGTGTGTGGAAAAGTCTTTGTGCGTCACTCATCCCTTAATAGGCACATCAGATCTCACACTGGACACAAGCCGTATGAGTATCACGAGTATGAAGAGAAGCCATATAAGTGCAAGGAATGTGGGAAAGCCTTCAGTTACCGCAAATCTGTTCACAGACACGAAAGGACTCACACTGGAGAAAAACCCTATGAATGTCAGGAATGTGGGAAAGCTTTCACGTGGCTCACAACTTTTCGAAGACACATGATAACTCACACAGGAGATGGACCTTATAAATGTAAGGAATGTGGGAAAGCTTTTAGTTGTTCAACTTCATTGCGAACACATGAAAGGACTCACACTGGAGAGAAACCCTATCAGTGTCAACAGTGTGGTAAATCCCTCAGATCCCCACTGGGTTTACGAATACATGAAAGAAATCACACTGGAGAGAAACCCTATGAATGTAAGCAGTGTGGGAAAGCCCTCAGTTGCCCCAGTTCCTTTCGAAGACATGAAAGGACTCACACTGCAGAGAAGCAGTATGAATGTAAACAATGTGAGAAAACTTTCAGTTCTCCTCTAGGTTTGCGAATACATGAAAGAATTCACACAGGAGAGAAACCTTACGAATGTAAAGAATGTGGGAAAGCCTTCATTTCTCTGTCAAGCATTCGGACACACATGATAACACACACTGGAGATGGACCTTATAAATGTAAGGAATGTGGGAAAGCCTTCATTTGTCCCAGTTCCTTTCGATCACATGAAAGGACGCACACCGGAGAGAAACCCTATGAATGTAAACAGTGTGGTAAAACCTTCAGTTGGCCCAGTTCCTTTCGAATACATGAAAGAACTCACACTGGAGAGAAACCTTATGAATGTAAGGAATGTGGCAAAACCTTCATTTATCGCACAACCTTTCAGGGACACATGAGAAAGCACACTGGAGAGAAGCCCTATAAATGTAAAGAATGTGGGAAAGCCTTTATTTCTCCATCAAGTGTTCGAACACACATGATCATGCACACTGGAGATGGGCCTTATAAATGTAAGGAATGCGGGAAAGCCTTCAATTTTCCCAGTTCATTTCGAATACATGAGAGAACTCACACAGGAGAGAAGCCTTATGAATGTAAACAATGTGGTAGAGCCTTCAGTTGTTACACATCCTTTCGAACACATGAAAAAACTCACACTGGAGAAAAGCCCTATGAATGTAAGGAATGTGGAAAAGCCTTCATTTATCGCACTACCTTTCGAGGACATGTGAGAATGCACACTGGAGAGAAACCATACAAATGTAAAGAATGTGGGAAAGCCTTCAGTCGTCCCAATTCATTTCGAAGGCATGAAAGATCTCATACTGAATAGAAACTTCTTGAATGTAAGCAGTGTGGGGAAACATCAATTGACCTTATCTTTACATGTGAAAACCCCCCATTGGAAAGAAATCTAATATAAGCAAGCCTGATACATGGATTTATGTATAATGCTCCAGAAAATTGTAACATGAAAGAATCATTATAAAAGTTATAGATATATTGTCTTTATCAGTGCCTCATTCTTAAAGTGGATCTTTGGACTGTGGATATTTTACTACTTATCTTTCAAAAATGAACATTGAGGTGAGATAATTCTGTAAGTACTCTATTACTGTCTAAAGGCTAATAGATGTTTGTTTTCTCCTTAAATCAGTTAATATTTTTCTTTTTCCATTTTGGAGTTTGTTTGACCATAGGTGAATTGAAGTGGTTTCTAAATGTGCAAGTAGGTTTAATTTTTATTTAATGTCTTATTTGAATTATCGATGAATGACATTTTAGTATTCGTTGGGATTTTCCTACTGGCCTTCTGTGTCAGCTACTGGATATCTTTTACCCATCATATATTGCATCTTTCTTAGGATAAAATCAATTCTTGTTTTGGCTTAAAAGAGCCTTATTCTGTTTTCCTTGCTAATAAAAAGATGGTATAAATCTGTAAATATGCAAAGTTTATTATGAAGTATAGTCTGATCAATTATTTCCATCTTTTGCCCTTTGCCATTCCTTCTGGCTAGGATTTGAATAATTAACTTTGCATTAAGACAGACCAATTATTGGATAATAAAATACAGAATTGGAGGTGGCTCTCCTAAATTGTGTTTCGTCACTTGGGTAGTGTAATATATTCTAGAATCTGTTTCCTTTGTGATTCTATGTTAGTATTTACCTGAAGCCTCACTTGCATGAGATTTGGAAGGCAGCAGTACTGGAGGAATTAGGTTTCAGAGCCACCATACAGAGAGAGACAGCTGCATAGGAGCTTTGAGGATACCTGCTTGCAGCTTATTTTCCTGATCCCTTGCCCTGCCAATTAAGAGCATCCTCAGGACAGTTAACTGCTCATCTTCCGTTTCTCAGAAGTGTAGGTTTCCATACATACCTTCACAAGTTTACATCAAAGATCCATGACAGTTTGTATTTTCCTGCAAGCCCTCATGTGTCTACCAGGCAACTAATTTGAACTTCATGGTTGTTCAGACTCCCCTCTCTTCTATACTGTATTCATATTTAAGGTCTAATTTGTGTAGTAAACACCTTGTTCTGGTAAGACTGTTAGTAACCATGTATTCCTGATTCCACTATGCTAGCTACAATGATGCAGTCCACAAGAACCATATTGGACTTTGTTCCTCTGCTGGGCTATGCAGCCACTGTTCTGACCCTGTCTTTCCCTATGAGAACTGGTACCTTCCTCATATCAGGCAGATTATGAATGTTTCCCTTTGCTCACAGCTCTGCATAATTCCTCAGTATGTTTTCAGGTATGTTTGATTGTATGTGATTAAAAGTAATGCATTTGTCAAAATCCTCTGTAATCATTTCTTAAAACATTTTATTAACTGTTTTAATACAATTTATATGCTAATACATACGGAGTTTTTCCTTTCCTAAGAGTATATATTAAATCCCATTGTAATTACGAATTTTCAGATCAGTTTTGTAATTTTGTCAAGTTAAGCATACATTGTCAATATTACCTTGTGTATCCATGTTGAGGTACTTTTCATTCTTTTATATGTACAATCTCTGTCATGAAACTTCTCATTTGGTCAGTGTCATCTTACTAGACAAAACCCACTAGGTTCATACCAGCAGTCAGCAGTGGTGTGATGAATTGTAATATGAACTGGCACCTGGGTGTTTCAGTTGGTTGAGTATCTTTCTCTCAATTTGGCTCCAGGCCGTGAGTTTGAACCCCATGTTGGGCTCCATGCTGGGCCTGGAGCTTGCTTAAAAAAAATAAAGAATGCAAACCCTGAATGATTGGATTTATCAGTAAGAGGGTATTTATTAAAAGGACTTACATAACTTGGGTTTTTGCTAGGTGATTTGATTGCTATTCAGTAAAAGCAAGAAATTTCTGGAGGTGTTGGATGCTTTGTGGAGGTGAGCTTTTTTTTTAATAATTTATTTTTTATTGGTGTTCAATTTGTCAACATACAGAATAACACCCAGTGCTTATCCTGTCAAGTGCCCATGTGGAGTTGAGCTTAATTCTACCATTGTTTTTACCTTCTAGAAAATGATTACCAGAGTAGTGGGGCTAAGCCTAATTCATAAGAAGCTCCAGTCAGTTATATTATTGAAAGGAGAATTTTAGTAATTTTTGTGATTTGGAATGGACTCTTCCATTTTGAGAGATGTGGTTACGAAATACCCTTATTTTTGTCTTGATCCATCATGATCACCAAATTGCTTTATTTGATGATGGAAATGTTTGGTATTTCTCTCTCCAACACAAATGAGACTTCACAAGGACAGTGCCAGTCCCCTAAGAACAGCTGCTGCTCTTCCTACTCTTATCTAAACATCAGTATATTTCCTAAAATAAGCTGATGGCCACTGTTTACCTCAGTATCTCAGTGAAAATGTGTAAATTTACTTCCTAGTAAACTATGTTTAGTACCTCCTTTTTGGTGTCATTGAGCCTGTAAGTTTAGGAAAACTGTGAGAGAACAAAACCTAGCAAAGGAGAAAAACAGAATTACTATTCCAATCAAGCCTTTCTTGCTCAGAGACTACTCTTTTTTAAATTATTTTTTTATTTTTAAAAAGGATTATTTATTTGAGAGAGAAGAGAGAGCACGAGGGAGAGGGAGAAGTGGGGTTTGATCCCAGGCATCCATTTTGTTTTGTTTAATATTTTATTTGAGAGCAAGCAGGCACCAGCAGGAGAAGGGCAGAGGGAGAGGGAGAAGCAGACTTCTCTACTGAGCAGGAAGCCCACTTGGGGATCAATCCCAGGACTCCCAAGTTGAAGGCAGATGCTTAACTGTGCCACCTAAGTGCCCCTCAGGGACTATTCTTGATGCTAATTTTTGAACATCCCTTATTTGTCAGACACCATAATACTCAAAACATACCCAGTGTAGCAAAAATAAAGTCCGTATAGGATTTCAATTTAGGGGCATTAAACACACATGTTCTTGCAATCCTGGTGCTCATAGATTTGTGAGCAAGAGAGATGGTTAACAAATAGTAAAATGTTGGATAATAAGATGGAAGTAAGGGCTTTGAAGGAAAGTAGGCAATGACATGAAATAAAAGGCTAGGATTGTGCATATCTATGAGGATAGAAGCCTCAGTGAGTGAGGATGTCCCTACTGACCACTTGAATTTCCACCATGCAATAGATCTTAAACACTTTCAGGAACAACTTGGGGTGTGAAAGTAAACAGAGGACAGTATAAATGAAGTCCTGCATTCCTGTGGTTAACAGTATTCATCTTTTTTGTGGTTTTCTCTATGTAGAGACTTGTCACTGATTTGGGTCACAGATATTTGTGGTATTTCTTCATGTTTAACATCATTTGAGAGCATTTCAATTTACCTGTATTTACAGTTAAATTTTGCTTCTGTACTAACTGCATAATATAAACCCTCATTAAACCCTGGAGTCTCTCCCAGTTTGAAAAAAGGTTATGATGATCTGCACTGTTCTAGCCTACCCAAAGTTTATTCTGTGAAGAGAGTGGTATTACACAAGTCTATGGTGATTTCCCAGTGGAAACACCAAAAATAGCTATGACTGTTTAGAAGGCAGTTATCTAAGGAATAATTAAGGAAAGCTGCAGGCACAAAGTATCATTTTGAGTAATATTCTAATTTTAGGTAAAAATGTGGTAAATAATGTCTTTCTGTAAGGAGTAATTGGAAGCTTTTTGTTTCATTGATCCACCATAGCCCCATAATCCACCTTACTGTCCACAGGTGTCATTTCTATATGCTTACACTTTCAGCACGTTACATACTAGAAGAATATAAAAGTAACTACTTGAAAAAAAAAGTAACCACTTGGCATTTTACTAAAGAGCCAAGGAAAGATAATCCTGTTCATTTTTTAGTACTTAATTACATTTTCTCAGCACCTTGGCAGTAATTTCATGCTTATTCTTTCATTGGATGCTTCACCAGGCATTCCTTCCATCTTAGAAAAGAGAAACTTGAGCACAAAAAAAGAGTCCAAACTCACAGAGCTCTTAGGTATGGAGGCCTAATGTGTGCCACCTATTTATTTATCTTTTTTAAAGATTTTTATTTATTTATTCATGAGAGACAGAGAAAGAGAGAAGCAGAGACACAGGCAGAGAGAGAATCGGGTTCCATGCTGGGAGCCTGACATGGGACTCTATCCTGGAACTCCAGGGCCATCCCCCTGTGCCACCTATTTAACTGAGTATTGTCAAAATTTTAAACTCAGAAGATCACTGCAGGGATCCCTGGGTGGCGCAGCGGTTTGGCGCCTGCCTTTGGCCCAGGGCGCGATCCTGGAGACCCGGGATCGAATCCCACATCAGGCTCCTGGTGCATGGAGCCTGCTTCTCCCTCTGCCTGTGTCTCTGCCTCTCTCTCTCTCTCTGTGACTATCATAAATAAATAAAAAAATTAAAAAAAAATCACTGCGAAAAAATTTCACTTTTACAAATTTTTTGAAAATTCACAACTATGCTTTATATAGTATGTGTGTTCATACTCAAAATGATTAATAGAAAGGAATAAACATGCTTTATGCTGGGAGAGTATTAAATTTTGCTGAACCCTGTCATGTGTGCAACTCTTCTTTCCACCACACTGGGATACTACTGAGGAAGAACTAAAGGACAGATGAAGGAGGACTCAGGCCTTTTCTTACAATCCCATCTGCACCTAGAGTAAATTGAGTGGGAGGGCTCTCAGGATCTAAGACTCTTCAGTCAGATCTTTGGAAATAATGTGGTTCTGAAACATAAGGGTATACCCTGCAGTTATCTCCAAGTGCCATCTGTCTGAGGACATCCTAACTCCTAAGCGTCAATATCCTATCCTTCCATTATCATCTTGAGGCCATTTATAGCTCTCAGGCTGACTTTGCCTGCTGCTTACTGGGAAGCATCTTTAGAAATTCACACCATAGAGGCCTCCTCATGAAAAGATATTGGTACCTACAGGACAGAGCAAAAAAAAAAAAAAAAAAAAGGTATTCTGGCCTATCCCACCTACAAATCAAAGTGTGTTACCCTGTCCTCCGAATGATATTCTGGAAGAGGTCACCCCTTTTCAAGACTCAACCATTTGGGGAGTCCCTAGGGAATGAATGACTAGGAGAGTTCATATACTTTATGGACCCTGTGCCACCACCCTACCTGATGAAGTCAAATGCAGAAATACTGTTTCCAGATCAATAGGCCCTCCCTGATCAAAGACTGTATCAAGCTCAGCTCAGTTACTCAAATCCCAGGCAATGGGATAAAGAACTCTAGGAATATTTTGAATCAAGGTCCCTCCTAACTGTGTACATATTAAACTTCAAGCTCCAGAGGCTTATTTCAATACTCAGGGTGATAAGTTAACTCAAATTTCTGAGACTCCTACATCTCAGACATACTATTAACGTTGGCCCTGTGTGCCCATGAAATAAAAAACCATGGAGAGACCTCTACTCGAAAGCTCTAGCCAGAATGGAAAGGACTTCTCCGACATGGCAAACGTAGTGACTGACCAATGCACCTGTTGTGAAAAATCACAGACAGCACTGGGAATATAAACAATGGACAGAATTCCCAGGCCAAGAAGGAGGTTTTAGCTGATGGAAAATAGACTTTATAGAGCCCCTTATCCCCTATGCTGGGCTATTTGATATGATCAGACCATGTCATATTAGTAGAGACATGACTCACCCTATCAAACATGCCACTGAAGAAACCAAAATGCAAGGACTAAGACATTCTAGACATTGATGTAATCAATTCATTTCTCAAAAAAATATAAATGCACACTGGGTTCCTGAAAAAGGCATTCATTGGAGCTTGCTTCATTAGCCAAGCCTTCATAGAAGCCAGAATGGCTTACTTAGACAAACCTTGCTATCTTCCAAATGGGTCTTCCTGTTGTTTGAGGCATTAGACTCAACCCTCAGACCCATTACTTTGTTCTTATCATGTTTGCAGGCATGTTTTGAGAAGAGGCCTTTCTATACCTGATATTTCAAAATGGTCATTTTCACAGACTTTTTTTTTTTTTTTTTTATTTTTTTATGATAGTCACACACAGAGAGAGAGAGGCAGAGACACAGGCAGAGGGAGAAGCAGGCTCCATGCAGGGAGCCCGACGTGGGATTCGATCCGGGGTCTCCAGGATCGCGCCCTGGGCCAAAGGCAGGCGCCAAACCGCTGCACCACCCAGGGATCCCTCACAGACCTTTTTTATTGTAATAGTGCCCAACAGCCAATGCTCCCACCTCTGGACCTTCCTCTTAACATCACTTGTACTCTGTACCCTGTGTTGTCAGATTTCTTTCTTCCTTCCTTTCCTTCCTTCATGAGATACCCTTTTACACTGTTGGGAATGCAAGCTGGTGTAGCTACTCTAGAAAACAATGTGGAGGTTCCTCAAGAAGTTAAAAATAGAGCTATCCTATGACCCAGCAGTTGCATGTCAACATTTCATTTTAGTCTCCCTCTTTCAAAACAACCTTAGGGCCATCTCAACACAAAAGGGATATTTTCCTACCAACTGCACTCATTTACTCATTGTCCTGGGAGTCACAGGCACTGTTGTGGGCACATATGAAGTCATTCAAATTCGCATCATTGATCCAAATCAGAAAATGTCCAAAACACTCAGCACATGCAGCAGACAGCTAATGTTTTAGTTGCTTTCCACAGACGAAAACTGGCAACTATGGTAGCCGCTGACTACTTGGCTTTGGACTATTTATTGGCCAGGCAGGAAGAGTTCTATTCCCTTAAAGGGGTTGCTTGCTGCATGTAGACAACACTGGCAAAGTGTCCTCAATACTCAACAAATGAGACAACAGATAAAAAGAACCAGTAACATTTAAAATGATTGAACAGATCTCTGAAAGTCTATTGACATGATATTCCTGGATCCCTCCCAAAACCTTGAGATGACTAGTTTCTGGTGAGTTTTCAAATTTTCCTCATCTTTACTATAACATGTTGCTTGTGCTTTTCACGTGGCTTTTAAAATTCATATTCAGGTTGTCTGGATGGCTCAGTCAGTTAAGCACCTACCTTTGGCTCAGGTCATGATCCCATGGTCCTGGAATTGAGCCCCCCATCAGGCTCCCTGCTCAATGGGGAGTCTGTTTCTGTGTCCCTCCCCCTGCTTATGCACTTTCTTCTCAAACAAAATCTTTAAAATTCATATTTCAATTTATGTAAATACAATGTGGCATAATTCAGTCAGCAATCATCAAGCAGTGAACTTTAATAAAGACACTGACTCCTTTTTTGATGTTTGACTACTGGCTTTAGATACCCATTCAACCTGCCTGGCCCACAATGAACAACAGAACTAAGAGGGTTCATGTATGGCCCTTTTCTTTGTGCCTATGGTAGGTGGGTTTAAACCTTAAAAAAAAAAAAAAAAACCACAGCCTCAACTCCTTGACACATTAAAGGCTCTACCTGCTTTCTCCCCCTTTGATCCAGCCACTTGAACCCACTTGTACTTGCCCTACTTTCCTAAAGTGCCTCTGAGTAATAAACCGGGAGCAGAAGCCACTTGAGCCAGTAACCTGTAAGAACATAGACTGTAAGGTAAGTTGCTTAGGTATAGTCTACCTTGATAATTAAATGGTTTGGGGAACCCAATCTTGGGGTGCTTCCCACAGTTCATAAATCCTTCCTGCAGGAGCCAAACCAGGTACTCACCGTGAAGTTTAGAAAAAATTGCCTCATGCTTCATGCAGAAAACAGGAGGAATGATATATATACAGTGCATTCTGTTCTCCATAACTTAGGACATCCTTCAAAGAAAACTAAATTGCCAAAGCTTTATCTGAGTGGGGAAAGAGCAACTGCATAACTCCAGCCTCTTCACCTTTCCTCTTTGATAAAAGGGGAGGAATAAAGGCCAAGAACCTTTTCTGGTTTTCATAGTCTAGGGATTCTATGTCATCAGAACATCACAGGTTTAATCATAATGAATAGAACATATTCCCGCTCAAAAATCTACCCATCATATCAGCAGAGCCCCAGTGTAAGAACTGAATTAAAACAGCTGCACAACACAGACTCTACCTAAGATTGAGTTGCTGGGATACCCAAACACACTGGGGAGAAAAATACAAGGATGCTGGAGGATACTGAAGCCCTTGATACCTACAGCTACAACAAACATTAAACTCCTCTTTTTAAAAAAGACTCTATCTATCTATCTATATCTATCTATCTATCTATCTATCTATCTATCTATCTATCTTCTATCTTTCTATCTATCTATCTCTATCTATCTATCTATCTCTATCTATCTATCTATCTATCTATCTCTATCTATCTATCTCTATCTATCTATCTATCTATCTATCTATCTATCTATCTATCATCATCATCATCATCATCTATCTATATCGAGAGGGACAGAGGGAGAGCAAGAGCACAAGAGCAGGGCATGAGGGAAACGGACCCCCTACTGAGGAGGGAGCCCAATGTGGGGCTCAATCCCAGGACACTGGGATCATGACCTGAGCCCAAACAGATGCTTAACCTAGTCACCCAGGTGTCCCAAACATTAAGCTCCTATTCAAGAACACACAAAACCTCCCATTAAAGGCCTATTTTCTTCAAATCCTAACTGATACACATGTCTGGCTTTCAACCAAAAATTGGAAGGCATACTGAAAGGGAAGAGAAAACCCATTCTGAAGAGATGAAGCAATCATCAAAAGAAGACTCAGGTACAGGGGAGACTTTGAATGACTGAGCTAGGAATTTTAAATAACTATTAGTTTCACACAAAGCCAACTTCAGAACAAGGAAGATTATTTGGGAGAAAGAGGAGCATTACATAGTAAATGTGCCAATTCCCCATGAAAACATACTAAACCTTAATATATATGTGCCAAACAGATTGTCAAAATAACTGATGCAAAATGTACAGAACTGCAAGATAAGATAGACAAATCCACAATTTTAATTGAAGACTTCAGCGTCTCTTTATCAGTAATTGACAGACCCAGCAGGTAGAAAATTGGTAAAGGTATTGTTGAAGGGAGCATTACCATCAATCAACAGGTCCTATATATTTATAGATGTCTTCATCCAACAACAGGATAGACATTCATCTCAAGATAACCTGGAACAGGGCAGCCCCGGTGGCGCAGCGGTTTAGCGCCACCTGCAGCCCGGAGTGTGATCCTGGAGACCCAGGATGGAGTCCCACATCGGGCTTCCTGCATGGAGCCTGCTTCTCCCTCTGCCTGTGTCTCTGCCTCTCTCTCTCGCTCTCTCTGAATGAATAAATAAATCTTAAAAAAAAAAAAAAAGATAACGTGGAACAGATAGACTATATTCTAGGCCTTAAAACAAACCTGTGGGCAGCCCAGGTGGCTCAGCGGTTTAGCACCACCTTCTGCCCAGGGCGTGATCCTGGGGACTCGGGGATCGAGTCCCACATCAGGCTCTCTGCATGGAGCCTGCTTCTCCCTCTACCTGTGTCTCTGCCTCTCTCTCTCTCTCTCTCTCTCTCTGTGTCTCATGAATAAATGAATAACATCTTAAATAAAATAATAAAACACACCTGTAAAGAAGTAAAGCCTTTCTAGAAACTCTACAAGTATGCTCTCAGACCACAATGGATTTAAACTAGAAATCAGTAGCAGAATGGTAGCTGGAAAAACACCAAATAGAAGACTGAGCCATATGCTTCTAAATAACGCATCAAAGGAGTCTTGAGAGAAATTTTAAAATATTTCAACTGGGGCTTATGGCTGGCTCAGTTAGAAGAATATGTGACTCTTGATTATGGGGTCATGAGTTCTACTCCATGTTGGGTGTAGAGATTACTAGAAAAATAAGTAAACTTTAAAAAAATATTTCAGCTAATGGAAAACAAATCTATCTTATCAAATATGTGGGATGACGTAATAGTGCTTAGGAAGAACTTTTTTTAATTTTTAATTTATTTATTCATGAGAGACAGGGAGAGGGAGGGAGAGAGAGAGAGAGAGGGAGAGAGAGAGAGAGGCAGAGACACAGGCAGAGGGAGAAGCAGGCTCCATGCAGGGAGCCCGACATGGGACTGGATCCCTGGTCCCCAGGATCATGCCCTGGATTGAAGGTGGTGATAAACCACTGAGCCACCCAGGCTGCCCCTTAGAGAGAACTTGATAGCACTGAATGCACACATTAGAAATAAAATAATGCAATCTTCCACTTTTGGAAACTACAGAAAGAGGGGTTAGAAGAAATAAAGAACACACAAACCAGTAAAATTGAAAACAGGAAATCAATAATCAGAGCAAATAAATAAAGATGTTTATTTGAAAAAAAAATCAGTTAAGTTGATCAAGCTCTAGCCAGGGTAACCAAGAAAAAGAGAGGAGACAAACTGTTTAATATAAACGAAAGAGAAGCCATCACAACTGCTTTCATGGGAATTAAAGGGATAACAAAGGAATATTATGAACAACTCCATGCCCACAAATTTGATAACATAGAGCAACTGGACCAATTTCTTGAAAGACACAATCTACCAAAAACCACACACACACACACACAAATGTATGAATAGATCTTTATCTCTTAAAGTAACTGGATCAATAACTAATTACCTTCCAAAAAAAAAAAAAAGTACCACGCCCAGATGATTTTACTGGTGAATTCTACTAAACATTTAAGGAAGAAGTATATCAATTCTCTTCCTTCTTTTCCACAAATTAAAATAAAAGGACTTAGGACCACAATTATTTTAATACCAAAACCAGACAAAGACATTATTAAGAAAGGAGAAATTGAGATTAACATTCTCATGAATGTAAACGCAAAAACAGGAATTAACAAACTGAATCTAACCATATACTGAGACCAAATGCAGTTTATCCCAGGTAGGCAAGAGTAGATCACTTGAAAATCAATTAAAGTGATACATCACACCAACAGGCTAAAGGAGAAAAAGAGTCATAGGATATATAGATGGATAAAAAGAATTTGACAAATCCAACATCTGCTGATTTAAAACTTCTGATGTTCTAGAAATAGAGTGGAAACTCAACTTGATAATGAACATAATATCACAATGATATCATAGAAAATAAAAGGAAACATACCTCTTCTTCCTTTTCCTTGTATACTCTCCTCTATAACATCTTGTATTAGTGTGAGGCATTTGTTCTAATTGATGAACCAATACTGGTGCATTAACTAAAGTCTGCAGTTTATATTACAGCTCATTGTGTTGTATGCTTCTATGAGTTTTCACAAAGGCATGATGTATATATAAAACATACATATATCTCCACATTTTCTAGATACTATTTACTATTCCAAAAATCTCTGCTTCATCTACTCACCTACCAACCCCTCTCCCCTGTTTTTCAAATCCTTGGCATCCACTGATATTGCTTCCATAGTTTTGCCTTTTCCAGAATATAAGTTAGAATTATACATAATGCAGCCTCTGGGGATGGGATTTTTAAAAATTTATTGGAGTTCAGTTTGCCAACATACAGCATAACACCCAGTGCTCATCCCAAGTGTCCCCCTCAGTGCCCATCACCCAGTCACCCCAACCCCCTGCCCACCTCTCCTTCCATTACCCCTTGTTCATTTCCCAGAGTTAGGGTCTTTCATGTTTTGTCACCCTCACTGATATTTTCACTCATTTTCTCTCCTTTTCCTTTATTCCTTTCACTAAGTTTTATATTCCCCAAATGAATGAGATCATATAATGTTTGTCCTTTTCTGATTGACTTACTTCATTCAGCATAATCCCCTCCAGGTCTATCCACATTGAAGCAAAAGGTGGGTATTTGTCGTTTCTAATGGCTGAGTAATATTCCATTGTATCCATAGACCACATCTTCTTTATCCATCATCTTTTGATGGACACCGCAGCTCCTTCCACGGTTTGGCTATTGTGGACATTGCTGCTAGAAACATCGGGGTGCAGGTGTCCTGGCGTTTCACCGCATCTGTATCTTTGGGGTAAACCCCAGCAGTGCAATTGCTGGATCATAGGGCAGATCTATTTTTAACTCTTTGAGGAACCTCCACACAGTTTTCCAGAGTGGCTGCACCAGTTCACATTCCCACCAACAGTGCAAGAGGGTTCCCTTTTCTCTGCATCCTCTCCAACATTTGTGGTTTCCTGCCTTGTTAATTTTCCCCATTCTCACTGATGTGAGGTGGTATCTCATTGTGGTTTGGATTTGTATTTCCCTGATGGCAAGTGATGCAGAGCATTTTCTCATGTGCTTGTTGGCCATATCTGTGTCTTCCTCTGAAATTTCTGTTCATGTCTTTTGCCCATTTTATGATTGGATTGTTTGTTTCTTTGCTGTTGAGTTTAATAAGTTCTTTATAGATCTTGGATACTAGCGCTTTATGTGATACATCATTTGCAAATATCTTCTCCCATTCTGTAGGTTGTCTTTTACTTTTGTTGACTGTTTCTTTTGCTGTGCAAAAGTTTATTGATGAACTCCCAAGAATTCATTTTTGCTTTTGTTTCTCTTGCCTTCATGGATGTATCTTGCAAGAAGTTGCTGTGGCCAAGTTCAAAAAGGGTGTTGCCTATGTTCTTCTCTAGGATTTTGATGGAATCTTGTCTCACATTTAGATCTTTCATCCATTTTGAGTTTATCTTTGTGTAGGGTGTAAGAGAATGGTCCAGTTTCATTCTTCTGCATGTGGATGTCCAATTTTCCCAGCACCATTTATTGAAGAGACTGTCTTTTTTCCAGTGGATAGTCTTTCCTGCTTTGTCACATATTAGTTGGCCATAAAGTTGAGGGTCCACTTCTGGGTTCTCTATTCTGTTCCATTGATCTATGTGTCTGTGTTTTTGCCAGTACCACATTATCTTGATGACCACAGCTTTGTAGTACAACCTGAAATCTGGCATTGTGATACCCCCAGCTCTGGTTTTCTTTTCTTTTTTTTTTTAATTTTTTTTAATTTTTTATTTATTTATGATAGTCACAGAGAGAGAGAGAGAGGCAGAGACACAGGCGAAGGGAGAAGCAGGCTCCATGCCCTGGGAGCCTGATGTGGGATTCGATCCCGGGTCTCCAGGATCGCGCCCTGGGCCAAAGGCAGGCGCCAAACCGCTGCGCCACCCAGGGATCCCTTTTTTTTATTTTTATTTTATTTTTATTTTTTTTTTTATTTATGATAGTAACAGAGAGAGAGAGAGAGAGGCAGAGACATAGGCAGAGGGAGAAGCAGGCTCCATGCACCGGGAGCCTGATGTGGGATTCGATCCCGGGTCTCCAGGATCGCGCCCTGGGCCAAAGGCAAGCGCCAAACCACTGCGCCACCCAGGGATCCCTGGTTTTCTTTTTTAAAATTCCCCTGGCTATTCGGGATCTTTCCTGATTCCACACAAATCTTAAGATGATTTGTTCCAACTCTCTGATAAAGTCCATGGTATTTTGATAGGGATTGCATTAAATGTGTAAATTGCCCTGGGTAACATTGACATTTTCACAATATTAATTCTTCCAATCCACGAGCATGGAATATTTTTCCATCTCTTTGTGTCTTCATCAATTTCTTTCAGAAGTGTTCTGTAGTTTTTAGGGTATAGATCCTTTACCTCTTTGGTTAGGTTTATTCTTAGGTATCTTATGCTTTTGGGTGCAATTGTAAATGGGATTGACTCCTTCATTTCTCTTTCTTCAGTCTCATGTGTATAGAAATGCTATTGATTTCTGGGCATTGATTTTGTATCCTACCACATTGCTGAATTGCTGTATGAGTTCTAGCAATCTTGGGGTGGAGTCTTTTGCGTTTTCTATGTACAGTATCATGTCATCTGCGAAGAGGGAGAGTTTGACTTCTTCTTTGCCAATTTGAATGCCTTTCTTTTTTTTCCCCACTTAATGTGTATTTAATGTTCTCCCCATGTTTTTTCTTGATAGCTCATTTCATCACTGAATAATATTCCATTATCTGGAATGACCCACAGTTTATCCATTCACCTCTCGAGGGGCCTTCCAATTGCTTCTATACATGTGTGTGCATGCACATTTTTGTTTGAACATAAGTTTTCAACTCATTTGGGTAAATAACTAGAGGCACAGCTGCTACATCATATGGTAAGACAGGAATCTGCCAGACTGCCCTCCAAAAGTGGGCCTCTCAGGTCCAAGATATATGGTTAAGAATAGATGTAATTAGGGGCATCTTACATCCTCTCCCTTTTAACCCATATCTCTGCTCTCCTTGGGAAGCCTGAGTTAGATTGTTATTTCAGTGTATACTTCCGCTTGTACCCAAGGTGGTTTAATGGAAGTTTTGTACATTTCCAGGCAGAAAAGACCTCTTGTTTTTGTCTTTTTAAGGTATTATTTGTTTATTCATGAGAGAGACACAACAGAGAGAGGCAGAGGCAGAGGGAGAAGCTGGCTTCCCCCAATGTGGGACTCGATCCCAGAACTCTGGATCATGCCCTGAGCCAAAGTCTCAACTACTGAGCCACCCAGGCATCCCATTTTTTTCTATTTCTACCTTTTTTTTTTTTTAATTTTTATTTATTTATGATAGTCACAGAGAGAGAGAGAGAGAGAGAGAGAGAGAGAGGCAGAGACACAGGCAGAGGGAGAAACAGGCTCCATGCACCGGGAGCCCGACGTGGGATTTGATCCCGGGTCTCCAGGATCGCGCCCTGGGCCAAAGGCAGGCGCCAAACCACTGCGCCACCCAGGGATACCTCTATTTCTACTTTTAAAATGTTTTACTTTGCATTGTCATCTGGGAATATTTTATTAATATTTTTGCATTATGGAAATATTATCTTTTAATATAGGATTTTTGTGAATGTCATGTGACTTAAGAAAAACGTGTATTCTTTATTATTAGAGTGTTGTCTTTCGTATATATTCATGAGATATAGCCAATTCAGAAGTGTTATATCTTCATTGTGAATTGTGGATTGTAGATTTTAGCATCAAAAAGTGTCCTCCAAAAAATAAAGTAGAAAAAAGAAAAAAAATTTATTCTAAAAAACAGTGTCCATTGTTATTACATTAAAGTACTTTAGGCTTCACTTCTACTTTGTCTTCTATCAGAAACACTATTTCTGTTCTCTTTTAAAAATATTTTCCTGGTACAACTTGTGTGTTCCCTTATTTTTTGCCTAACTTCTCATTATAGACATGTCTTCTGTATACAATATGTATCTGCATTGTGTTTTAGGAACCATAATAAAAGTATTTTTCTTTTATTAGGTTCGTCAAACCTATCCATACACAAACGGTGTGTTTGGTTTATGCCTGTCATAATTTTCAGAAAACTTGCTATTTTCTAATGATTTCATTTACTTATTTATTTTTCTAATGATTTTAGACTTAGAGAAGTTTTTTGAAATTGTCTACCTGTGTCCATCTTACATTAGGAGGGGAAATGTGTCACACTGAAGGACCAGTACTGATAAGTATTAATAATGTCCATTCAATTTTCCTTAGTTTTTCTTCTTTTTATTTTTTATTTTTGTTTTATTTAAAGATTTATTTATTTATTTATGATAGAGAGAGAGAGAGAGGCAGAGACACAGGAGAAGGGAGAAGCAGGCTCCATGCCGGGAGCCCGATGTGGGACTCGATCCAGGGACTCCAGGATCGCGCCCTGGGCCAAAGGCAGGTGCCAAACCGCTGAGCCACCCAGGGATCTCAGTTTTTCTTTTTTTTAAAAGATTATGCTGAGTGAAATAAGTCAATCAGAAAAGGACAAACATTATATGGTCTCATTCATTTGGGGAATATAAAAAATAGTGAAAGGGAATAGAAGGGAAGGGAGAAGAAATGGGTAGGAAATATCAGAAAGGGAGACAGAACATGGAAGACTCCTAACTCTGGGAAACGAACTAGGGGTGGTGGAAGGGGAGGAGGGCGGGGGGTGGGGGTGACTGGGTGGTGGGCACTGAGGGGGGCACTTGATGGGATGAGCACTGGGTGTTATGCTATATGTTGGCAAATTGAACTCCAATAAAAAATAAATTTAAAAAAAGATTATATTTATTTGAGAGAGATAGCAAGAGAGAGCATGAGCAGGGGTCAGCGAGAGGGAGAAGCAGGCTCCATGCTGAGCAGGGAGCCCAACTTGGAGCTCAATCCCAGGACCCCAAGATCATGACCTGACCCAAAAGCAGATGCCCAACCTTTCATTAGTTTTTCAATGATGCCACTTTTCTCCCCCAGGAGCAGATGCAGGATATCACATTACATGAAGTCATCAATCTGCTCAGGTTCGTTGCTGTGCCAGTTTGCCAGCTTCCCTGTTGACTGACTTGAGAGCTTTGAGGAGTACTGCTTAGGTATTTTTTTAAAAGTGTCCCACTGGCATTTTTCTGAAATTCTTTCTCATCATTAAACTAGGATCATGGGTTTTATGGGGTAAGAACACATAGATAAAGTGTTGTTTTCATCACATCACATCAAAGGTATGGATTCTCAACATGACATCACTGGCCATGGCAACCTAGGTTGTCTTTCTGAGTATCTGTATTATAAAGTTATTTTCACCCCTCTTTCATACTATACACTTTGCAAAGTAGACATTATGCAGAGATCATTCTTAAGAAGTGGCAGTGATACCTCACCCTCTTGAAGGGAAATTAGCTACATACATTATTTGGAATTCTTCCGTATGAGAGTTTTACTCCTCTCCCAACTTTATTTAATCATTCATTTATATCAATATGGATGATGGACATTTATTTTATACTTGGGGGGTTACAACATCCCAATACTACGTTATTTACTCTGTTGCTCAAATTGTTCCAGCTCTGGTCTTGGGGAGCTCTTCTAGTTGGCTCCATGTCCCTTTGTCATACTTTTTTTTAAGCAATTGCTGGGATAAGATGCTCCAGGTACATCTATTATACAGGCACATCTCAG
Source organism: Vulpes lagopus (assembly GCF_018345385.1). Taxonomy (NCBI): domain Eukaryota; kingdom Metazoa; phylum Chordata; class Mammalia; order Carnivora; family Canidae; genus Vulpes; species Vulpes lagopus. The sequence continues at coordinate 8,425,981 of NC_054830.1, read as the reverse complement.
AGATATTCAATAAAGCGAATATCAAAAACGATGTACATACTGCAATTTTAAAATAATTTGTAGCTTAAAAATGTTGACCATCCTCTGAGCTTTCAGTGAGTCATAATCTTTGCTGGTGCAGGGTCTTGCCTCCATGTTGATGGCTGCTGACTGATCAAGGTGGTGTTTGTTGAAGGTTGGGGTGGCTATGGAAATTTTTTTTTTTTTTAAGATTTTATTTATTTATTCATGAGAGACAGAGAGAAAGAGGCAGAGATGGGGAGAAGAAGCAGGCTCCATGCAGGGAGCCCAATGTGGGACTCAATCCCGGGTCTCCAGGATCACGCCTGAGCCAAAGGTGGCGCTAAACCCCTGGGCCACCAGGGCTGCCCTAGAATTTCTTAAAAATAAGACGACAATGACGTTTGCTGCATTCATGGACTCTTCCTTTCACAAATGATTTCTTGGTCTCATACAATGCTGTATGGCAATATTTTACCCACAGTAGAACTTTCAAATTGGAGTCAACCCTTTCAAACCCTGCCACTGCTTTATCAACTAAGTTTATATAACGTTCCAAATCCTCTGTTGTCATTTTAACAATCTTCACAGCGCCTTCTCCAAGAGCAGGTTCCATCCCAGAAACCACTTTCTTTGCTTTTTCCTAAGAGGAAACTCCATTCTTTAAAGTTTAATCATGAGATTGCAGAAATTTAGTCCTATCTTCAGGCTCCATTTCTTTTCTTTCTTTTTTTTAAAAAAAATCATTTATTAGAAAGACACAGAGAGAGGCAGATACATAGGCAGAGGGAGAAGCAGGCTCCCTCTGGGGAGCCTGACATGGGACTCAATCCTAGGACCCTAGGATCACAACCTGAGCCAAAGGCATATGCTCAACCACTGAGCCACCCAGGTGCCCCTCTATTTATGATTCTAGTTCTCTTGCTCTTTCCACCCCACTTGGAGTTATTTCCTCCACTCAAATCCTGAACCCCTCAGAATCATCCATGAGGCTTGGAATCACTTCTTACAAACTCCTGCTTATATTGATGTTTTTACCTCTTCCCATGAATCACAAATGTTCTTAATGGCATTTAGGATGGTGAATCCTTTCTAGAAGGTTTTCAACTTAGTTTGCCCAGATCCATCAGAGGAATCTGTCTATGGCAGCTATAACCTTGTGAAATGTATTTCTTTTTTTTAAATTTTTATTTATTTATGATAGTCACACACAGAGAGAGAGAGGCAGAGACATAGGCAGAGGGAGAAGCAGGCTCCATGCACCGGGAGCCCGACATGGGATTCGATCCCGGGTCTCCAGGTTCGCACCCTGGGCCAAAGGCAGGCGCCAAACTGCTGTGCCACCCAGAGATCCCCCTTTTTTAATTATTATTTTATTATTTTATTTTTATTTTTATTTATTTATTTATTTATTTTAATTTTTTTTTAGTGAAATGTATTTCTTAAATAACAAGGATTGAAAGTTGAAATTCTTTCTTGATTCATCAGCTGCAGAATGGACATGGGGTTAGCAGGCATGAAAACATTAACCTCATTGCATATCTCCTTCAGAGCTTTTGGGTGGCCAGGAACCTTTCGTCTTCTGAGCAGGAGATCTCAACAGTGAGCTTGAAATATTCAGTAAGCTATGTTGTAAACAGATGGGCTGTCAACAAGGTTTTGTTCCATTTATAAAGCACAGGAAGAGTAACTTAGCATATTTTTTTTAGATTTAGCATAATTCTTAATGGCCCTAGGATTTTCGGAATGGCAAGTCAAAGTGACTTCAAGTCACCAGCTGCATTAGTCCCTAACAAGTCAGCCTATGCATTGACTTCTCCTCCCTAGCTGTGAAAGTCCTACATGGCATCTCCTTCCAATAGAAGGCTGTTTTGTCTACATTGGAAATGTGTTGTTTAGTATAGCCACCTACATTAATCATTTTAGTTAGATCTTCTAGATAACTTGGGGCAGGTTCTACATTGGCACTTGCTACTTCGACCTTCCACTTTTATGTTCAGGAGAAAGAACCTCATGAACCAACCTCTTCAAACTTTTCTTCTGCAGCTTTCTTACCTATCTGAATCTTCACAGAACTGAAGAGGGTTAGGGCCTTGCCCTGGACTAGGCTTTGGCTTGAGGGGATGCTGTGGCTGGTTTGATCTTTTATCCAGACCGCTCAAACTATCTCCATCAGCATTAGGCTGTTTCACTTTCTATTATTTGTGTATTCACTAGAGTAACACTTTTAATTTCCTTCAAAAACTTTTCCTTTGCATTCATAACTGGCTAACTGGCCAAAGAGGCTTAGCTTTCAGCCCATCTCAGCTTTCAACATGCCTTTCTCACTAAACTTGATCATTTCTGGCTTTTAAGTGAGAGACATGCAGTTCTTCCTTTCACTTGAATACTTAGAGGCCACTGTAGGGTTACTCACTGGACTAATTTTAATACTGTTGTGTCACAAGGAAGAGAAAGGCCCAAGGAGAGGGAGAGAGATCGGGGGAATGGCCAATCAGTGGAGCAGTCAGAACACATTTATCATTTTATTAATTAAGTTTTAGGTCTTCTGTGGGCATAGTTTGTGGCACCCCAAAACAATTACAGTCATAACATCAAAGATCCCTGATCGCAGATCACCATAACAAATATATGAATGAAAAAGTTTGAAATATGGGAATTACCAAAATGTGACACAGAGACATGAAGTGAGCAGATGCTGTTGGAAAAATGGTGCCAAGAGACTCACTTGATGCAGGGTTGCCACAAAGCTTGAATTTGTAAAGAATGCAGTATCTGCAAAGCACAGTAAAATAAGGTATGCATATAGTCCCATTCCCAGTTCTAAAATCAGTAATTTCTCCAAGAAAGCGTACATATTGTTTTTTTTTTAATGAAATCTGTATTGGTTTTTTTTTTTAAGATTTTTAAAAATTTTTTTTATTTATTCATAGAGACAGAGAGAGAGAGAGAGAGAGAGAGAGAGAGGGGCCGGGGCTGCCCTTCTTTGTTATTTTTACAACTTTAGGCTTCCATATTTGTTCTGGTTGTTATCTTTGTACTTATCCCTTTTTAATACCTTTGTTTCTGTTTCCTTATTTAACTAGTCACTATCTGGTTCATTATTAAGTTTATTTTTAGGTCCTTTCATGCCCTGCAGTTGACTATACATCTATGAGCTTATTCCATTTTTGTATCTTCCTTTCCTCTCATTTATAGTTACATCATTTCTACCTTGTTGGAATATGTAATGTTTGCTTGTATATTTGTCTTCCACTCTGATTCCCTAGTTTGCCTTAGTCTTCTTATGTATATTTACATATCTTACATGCTCGCCATTAGTTCTTTTGCTGTAGTTTACCAACTGTCAACTGTCACTTGGTTGCATGATGCCCGTTCTCTAGTAGAGGTAGGAAACACTGATGGTGCTGAATACTCTATGATCTTACATGTTGCAAACTGTTTTTATACGCAGCCTTGATATTTACAACAAAGCATGTAAAATCCTTGCTTCACACATGCTAAGTCTCATTTAAGACACTGCTTGATGGGGCACATGGCTGGCACACGGCTGGCTCAATCGGTAGAGTATGCAACTCTTGATCTCAGGGTTGTGAGTCTGAGCCCCACGTTGGGTGTACAGATTACTTAAGAAAAATAAATTCTTCGGGATCCCTGGGTGGCTCAGCGGTTTGGCACCTCCCTTTGGCCCAGGGTGTGATCCTGGAGTCCCGGGATCGAGTCCCACGTGGGGCTCCCGGCATGGAGCCTGCTTCTCTCTCCTCCTGTGCCTGTGCCTATCTCTCTTTCTCTCTCTACATCTATCATGAATAAATAAATAAATCTTTAAAAAAAAAAGAAAAAGAAATTCTTAAAACACCGCTTCATTGTTGACTTTTTTTGTACAAGAAACTGATAAATTATCTAGGTACTTTCGGTCAAGGAAACAGAACTGTGAGTTGACATGCTAAGGGCAAATCTTTAGGTAGACTTAACATGTCAGGCTGATTATTTAAAACTTGACATCAATATTAATCTATAATAAACATTTATATTAATCATATAGAATGTTTAATTTTACAAGTGAAGTGAGGTGCCTGGGTGGCTCAGTTAAGCATCTGCCTTTGGCTCAGATCATGATCCCAGGAAGGAAGGATCCTAATGTTGGTTTAAGCTGAATCCTGGGATCAGCCCTGTGTTGGGCTCCCTGCTCAGCGGAGAGTTGGCTTCTTCCTCTGCCTCTGCCTGTTCCCCTGATTGTTCTCTTTCTCTCTCTAAAATAAATAAAATCTTTAAAAAAAAATAATTTTACAAGTCAAGTTAGCTGGGCCATGGTGCTCAGATATTTGGTCCAATTATTGTTGAGCATACTTCTGTAAAGGTGTTCTTTGGAGGAGATTAACATTTAAATGAGTTGACCTTGAGTAAAGTGAATTACCCTCCCTCCATAGAGCGGATGTACCTCATCCAGTAAGGTGAAAGCATTGAAAGAAAAAAAAAGGTGACATACCCTGAGCAAGAAGGAATACTGCCAGCAGACAGCCGCTGGAGTTGAACTGCAAATCTTCCATGGGTCCCCGGCCTGCCCGCCTACCCTACAGGTTTTGGATTTTGAATCATGTATTTCCGTTCCTTAAGATTAATTAATTAATCTCAATCTCAAGTTCTCTCTGTCAGGTCTCCTCCTTCACCTTCTTCTACTCCTCCATTTCCATATATACACATATATACATGTTGTTGATTCTGTTTCTCTAAAGAACAAAGACTAACACAAATATTGGTACCAAAGGTGGTTTTATTTTTTTTTTTCCAAAGGTGGTTTTAAAGGAGTAAAATCTTTTTTTTTTCTTTCTTTTTTTTTTTTGTAGGCTCCACACCCAAAGTGGAGCCCAACACAGAGCTTGAACTCACAACCCTGAGATCAGGACCTGTGCTGATATCAAGAGCCAGTCACCTAACTCACTGAGTCACCCCTAAAGGAATAAAATCTTAAAGAGGAGTTTTCTCAGTTGGCTATGAAGTCTCCAGAATTGGCTAATATGATTAGATTTAAAGAGAATAAGACCCTAAGGTGAGGTACAATGTATGACCCATGAAAAGGTACACTACACTCCAAAAGAACTACTTTTTCAAAAAAGATTTATTTATTCATGAGAGATACACAGAGAGAAGCAGAGACATAGGCAAAGGGAGAAGCAGGCTCCCTGTGGGGAGGCTGATTGGGTACTCAGTCCCAGGACCCCAGGATCACGACCTGAGCCAAAGGCAGACGCTCAACCACTGAGCCACCCAGGTGCCCCAGAATGACTTATTTTATATAACTTACAGAAAAAGAAATCTGGAGTATATGTGTGTGAATGGAGATAAAAAATGTAGGGTAATAGTGGAAGGAACCTAAAGTTGGTTTACGCTGAATTTATTGATCTGGAAGTACTTAGCAGAGAGTCTGCCCTAACACTGCACCACGGGGATTAGCTCTACAGGTAAAGCTCTACCAGTTTTGTTGGCTAAGTGAGCGAGATCAGGTATGGGGCAGGTGCTGTGGACTGAATCTCTTGCCAGTGCCAAAGCAGTGAGCAGCCACAGTCTCTCATCGCTGTGTACAGGTGTGCGGCACAAGTGGAAGGGGGTGTGTGAGCTTTAATAGTGTCAGCAAACAACAAAAAAAGTGAAATAAGAGACTTCTGGTTTCTGATTTGGCATGTAAGGAGCTTAGAATCTGGCATTCTCATCCTCACAGGAAAAAGAAAATCAAACAACTTGAAGTCAACAATATTTCTTACATCCATCAGAAAATTATGGTCAGAAGGCAAACTGCTATCTCCAAAACTGGAAAGAAGGACAGAGAAGGAGGCATCTTGAAATATGCCCAGAATATTATTCTTAACGAGGCCTGTCCCTCAAAAGAATCTGTTACGCCAGAGCCTAATCAACGGGGCCTTTACCAGAACCCAACTGTTCTGGAAGTGAGGATAGCCAACCTGAGTTCCCTCTAGCCTTCCTGTCTTACCTAATGTGGGGGTAGGGGCCTGAAAAGCAATTGTAAAGATGATAGTTTTTTCCCTTTTTGATAGAAAACACGTGATATCTTTTCCAATACCACTTCTCCATCTCTTCAACACCAACCTGGTGTCCTACATCCCAAATCAATTCTAAAACTACCTGGAGTCAGCATCGGACTCCACACATTAAGGGCTCAATCCCACAAGACTGCCCCCACTTCAGATGCCAGCCAAAAATAGAGTGCTTGGGCTACTCACATTTCTGTTCAGTCAACTAAAAATTTGGAGTCTTCCTCTACACTGCCTCAGGTTAGATTGTTCATTAAAATAGCTCCCAGAACATGGGGGCGGGGGGGGTGGAGAACACAGAAAACCACTTTGCTTACTATCACCAGTTTTTTAAAAAAGATACAATTCAAGAACAGTCAAATGGAAAAAAATGAACGGAATGAAGTTGGGGTGAGGTGGGGTGGATACAGGCCATGAGGCATCCATGTCTCCTGCAAGCATGCCACCTGCACCTTGATGCATTCACCAAACCAGAAGTTCTCTGAACCCTGACACTTAGGGGAGTGTTTATGGACGTTTCATTATGTAAGAATGATTGATTAAATCACTGACTGTTGGTGGTTAACCCAGCCTCCTGGCTTTCTCCATTCCCGGGGCGCTGGGGGCTAGGGCCAAAAATTCCAAGCCTTTAATAAAAGCTGGTCTTATCGGTGACCTACTGCCAACCTGAAGCCATCTAAGGAGCTACCAAGAGTTGCCTTGTTAGAAGGAAAGATGCTCTGGGGCACCTGGGTGGCTTAGTGGTTGAGCGACTGCCTTCAGCTCAGGTTGTGATCCCGCGTCCTGGGATTGAGTCCCACATCAGGCTCCCCGCAAGGAGCCTGCTTTTCCTTCTGCCTTTGTCTCTGCCTCTCTGTGTCTCTCGTGAATAAGTAAATAAAATCTTTAAAAGAGGAGGAGGAGGAGAAGAAGAAAGAAGAAAGAAGAAGCAGAAAAGATGCTCCTCTCACCCCTATCACTCAAGACATTCCAAGAGCTTTGGGAGGTCTGTGCTAGGAACCAGGGACAGAGACTAAGTATCTTTCCTATCCTACCACAGAAGGTCACAGCACAGGGACACAAGCTCACTAACAGCCTGAACCCAAATCACAGGACTATAAAACACTTTCCTTCCTTCCACAGGGCTACTATTTAACAACAATGAAATATGCAGAACTTGAACTGCATTTTTCAGACCTTTTAAAACTCCAAAGACAGGGGAGACAAAAGGAAAGAAGAAACCAGAAGAAATTTTAGCCTCTGACACAGGTATAGCAAAGAGTAAACACAGACTAGCCAAATAAACGTAAAACATCACACTAAAGGCCTATTTATCTCAGTTCCTTTTTTTCAGTACTTCATGTTCTTCCAACAAAAAATTACAAGCCGTATTAAGAGAGCTAATCTTGAAAGGAACCAAAAAGGAAAAAACAAAAACAAAAAAACCTCACCTGTTATAGAGAAAGATAAGAAATTAAGTCAGACTTCCTTTTACTTCTTGGGTTTTTTGTTTTTGTTTGTTTGTTTTTAGTTTTTATTTAAATTCCAGCCAGTTGGGGGGGGGGGGCAGAGTTAAGATGATGGAGGGCTAGAGGGGCCTTAAGTCCCTAAGTGTGTTTTATCCCTTGAATACAATTAGATAGTTATCAAATCATTCTGAACACCCAAGAAATCGATTGGGGGTCTGAGAAAACAAAAACTGCAAGTCTACAAATAGTCTACATTTTGGAAGGTAGGAGGTGCGGAGAGTTGACTTGGGGGAGAGAGAAAGCTGAGGGGGGTGGGTGGCGCCGAGCTTAAGGAGGCTACTGCAAAATATTATAAGGAGTGGAGCACAAAATCTGAACTTTAAGAAGTCCTCTGCCACGGGGGAGGTGCCTGGCTTAAAGGAGCTCAGGTGGCAAAGCAGGGCAAAATCCCGGGAGTGACAGCGGGGTCTGAGGATCCCCCACCCCTGGTCAGGAGAAGAACAGGTGCTGCCAAGGTGCTGCACTGTTCCCAGGCAAAGGAGTCAGCGGGCTGCGAACAGCGAGTCTTGGCGCCAGCTTTCTGCTCTGTTTTGCTATAAACCATGAACCACTGCCCAGTCATTTGACATCTCCCCTGGGATGTCAAGCAAACTGCAGAAGTGTGGCGAGACCCTCCCCAGGTGGAACCCATGTCCGGGACATGGGAGTCCCTAAAATTTAGAGTTTGGAAATTCAGTCGTGCAGCTGAGATCAAAAAAAAAAAAAAAAAAAAAAAAAAAAAGCTCAGACACAGGCAGAATGGATGCAGGGTTCAGACAGAAACTGGGGACACAAGAGGGGTGACTGATTGTTCTCCTGTGAGGACTCATGGGGGTGGGGGTGGGGTAGGAACTTCAGCTCCAGCTCCGAAGAGGAGGCAACGCCAGACTCATTCTGCCCAACAGCTCGGAAAGCCTTTAGGGAGCAAAACAGCGCCACCTAGTGGAGGCCAGAGTCGCTTACAACAAGCCTTGCCCAGAGGCGCCCTGAAGGCGCATATCCGCTGAAAGAAATGAGGCTGAGAGTCCTGTAGCAGGCGCCTTTCCCAGAAGACTAGCACAAACAACTCACATCAAGTCTACTGACCATAGAGTGCTGTAAAGCTTCAGCTCTAGGGGAAATAGAATCTAGCTTCCTTTTTGCTTTTGTTCTTTTTTTCAATTCCTTTAAAATTATTAATTTTTAAAAATTTTATATATACATTTTTGGCTATATATATTTAATTTCTTTCATTTCATTTTTTATTTGGGGAACTTATGACCCTCAGATCAAGACCTAAGCTGAAATCAAGAGTCAGATGCTTGACTGAGGCACCCAGGTGCCCTAGAGATCTAGATTCTTCTACCAAGAAGACCAAAACACACCTAGGATCTAGGTTTTCTGCGGTTTTGGAGGGTTGTTTTGTTTGCTTGTTTTTCTTTTTTTCTTTTTTTTTTTGTCTGGACAAAATGATGAGTTGAAGAAATTCATCCCTAAAGAAAGAAGTAGAATTCAGGGCCAGGGATTTGATCAATATAGATATAAGAAAGATGTCTGAACTAGAATTTAAAACAAGGATTATAAGGATACTAACTGGGCTTGAAAAAAAGTATAGAAGATATTAGAGAATCCCTTAATGCAGAGATAAAAGCACTAAAATCTAGTAAGGTCAAAATTAAAAATGCTATAACCAAGATGCAAACCCAGACTAAGGCCATAAAAACAAGGATGGATGAATTACAGAAGTGAGTCAGTGGTACAGAAGATAAAATTATGGGAAATAGTGAAGCTGAAAAGAAGAGAGAAAGATAATGGATCACAAATGTAGACCTAGGGAACTCAGTGACTTATTAAAACATAGTAATATTTGTATCATAGGAGTCCAAGAAGATGAAGAAAGAGAAAAGGGGGCAGAAAATTTCTTCAAATTATAGCTAAAAACTTCCCTAATTTGGGCAAAGATACAGACATCAAAATTCAAGAAGTACAGAGAAATCCCATTAAATTCAACAAAAACCAACCATGGCCAAGGTATATCACAGTCCAATTCAGAAAATACACAGACAAGGAAAGAATCCTGAAAGCAGCAAGGAAAAAAAAGTCCTTAACCAAAAAGAGAAAAAGAGATGAGCTTTCCAGCAGATTCGTCCACAGAAGCTTGACAAGCCAGAAGAAAGTGGCAGGAAATAGCCAACGTGCTGAATGAGAAAAATATGCAGCCAAGAATTCTTTATCCAGCAAGGCTGTCTTCAGAATAGAAGGAGATACAGAGTTTCCCAGGCAAAAACTAAAGGAGTTTGTGACCACTAAACCAGTCCTGCAAGAAATTTTAAGGGGGATTCCTTGAGTGGAGGAAAAAAAGACCAAAAGCAACAAAGACTAGAACAGACCAGAGAACACCAACAGAAATACCGACTCTACAGGTAACACAATGGCACCAAATTCATGTCTTTGAATAATTACTCTGAATATAAATGGACTAAATGCTCCAATCAAAAGATAAAGAGTGGGATGCCTGGGTGGCTCAGTGGTTGGGTCCTGGGATCAAGTCCCGTATTGGGCTCCCTGCATGGAGCCTGTTTCTCTCTCTGCCTGTTTCTGCCACCCTCTCTGTGTCTCTTATGAATAAATAAAATCTTTTAAAAAAAGATAGAGTGTACCAGAATGGTTAAAAAAAAAAAACCTAAAAAAAACAAGATCCATCTATATACTGTCTATATGAGACTCGTTTTAGACCTAAAGACACCGCTGGTTGAAAGTGAGGGGATGGAGAACCAGCCATCATGCTAATGGACATCAAAAGAAAGTTGGAGTAGCCATACTCATATCAGACAAACTAGATTTTAAAACAAAGACTGTGACAAGAGATGAAGAGCATCATATCATAATTAAGGGGCCTATCCATCAAGCAGACCTAACAATTGTAAATATTTATGCCTCCAACTTGGGAGCACCCAATTTTATAAATCAATTAATACATATAAAAAAACTCATTGATAACAATACAATAATAGTAAGGGAATTTTAACACCCCACTTACACCAATGGACAGATCATCTAAGAAGAAAATCAACAAGGCAACAATGACTTTGTTTTTTCTTTTGAATTTTTTTAAAATTTTTATTTATTTATGATAGTCACAGAGAGAGAGAGAGAGAGGCAGAGACACAGGCAGAGGGAGAAGCAGGCTCCATGCACCGGGAGCCCGACGTGGGATTCGATCCCGGGTCTCCAGGATCGCGCCCTGGGCCAAAGGCAGGCACCAAACCGCTGCGCCACCCAGGGATCCTGGCAACAATGACTTTGAATGGCACACTGGACTGGATGGACTTAACAGAGTCAGAACATTTCACCCTAAAGCAGCAGAATACACATTCGTTTTGAGTGCACATGGAACATTCTTCAGAATAGATCACATACTGGGTCACAAAGCAGCCCTCAACAAGAACAAAAAGATAAGATCATACCATGCATATTTTCAGACCACAATGCTATGAAACTTGAAGTTAATCACAAGAAAAAATTTGGAAAGACCACAAAAACATGGAAATTAAAGAACATTCTACTAAAGAATGAATGGCTTAACCAGGAAATTAAAGAAGAAATTAAAAAAAATACATGGAAGCAAATGAAAATGAAAACACAACAGTCAAAAACCTTTGGGATACCCATAGGCATACTTCCCCTAAGAAGGAAGTATATTGCAACACAGGCCTACCTCAAGAAGCAAGAAAAGACTCAAATATACAACTTAGACCTACACGAGCTAGAAAAGGAATTACAACTAAAGCCTGAAGCCATCAGAAGAGGGAAATAATAAAGATTAGAGCAGAAACAAATGATATATAAACAACAACAACAACAACACCCAGTAGAATGGATTCAGGAAACTAAGAGCTGGTTCTCTGAAAGAAATAATAAAACTGATAAACCCCTAGCCAGACTTAACAAACAGAGAAAGGACCCAAATAGATAAAATCACAAGTGAAAGAGGAGAAATCACAACCAAACACCGCAGATATACAATTATAAGAGAATACTAGGGAAAATTATACACCAAAAAAAAATGGGCAACATGGAAGAAATGGACAAGTTCCTAGAAATTTATAAACCACCAAAACTGAAACAGGAAGAAATATAAAATCTGAACAGACCCATAGCCAGCAAAGAAATGGAATCAATCATAAAAAATCTCCCAACAAACAAAATCCTGGGCCAGATGGCTTCCCAGGGGAATTACAGCAGATATTTTAAGAAGAGTGACTACCTATTCTTCTCAAACTGTTCCAAAAAATATAAATGAAAGGAAAACTTCCAAATTCATTCTACAAGCCAGCATTTCTCGATACCAAAACCAGACAAAGACCCCTCTTAAAAAGGAGAATCAGAGATGCGCTTGAGTGGCTCAGTCAGTGAAGTGCCTGACTCTTGATTTTTTGGCTTAGGTCATGATATCAGGGTCACGTCATGAGCTCAAGCCCTGCATCCAGGTCCGTGCTGAGTGTGGAGCCTGCCTAAGATGCTCTCTCTCCCCCTCTCTTTGTCCCTTCTCCCCATTTGTACTCTTTCTCTGAAAATATAAATAAATAAGAATTACAGGCCAATACCCCTGATGAACATAGATGCAAAAATTCTCAGTAAAATACTAGCAAATCAAATTCAACAGTACATTAAAAGAATCATTCACCACAATCAAGTGGGATTTACTCCTGGGCTGCAGAGGTAATTCGATATTTGCAAATCAACCAACAGGATACATCACATTACTAAAAGAAAGGATAAGAACCATATGATCCTGTCAATAGCTGCAAAAAAAAAAAAATCTGACAAAACACAGCACCCTTTCTTGATAAAAAACCTTCAACAAAGTAGGGACAGATGGAACATACCTCAACATCATAAAGGCCACATATGAAAGACCCATAGCTAATATCATCCTCAATAGGAACAACTGAGATCCTTCCCCCTACAGTCAGGAACAAGACAAGGAAGTCTACTCTCACAATTACTATTTAACATGGTACTGAAGTCGTAGCCTCAGCAATCACATAACAAAAGAAATAAAAGAGATCCAAAACAGCAAGGAAGTCAAACTTGCACTATTTGCAGATGACAAGATACTCTATGTAGAACACTCAAAAAACTCCATCAAAAAAAAAAGGCTAGAACTGATAAAGGAATTCAGTGAAGTTGCAAAATACAAAATCAACATATAGAAATCTGTTGAATTTCTACACACCAATAATGAAGCAACAGGAAGAGAAATCAAGGAATCAATCTCATTTACAATTGCACCAAAAACATTAAGATACCTAGCAATAAACCTAATTAAAGAGCTGAAAGACCTGTACTCTGAAAACTATAAACCACTGATAAAAGAAACTGAAGAGGTCATACTAAAAAATGGAAAGGCCTTCCATGCTCATGCATTGGAATAACAAATATTGTTAAAATGTCTATATACCCAAGGCAATCTACACATTTAATGCAATACCTATCAAAATACCACCAGCATTTTTCACAGAACTAGAAAAACAATCCTAAAATTTACCTGGAACCACAAAAGACCCCGAATAGCCAAAGCAACCTTGAAAAAAGCAAAGGTGGAGGCATCACAATTCCAGACTTTGGGTTATATTGCAAAGCTAAGGTGATCAAAAGAGTATGGTACTGGCACAAAAATAGACACATAGAACAGCAAAACAGAATAGAAAATGCAGAAATGGTATAGGGTCAATTAATCTTTGACAAAGCAGGAAAGATTATCTAATGGGAAAAAGTCTCTTCAACAAATGGTGTTGGGAAAACTGGACAGCAACGTGCGAAAGAATGAAACTGGATCACTTTCTTACACCATATACAAACATAAATTCAAGATGGATGAAAAACCTAAATGTGAAACCTGAAACTACCAAAATTCTAGAGAACAGGAGCAGTAACATCTTTGACATTAGCTGTAGCAATTTCTTTCTAGATATGTCTCCTGAGGCAAAGACAGCAAAAACAAAAACTATTGAGACTTCATCAAAATAAAAACAGCTTCTGCACAGTGAAGGTAACACTCAGATTTCCTTTTAGAAATCATGAAAGCAAGTAGAGAGTGAAGAGTTTTAAACAAAGTTTTAAGTGTACTTGATATGTGAAAACAGGAGAAAAAAATGTAATCACATAAAATGCTTCTCAACTAGAAGGCAGAGAAAAGAGGTCAGACAAAAGAGAAGCAAAGAACAAACTCAACAAATATAAAATGGTAATGATTATGGTAATAGTATCAATCCAACTATATCAACAATCATTTTAAACATTAATGGTCTAAATATAAGAAATGAAAAATAAATACTGTCATAGCAGATAAAAAAAATAACAACTAATTAACTGTGGTCTATAAGAAAGTCACTTTAACAAAAAAGATAGGTTAAAAGTAGCAAAATGAAGATAAATGCACCACATTAACATTAATAAAAAAAAGCAGGCATAGATAAGTTTCAGGCAAAGGAGACTCCAGAGGAAGGAAAACTGACAAGGACAAAAATGGGCACTACATAATGATAAAGGGGTCAAGACTCAAAAAAGGCACAGCAATCATTTGTGTGTATGTGCGTAACAGCAGAGTGGCAAAATATATTAGGCAAAATTTGACAAAACTGCAAAGAGAAGTTAGTGAATCCACTGGTGAGGTGAACAGCCTTCTATCAGTAAGTAGGAGTTCCAGCAGGGAGAAAATCAGGACAAGTAGACTTGAACTGAAGAACACCATCAGTCAATTGGATTTGATTAAAATTTATTTAATATCATCCAAAAAGAGCAAAATAAAAATTCTTCTAAGCTCACTTGGAACACTCACCAAAATAGATCACATCCTGGGACATAAAACACACTTTTAAAAATTTGAAAGACTAGAAATCAGATTATACATGCCTTCAAACCACAATTAATCTAGAAACCAAAACATAGTTGAAAACCAGCCCCCATACTTGGAGAATAAACAATATACTACTAAATTACACATGGATAAAAGAAGTCTCAAGAACAATTAAAATTATATTAAACTAAAAAATTATATTAAACTAAAAGCAAACGAAAATAAAACATCAAAATTTGAGAGATGCGGTAAATTAGTATCTACAGAGAAATGTTTAGCATTGAATGCAGACACTAAAAAAGAAGAGCTATAGGCAAAAAAGTCTAAGCACTTACTTTAGGAAACTAGAAAAACAAACCCAAAGTGAGAAGAGAAATAACAAAAGTTAAAGATAAAACTGTGGACAAGAAAGGATAACCAAGAAAAAGAAAAGCAGGTTCTTTCTAAAAAGCAATAAAATAAAAGAGGAAAGACAGATTAATTTCAAGAATGAAAGCAGGGAAAATGAAATAGCATTTAAGAAAATACAACAGCCATTTATGACAACAAACGAGAAATAGAGGGAAACGTTCTCTTCTTGAAAAAGAACATCGACAACAAACCTACAGCCAACACCATATTTAATGGCAAGAAACCCTAATGCCTGCCCCACAAGATCAGGAACAAAATAAAAATATCCTATTGCTTCTTTTATTCAACACTGTACTGGAAATCCTAGATAATGCAATAAGACAGGAAAAGGTATACGGATTGGGAAGGAAGGATATAAAATGGGTTTTTTTTTAAGATTTAAAAAAATTTTTTATTTATTCATGAGAGACATATAAAGAGAGGCAAAGACACAGGCAGAGGGAGAAGAAGCAGGCTCCATGCAAGGAGCCCAGTGTGGGACTCAATCCCAGGAATCTGGGACACTCAAACGCTGAGCCACCCAGGCGTCCCCATAAACTGTTTTTGTTGCATACATCATGTAAGCAGAAAATCTCAATCCACAATAACAAAGAAAATTTCTGGAACAAATAAGAATATATAGCAAATTTGAAGGATAAAAGGTTAATAAACAAATGTCAGTTGCTTTCCTATAGATCCGCACAAATGGAGTCAACCAATCTTTGACACAGGAACAATGGCAATTCGATAGAGAAAACATGGTCTTTTCAGCAAATAGGACTGGAACACTGGATACCTATGTACAAAAAGAAAAATCAAGACACAAGTCTTACACATTTCACATAATTAATTCAAAATGGATAATAGATTGGGATCCCTGGGTGGCTCAGCGGTTTAGCACCTGCCTTTGGCCCAGGGCCTGATCCTGGAGTCCCTGGATGGAGTCCCATGTCAGGCTCCCTGAATGGAGCCTGCTTCTCCCTCTGCCTGTGTCTCTGCCTCTCTCTCACTGTCTCTCTCATGAATAAATAAAATCTTTTAAAAAAAATAAAACAACAACAACAAAAATGGATAATAAATCTAAATGTGAAATACAAAACTACAAAATGGCAGGATGCCTGGGTGGCTCAGCAATTGAGCGTCTGCCTCTGGCTCATGGTGTGACCCCAGAATCCTGGGATCGAGTCCCACATCAGGCTCCCTGCGTGGAGCCTGCTTCTCCCTCTGCCTGTGTTCTTTGCCTCTCTCTCTCTGTGTGTCTCTCATGAACAAATAAATAAAATCTTAGAAATAAAAACCTACAAAATGTCAAAAAGATAACAAAAGAGAAAAATCTAAATAACCTTGGGTTTGGTGAATTTTTATTTACAACACCAAAAGCAAGATCCATAAAAGAAAGAATGTTCAGTCTAACTCGCTGAAATTAAAAACTCCTGCTCTGTGGGGCGCCGGGGTGGTGCAGTTAAGCATCAGACTCCTGGTTTCAGCTCAGGTCATGATCTCAGGGTCATGAGATCAAGCCTTGCATTGGGCTTCTCACTCAGCAGAGAATCTGCTTGGGATTCTCTCTCTCCATCTCCCTCTGTCCTTCCCCCCTTAAAAATAAATCTTTAAAAAAAATAAGCAAATGGATAAACAGTAGAGAAAATATCCACGTAATGAAATATTATTCAGTGATAAGAAGAAATGAGGTAACAAGCTATGAAAAGACAAGAAGGACTTTAAAATCATATTGCTAAGTGAAAGATGTCAATTTGACAAGGCTACATATATACCATAGGATTCCAAGTATATGACATTTTGGAAAAGACAAAACTAGGAGATCATTAAAAAGATCTTTGTTTACCAGGGATTTGACAGTGGGAGGGATGGGTGAAATCAGTGAAGGGGATTAAGAGGTACAGATTTTCAGTTGTAAAATAAGTCATAGGGATGTAATGTGAGGCATAGGGAATATGATCAATAATATAATAACTTTGGTGACAGAAACTAGATTTATTGTGGTGACCATTTCATAATGTATGCAAATATCAAGTCACTATGATATACACTTGAAACTAATAATATTGTATGTCAACTACATACAATTAAAAAGAAGAAACAGTAATAGAAGGTTTAAGGAATGATCAGCTTGGGGTGGGTGATGTTGAGGATGCAGGAGCAAGAGCACTGGAGGGGACAAGGATATGCCAACAAGGAGTCTTAAGTTTTACTTTATCTTACAAGTATTTTTTAACATTCACATGCATTATTTAAAATAGTGGT
This sequence comes from Vulpes lagopus, assembly GCF_018345385.1. NCBI lineage: Eukaryota > Metazoa > Chordata > Mammalia > Carnivora > Canidae > Vulpes > Vulpes lagopus. The sequence continues at coordinate 8,408,948 of NC_054830.1, read as the reverse complement.
TTATCACATATTTTATTATTTAATAGCATGCATTTTTAGTTATTTTACTTTGTTTTTTTGAAATTCATTTAATGTCAGGGCACCTGGGTGGTTCAGTTGACTATGATTCTGACTCTTGATTTTTGGCTCAGGTCATGATCTCAGGGTCATGAGATCAAGCCCTGCGTTGGGCTCCATGCTGGGCATGGAGCCTGCTTAAGATTCTCTTTCTTCCTCCCCCCCATGCCCCTCCCTTGACTCTCCACGCAAGCTCTCTCAAAAGAAATAATAATAAAATTCATTTATCTTCATAGGAAACCATTCTAAGATTTAATCCCTTAAACACTTTAAAAACTAAGATTTTAGGGATCCCCGGGTGGCTCAGCGGTTTGGCGCCTGCCTTTGGCCCAGGATGCGATCCTGGAGTCCCGGGATCCAATCCCGTGTTGGGCTCCTGGCATGGAGCCTGCTTCTCCCTCTGCCTGTGTCTCTGCCCCTCTCTCTCTATCATAAATAAATCTTAAAAAAAAAAAAAACCTAAGATTTTAACACTATGTTTTTTTTAACACTATGGTTATAAAAGTCGTAAGGAAGTTTCAAAGTGCTTCCTAATTAAAATAACGAGAAGCAGCATAGTTTGTACTTATATACCAAACTTATATGTGAGCAGCATATTATAATGCACTAGGGTCTTGAGCCTAATCTCATACATGTCATAGGATTTTCAAAGATTTATATAAGATTTGAATTTTCCTCACCTCAATTAAAACAAATGTATTTGCCTTAAGAATGTATAGCTTTTTAAATGTCGAAATTCTCAGGGACATGCACATAGAAAAACTGATCTAAAAATAAAAAATGTGATAAGCCCCAGGTGATATATGAAATGTGAGTCACTATGCTCTACACCTGAAACACTAACTGGGATTAAAATAAAAACTTCAAAAATAAATAAAAACTCCAACCTATGTCTACAAACAGGCCCAAGGGTACCTCAGTTACAGCCACGGAAAGCCATGACCGCCTCATTCATCACCCCACCCACCACTGTGGGTGCATCCTCAACTTTCCAGGGATTTGTAGCTTCTCTCAATAGAAAGGGCTCCTCGAGTAGGTGTGACCAAGTACAACATCTGCAGGGGGAGATCTCCCAGGAAGAACCAAGTGGTACTTCCCTTTGCATCTCATGCAGAGAGGGGGCTTAGCTTAGCTTAGAGACACAGACCTCAGACCTCTGCCCCCAGTCCAGTTGCTTTGTATCACCACTGATATTTTTATTTTTTAGAAAGATTTTATGTATTTGAGAGAAAGAGCATGAGAAGAGGGGGTAAGGTAGAGGGAGAAACAGACTTCCCCTAGAGCACAGACCCTGGGATCATGACCTGAGCTGAAGGCAGGCGTTTAACCGAATGAGCCACCCGGGTGCCCTGTACCACTGACATTTTAAAAGTGTAAGCCCACTGTTTGAAGAATCCAGTAAAACCACTCAAACCCAGTGTTTAAGTGTAAAGGGAAGAAAACTGTAAGCCACTTTCTCTAGTTGAACTAGAAAACTCATAAATATCTATTCCTTTCAGAAAATAAAGATGTCAATTAATTGTTATTTCCATGGCAAGAACTTGCTTGGAAAACATTCCTACTTGAACGCTTCTAGGTGCCGCAAGTCTAAGCCCCAATATTCCATTTAAAAATCACAAAACGAGGGCTCTGGGGTGGCTCAGTCAGTTAAGCATTTGCCGGCTCAGGTCATGATCTCAGGGTCCTGGGATCTAGTCCTGCATCCGGCTCCCTGCTAGATGGGCAGCCTGCTTCTCTCTCTCCACCACCTGTGCTCTCTTGCATTCTCTTTCTCTCTCTCAAATAAATAAAATCCTTAGGAAAAAAAACAAAATAATCAAACCAAAAGAACTTCAGAATATTACCAAAACTTCCCAGGGGGGGAAAAAAAAAGGAAACAAGAATTTTTTAAAACAAATGTAATAATACTGGAATCCATTGTTTCATTTTTTAGTTTTTCTTTAAAGATTTTATTTATTTATTCATGAGAGACAGAGAGAGAGAGAGGCAGAGACACAGGCAGAGGGAGAAGCAGGCTCCATGCAGGGAGCCCAATGTGGGACTCGATCCCGGGTCTCCAGGATCAGGCCCTGGGCCGAAGGCAGCGCTAAACCGCTGAGCCACCCGGGCTGCTCCATTTTTTAGTTTTGAAATTTAATTCTTTCTTGCCCCTTTGAAAATAAATATTTTATGTTGTTCTTGCTTCAAGACTTATTGCCTTAATATATTTTTATTTATTGAGAATAGAACTCAAGTGAATAAATCTTTTCAAGGTGACAAACCTAGGGAGGGGCAGTGCTGGCAGGAGAGATCACCCAGAAAAGTTCACAAAAATCCACTTCCACCCAACGCACTCCTCGGCCCAGGAAAGATGAGGGGGTGGGGAGGGAAGGCACACGACTTCATACAGCGTAGCTCCGGGTGGTTAATTCTCTGCTTCTTCCCATGTAACATTTCCACAAACAAACAAATCTTTTAAAAACAGCTATAGCCCTTGACTGTGGGAAACTGGTAAACCATTAAAACACGGCCTCAGCTTGAAGTGCGGCACGGAGCATGGTTGCTGACGCTGTCAGAGGTTGGCTCGGGGAGGCGAGGAGGGATCTCGAAATTTAGGGATGTACTGCTAGCCCTAGGAGGGGCTAGGCTGGCGGCAGCGTCGTGGATTTGAGACTCTGCTTCCCAAACATCTGGAACACTTGGGGGAAAACGGGCGCCCCTCGGGGGTAAGGATGGACAGGGGACCCCACCGACCACAGCACCCCCTAAGCACGAACCCGGGAGACCGAGTCACGACTGTCCCCTGACGACCCTCCCCGTGGTCACGCGGCGCGCCGGAGGGGACTGAGGTCCGAGCGGCGCCCCCGGGGACTCGGCGACACCCCCGGCCCCGCACACTCACCGCTTCCCGGCTCCTCGGTCCGCGGGCGTCGTCCCTACGGCGCCCGCAGCAGGTGCATCAATCTGCGCGATCGACGCCGCAGCAGAACCACACCGGAGACCGCTACGCGCAGGTGAGATGCGATCGCGAGCAAGGCCCCGGGCTCCACGCGGCTGCGAGCGTCGCCACGCCCACCCGCCCCTGCTCGCCCCTGATTGGACAGAGTAACTGCATCTGGAGGTCACGTGCTAAGCAGAACCCGCTTCCGCTCTCAGACCGGTACTCGGCCGCCCGGAGGTTGTTGGCGCTTAACCGCGCGGGCATGGGACACAGGTGTGCGCAAGGAGTTCAAGGCCGTTTCTAGCGGGACTGACCCCTGGTGGAGGGAGAGGGCGATCATGCCAGGCCAAACTGGATCAGGAGGATCTCTTGTCCTCCAGACGTCAGGGGCTTGGCATATATATTTGATAATTTAAAGACTCCTGTGGCCTCTTAATAGGAAGTTAGAACCACACACCCACCCCCAGCCCTATCCTAGGCACAGGGACTCTTCTCGGAACAACCACGAACTAGGAGCTGTGTTCAACAGGTTCTCAGGTGTACGTTTTACAATAAAAGGAAATTTATATATATATTTTTTGAAAGGAAATTACTTTAGATCAGTTTTTGAGTGTGTGCCTAGAGAACTTTGACCTGTGTGAATGGCTATAATATCCCTAAAGCAATTTTTATTTTCACTGATACAAGAAAAACAAATCATCCTGCAAATTAGGGATGCACTCGGAAACTATTAATATGCTTAACAAATTGGATGGCAAGACTCTTGCACTGTAAAAATTTATCCATTAATTTGAAGTTTATACTATACAATAGACCCCTTTAAGGTGTACAGTGGTTTTCAGTACAGTATATTAAAAATATGTGCAATAATTACAATTTTAGAATATTTCATCATCTCAAAAAGCCCTTACCATTTCCTCCTCCTGCACTCAGCCCTGGACAACCACTAATCTACTTTCTATTTCTATACATCTTATTGATTTTTAAAGATTTATTTGTGAGAGAGAGCACTAGTGCACTAGCAGGAGGGGCAGAGGAAAAGAGAATCTCAAGCAGGTTCTGCTCTAAGGGTCAGTCCCACATGGGGCTCTATCTCACGACCAAGAGATCACGACCTGAACCAAAGCCAAGAGTAGGATGCTTAACTGACTGTGCCAGTCAAGCGCCCCTCTAGCTCTATAGATTTTAATATTCATTGACTTTCTTACAAATGAAATTATGTAATAAGTAGTATTCGTGGTTAATTAACTTCATTTACTCTGTTGACTTCGTTTACATTTTTCGCACAATTTTTTCAAAGCGTATCCATGTTGTAGCAGGAATTAATACTTCATGTATTTTTGCATGAATTTTTGCATGAATAAGAGTCCCCTGTGTGGATTATTAGCCTTAAAAATAAAACTGGCAGTTATTTTACCAGCAAAAGTGATATTATTGAGGATCCCTGGGTGGCTCAGCGGTTAAGCGCCTGCCTTTGGCCCAGGGCATGATCCTGGGGTCCCAGGTTCGAGTCCCATGTCAGGCTTCCCATGTCCTGCATGGAGCCTGCTCCTGTTTCTGCCTCTTTCTCTCTCTCTCTCTCTCTCTCTCTCTCTAATAAATAAAATCTTTTTTAAAAAGTGGGATTATTGAAGAATAGCAAAGAATTGCAATTTGGAATAAGCAAGGTAGGGCAAAACCATAGGCAAGGGGCGGAAGGCTCTTTTATGGAAATAAGGGGAGAGTGGGAGGGCTTTTACTAACAAAAGTCTATCGGAATAAACTGGGAGTTCAAAGTATAGGGACTTTTCATTGGCTGAGTTGTGACGGTATCTCATTGGCTATTGCCAAGGGAGGAGAAAAAACTTTCTCCCTGCTTCTGGAATAGTAAAGCAGCTAAAGTAGTCTGAATGTGCAAGGTGCACCTGTTCCCGTGGCGTTTGCAATTGATCACGAGCGGTAGGGCCTGAGAGCTCCCCCTGCTGGCCTCCTGGCGCCATTGTAAGCGAGGTTTCCTTTTACTAATTTTCACAGGATACAGCAGGTTTTCTTCATCCATTTCATCCATTAATGGTCATTTGGTTTGTCACTATCTCGACTATTATGAATGCTATTGCTGTAAGCATTCGTGTACAAGTTTTTGTTTAGACATGTGTTTTTATTTCACTTGGGCATATGCCTGGGAGTGGAATTGATGGCTCATATGGAAATTCTACATTTAATCTTTGAGGAAATGCTAGACTGTTTTCCAAAGTGGCTGTATCACTTACACAAGTTCCACAAGCAGTATATGAGAGGTCCAATCTATCCATATCCTTGAAAACAACTTATTATTGTTTTTTAAAATGTTTTGTTTATTTATTCATGAGAGACACAGAGAGAGACAGAGACATAGGCAGAGGGAGAAGCAGGCTCCCCGCAAGGAGCCGGATGTGGGTGGAACTTGATCCTTGAACTCCAGGATCACACCCCCAGCCGAAGGCGGACGCTCAACCGCTGAGCCATTCAGGCAACCTGAAAACTTATTATTCTCTCATTTAAGTCTAGCCAGTCTAGTGACTGAAGTTGTATCTCATTGTGATTTTGACTTGTATTTCCTTGACGTGTGATCATGTCCAGCAAATTTTCTTTTTTTTTTTTTTCAAATTTTCATATACGCTTGGCCATTGGTGTATCTTTCGTGGAAAAATGTTTGGATGCCTTGCTATCTTTAAATTGGGTTATTTGGCTTTTTGTTTTTGATTTGTAGTTCTTTACACAGTATATACTTGATACAAGTACCTTATCAGATATATTATTTCCAAAATTTTCTTCCATTCTGTGGTCATGTTTTCACTCTCTTGTTTTAAAACATTTTACTTTTATTTTTTTAAGATTTTATTTATTTATTCATGAGAATACACAGAGAGAAAGAGTGAGAGGCAGAGACACAGGCAGAAGGAGAAGCAGGCTCCATGCAAGGAGCCCGACATGGGACTCGATCCTGGGTCTCCAGGATCAGGCCCTGGGCTGAAGGCAGGCGCTAAACCGCTGAACCACCTGGGCTGCCCCAACATTTTGCTTTTAATTGTGGCAATATACACATATTGTAATTTAACATCTTAATCATTTTAAGTGTACAGTTCAGTAGCATGTGGTACGCTGACATTCGGAAACCAATCTCCAGAACTGTTTTCATTATGCAAAACTGAAATTCTATACCCATTAAACAACTCCCCATTCACACCTATGTCTAGCCTCTGGCAACCACGATTCTATTTTCCTTCTCTCTGAATGTAACTACTGTCAGAACCTCATATAAGTGGAATCATGCAGTATTTGTACTTTTTGGACTGGCTTATTTCACTTAACATATTGTCCTCAAGGCATGCATATTGTAACAGGGTTGGGATTTCTTTTATTGTTAAAGCTGAATAATATTCCATTGTATGTATGTACTACAATTTGTTGATCCATTTATCCCCTCATGGACACTTGGGTTGTTTCCATTTTGGCTATTGTGAATAATGGTCCTAGGAACAAATGTGCATAACGCTCCTATTTTCTTTTGATCAAATAAATCTTGTGCCTTTTACTTAAAAAAAAGTTTATAAATATCTGAGTCCATGTTTTGAATTCTTTGGGGTATATATATAGGGGGGGAATTGTTGGATCATATATTAACTGTAATTTCTTTTTTTAAAAGATTTTATTTATTTATTCATGAGAGACCCAGAGAGAGAGAGAGAGGCAGAGACACAGGCAGAGGGAGAAGCAGGCTCCATGCAGGGAGCCTGATGCGGAACTCAATCCTGGGATCCCAGCATCACGCCCTGAGCTGAAAGCAGCACGAAACACCTGAGCCACCCAGGCTGCCCTTAACTGTAATTTCTGAGAAGCCACCATATTGTTTTCCATATTAGTGATACAATTTTACATTTCCACCAATAGTACACAAAGATTCCAATGGATATGTTCATTGTCTTTTTAAAAAATATTTATTTATTTATTTATTTATTTATTTATTTAGGAAGAGAAAGAGAAAGAGCATGAGCAAAGGGAGGCGCAGAGAGAGAGGGAGAGATTTGCAAGCCGACTCCACACCAAGCATAAAGCCTAGGGCTTAATTTCATGACCTGAGCCAAAATCAATCAAGAGCCACCCAGACACTCTGGATGTGTTCATTTTTTTGATAGTGTCCTTTGAAGTACAAAACTTACTAATTTTGATGAAGTCCAAAATATCTTTTTTCTTTCTTTCTTTTTTTTCTTTTTCTTTCCTTCCTTCCTTGTTTTTGCTTTAGGTGTTGTTGGGGAGGAAAACTTTTTATCTATCCTTTAAGATTGTTCTAGGTGGTCTAAGAATTAAATAAGAGACAAATTAACAAGAGAGAAAACAAAGTTTAATTACATGCACATGGAGGTCCAATAATAAATTGAGACCCAAAGAAAAGACAAAGGTATACAGCTTTTAAGTTATAGACAAAGAAACATAAATCTTTGAGAATTTAAAGTAGAATGATAACTTATTTTGGGAGCCTAATTAGTAAGTAATTCTAAGCAGTATTTGGACTGGAGTAGTAAATAAGTAAGGGTAACAAGATTTGTTTATATAGGCTTTTATATAGGCTAAATTCCTTGTTTCTGACAATAAGGATGTCTCTCTACCTACTACTGCAGGGAGGATACTTTTCACTTGGGAGATTTATTTCACACTTTCTGAAGACAAAGGTGGGTCAGAGTGTTCTTGCTGCACTGGCCATGTCTTAAGTAAATAATTCAAAATAATCAATTGGGGGGTGGCCTGTCCTGGGCCCCTACAATGTCATATCTAAGAATTATTTGCCAAATACAAGGTCATGAATATTTCCTATTTTTTAAAGAGTATTAGATTTGGGCTTCCTGGGTGGCTCAGTCAGTTAAGCATCCAACTCTTCTCAGCTCAGATCTTGACCTCAGAGTTGTGAATTCGAGCCCCACATTGTGCCACACTGAGCATGGAGCCTACTTAAAAAAACATAGAGTGGGGATACCCGGGATTGAGTTCCCCATCAGGCTCCCCGCAGTGAGCCTGTTTCTCCCTCTGCCTATGTCTCTGCCTCTCTCTGTGTGTCTCTCATGAATAAATAAAATCTTTAAAAATAAATAAAAAATTAAATTAAAAATTGGAGTATTATAGTTTGATCTTATGTTTGGGTCTTTGTTTCATTTTGGGTAAATTATTGTATGTTCTGTAAGTAAGAGTCAACTTCTTTTTTGGCATATAGCTATCCAGTTGTCTCAGTACTGGGATTTTACACAAACCTTATCAGAGGCCCACATCCACTTGATCTTCATAGAGTAAATTTGTCCTACCCTGACCCCATGTGGCAGAGGAGAGTCTCCTGGCCCTCAAACCAATGCCCAAAGGTGGATTTATCCAAATGACTTGAAAATTTAGGTCTACACAAAAACTTGCACATGAATGTTTATCACAGCTTTATTTATAATTGCCAAAAGTTGGCTGCAATTGAGATGTCCTTCAGTAGACGAATAGGTAAACAAACTACTACATCCAGACAATGAAATATTGTGTAATGCTAAAAAGAAGTGAGCTATCAACCCATTAAAAGACCTGGAGGAAATTATTTAAATGCCTGTCATTAAGTGAAAAACCAATCTGAATTTTTAAAAAGATTTTATTTATTTATTCATGAGAGACAAACACAGAGAGAGAGAAAGGCAGAGACATAGGCAGAGGGAGAAGCAGGCTCCATGCAGGGAGCTTGATGTGGGACTCGATCCCAGGATCACGCCCTGAGCCAAAGGCAGACACTCAACCGCTGAGCCACCCAGGGATCCCAAAACCAATCTGAATATTATATACTGTATGATTACAACTGTATGACATTCTGAAAAAGGCAAAGCTATGAGACAGTAAAAGATTAGTGGTTAATGATTGTAGGAGGGAAAGAGGGATGAATAGGTAAGCACAGAGGATTTTTAGGGCATGAAACTAATCTATATGATACCTTAATGGTGGTATCATTATTCATATCAATATATTTGTCAAAACCGATAACACATACATCATTAGTGAATTCTAATGTGATCTATAGGCTTTGGGTGATAATAATGTATCAGTGTAGGTTCATTGATGGTAACAAATGTACCACTGGGGTGTAGGATGTTGATATTGGGGGAGGTTATACACGTATGGAGACAGGGGCATATGAGAACTTTGTACTTTCCGTTCAATTTTGCTGTGAAACTAAAACTACTAAAAAAAAAAAAAAAAAAAAAGCTTGTTAAAAGCAAAACAAAAACCAAATTCCAGGCAGTTTCACTGCTGAAATCTACCAAACACTTAAAGAATTAATACCAATCCTTCACAAACTCTTCCAGAAGATTAAAAAAAAAAAAAAAACCCTAGGGACGCCTGGGTGGCTCAGAGTTTGAGCGTCTGCCTTCAGCTCAGGGTGTGATCCCGGGTCCAGGGATCAAGCCCCACATTGGGCTCCCTGAGAGGAGTCTGCTTCTCCCTCAGTATATGTCTCTCTCTCTCTCTCTGTGCCTCTCATAAATAATAAAAAATATTTAAAAAGAAAAGACATTACAGAAACACACACACACCAATTTCTTATAAATATGGGTGTAAAGTCCTCAACAAAGTACTACCAAACTGAATTCAGAGACATATATAAAAGAATTATACAATATGACCAAATAGGGTTTTTTTTTTTCTGTAACCAAGTAGGTTTTATTCCAGGTATACAAACTTTGTTTAACACCCCCAAATCAATTATTGTAACACATCATATCAATAGAAAAACATCACATGATCATCTTCATAGACACAGAAAAGCATGTGACAAAATCCAACACTGTTTCATGATAAAAAACTTACAGCAAACTGGGGTGCCTGGGTGGCTCAGTCTGTTAAGTGTCTGCCTGTGACTCAGATCAGGATCCTAGGGTTCTGGGATTGAGCCCAATGTCGGGTTCCCTGCTCAGTGGGGGAACTGGCTTCCTCTCCCTCTGCCACTCCTTCTGATTGTGTGTGTGCTCTCTCTCTTTCTCTCTCAAATAAAATCTTTTTTAAAAGTGCATCAAACTATTAACAGAAGGGAACTTCCTTAGGCTGACAAGGGACAGCCAAGATCCTAATTAATGGTGATAGATAGGATGCCTTTACCCGTAAGATCAGAACCAGGACAAGAATGTCCACTCTTGCTATTTTATTCAATATGGTATCAGGTGTTCTAGCTAGGTCAGTTAGGCCAGAAAAAAATAATAATTAAGGCATCCAGATTGGAAAGGAAGAAATAAAACAATTTTGACACAGAATATCCTAAGGAAACTTCTAAAAAACTATTTGAACAAATAAATGACTTCAGCAAGATTGGAAGTAGAAAATTAACACATAAAAATCAATTGTTTTCTTATACACTTGCCATGAAATATATTGAAAATGTAATTAAGAAAACAAGCCTATTGTAAGAGTACTGACAACACTGACTCAATCTTTGGCTCTCCCTCTTGTTCGTGTCCATGCAGTGACCTCTCTCAGGCTATGAGTTCCAGACCCCTTATAAGTTAATGTATGCCCTGACTAGAATGTGGGAAGACTTGTTCTGATCTTCCCTAAAGTGGCTCATGGAAGGCCTCACTTTAGATAAGCAGTAGGGATGCCTGGTGCATGGATGGTGCCATTTTATTCTTTTTAAATATTTATTTATTTTATGGAGAAAGAGAACAGGGGGAAGGGCAGAGGGAGAGAGAGAGAATCACAAGTAGACACCCTCCTGAGCATGGAGCCTGATGTGAGGTTTAATCTCGCAACCCTGAAATCATGACCTGAGCTGAAATCAAGAGCTGGACGCTTAACCAATGCTTAACCAACTGAGCCACCCTGACGCCCCTGGATGGTGCCATTTTAGATAACTACCCTGTGGCCTCATCACCATGTCCCTTGCTCTATAAAAGCTGGGGATTAAGGTCCAGGCTTAGCAGAGTACCTGCACAGCACCAGGATCATTTGTCCATCCAATTCCTCCTTGTCAGTAAATTACCCTTAAAAAACCTCTGTGTAAACAGTAGGGAGTGCTTTGCTTCATTTTTTGTTCTTAAAGTACCTTCTCAGTCTGGAGGATACATTACTGACCCTCCTTCACCTTCTAACATCTACTTATAATAGCACCTAAGGAATAAAATACATAGTAATAAATTTAATCAAAAAACTTATACTCTAAGAACTACAAAACCTTGTTGAAAGAAATTGAAGAAGATCTAAATAAATGGGAAAACATTCCATGGTCAGGGATCTGAAGGTTTAATATTGTTAAGATGTCAGTTCTCCCCAACTTGAGCTATAGATTCAACATAATCCCAATCAATATCCTAGCAAGTTATTCTGGATAACGACAACTGATTCTAAAGTTTATATAGAAAGGCAAAAGGCTCTAGGGTGCCTGGGTGGCTCAGTCAGTTAGGTGTCCAAATCTTGATCTCAGCTCAGGTCTTGATCTGAGGGTCATAAATTCAAGCTTTGCTTTGGGCTCCATGATGGCCATGAAGCTACTTAAAAAAAGAAAAGACAAAAGACAAAAGACTCAGAATAACTGACACAATACTAACAAAGAACATAGTCACAGGTATGTCCCAATCTGACTTCAGGACTTATTATAAAACTGCAGTGGTCAAGACAGCGTGGTTTCGCAAAAAGAGAAATAGATGAATGGAGCAGAATAGAGAACCCAAAAACACACATATATAGTCGACTGATTTTTGACAAAGAAGCAATGGCAACTCAATGGAGAAAGTCCTTTCAACAAATTGTCTTTTCAACAAATGGTGATGAAATTCCTGGACATCCATGTGCAAAGAAATCAATTAAACACAGACTTTGCAGGGATCCCTGGGTGGCGCAGCGGTTTGGCGCCTGCCTTTGGCCCAGGGCGCGATCCTGGAGACCCGGGATCGAATCCCACGTCGGGCTCCCGGTGCATGGAGCCTGCTTCTCCCTCTGCCTGTGTCTCTGCCTCTCTCTCTCTCTGTGACTATCATAAATAAATAAAATTTTAAAAAATATATTAAAAAAAATAAAAAAAAACACAGACTTTACAATATTCATAAAAATTAACTAAAAACAGAACCCATAAACCTAAATGTAAAAAGCAAATTTTAAAACTTCTCAGAGTTAACATAACAGAAAATCCAGACGACTTGGGTTTGGCAATGAGGTTTTCAGATACAACACCAAAACCATGATCCATGAATGAAAAAATTGATAAACTGAACTTCACCAAAATTAAAATTTTCAATACTTCAAAAGAGCTTGTTAAGAGAATGAAAGAACAATCCAAAGATTGGGACAAAATATTTGCAAAGTACACATCTGCTAAAGGACTGGTATCCAAACTATACAAACAATTCTTAAAACTCAGTAAGAAAACAAACAACCTCATTTAAAGATGGGCAAAAAATCCAGAAAGACAGCTCACCCAAGAAGATACTCAGATAGCAAATAGGCACATGACAAAATGCACAACACCATATGTCACTGGGGAATTCCAAATTAAAACAGCAATGAGATGCTGCTTACATCTAGTAAAGTCCAAAATAATGACAATACCAAATGCTGGTGAAAATGTGGAGCAACAGCAAGTCTCATCCATTGTTAGTATGAATAGAAAATAGTACAGTCGCTTTGGAAGATAGTCTGGCCTTACTATACAAGCCTTACTATACAACTCAGAAATCTCAGTCCTAGGTATTTTACCCAAATGAGCTGAAAACACACAAAAGTCTTCACGCAAATGTTTATAGCACGTTTAGTCACCACTGCCAAAAACTAGAAGCATCCAAGATACGCCTTTCAATAAACAGATAAACAAACTGTGGCACATCCATATAACTAAATAGTATTCAGTGATAAAAAGAAATGAGCTATCAAGCCACAGAAAACTCAAGGACATGGAGAGAGCTCAAATGCATATTAATAAGTAAAAGAAGCTGGTATGAAATGACTAGACACTGTATGATTCCACCATATAACATTTTGGAAAAGGAAAAACTATTGAGATAGTAGAAAGATCAGTGATGGCCAGGGATTTGGTGAGGCAAAGCAAAGAAGGGGCAGAGAGAAGAATAAATGAAACACGAGGGATTTTTAGGGCTGCAAAACTACTGTATGGTACTCTGATGGTGGGTATATGACTTCATACATTTGTCAAAATCCATAGAACTATAAAACACAAAGAGTGAGCCCTATCATGAACCATGAATTTAGTTAATAATGCTGTATTAATCAACTTTAATCATCATCGAATGTAATACGCTGTTTCATCAGTTGTAACAAATGCACTACACTAATGCAAAATGTTAAAACTCAGGGAAACTGTGAGCCAGGGGAAAGGGGTCATGGGAACTCTGTAAGAGCTGCTCATTTTTGCAGGAGTAAACCTAAAACTTCTCTGAAAAATAGTCTATTAACTTAAAAAATTAACAAATAACCATTCCGTGGATGATTCATAACTGTGTAAAAATGAAACCTGATATATAACAGTACATACATTATGATGCGATTTGTATAAAAACACACAAAAATAAAATATATTGACATAGGGATGCATACACAAGTTATAGAACTATGAGGAAAAGCAAGGAAATTATCTTATAATTCATGACACTAACTCCATCTGGAGAGAGATGGAGTGATTCCTCCCTTAAGTATCATTTTGAGGGCAGCCAAAATGGCTCAAAGGTTTAGCACCGCCTTCAGCCCACGCGTGAGCCTGGAGACCCGGGATGGAGTCCCACATCGGGCTCCCAGCATGGAACCTGTTTCTCCCTCTGCCTCTGCCTCTGCCTCTCTCTCTCTCTCTCTCTCTCTCTCTGTCTCTCATGAATAGATAAATAAAATCTTTTAATCTTTTTTTTTGTTTTAAAAGTATCATTTTAAGTAGGATGGGTGATATGAAACCTTCTTCCAAGTCTTGGCCTGCCTGACATTATACAGATTCCCTTTATGACATTTCAGTTGACTGTGCAATTGTTTCATACATCTTCTACATATGTAATATTCTATACGTTTCTAAAATGTAAAGCTCAATATAAAAATAAATCTTGGAGTGCCTGAAAGCCTTAGTCAGTTGAGCGTCTGATTCTTGATTTTGGCTCAGGTCCTAATCTCAGGGTCCTGGGATCAAGCCCTGGGTCATGCTCTGCTCTCAGTAGAGAGTCTGCTTGAGGACACTCTCTCTCTCTCTCTCTCTCTCTCTCTCTCTCTCTCTTCCTCTGCTATACTCCTATTGCTTGCATTCTCTCTCTTTCTCTCTCAAATAATTAAATGAATCTTTTAAAAAATAATAAATCTCAGTGCAATTTGAATTACTAGCAACAAGACACTGGAAGTAAATTTTTAGAGGATATCATAGCCACAGTTTTAACTAATTTCTATTAAAAATAATTTTCTTAAAATCCTAAAATATGTCTAATGAAAGCTATTAAGTGGTTATAATGGGGGAAAGTATACATTGAAAGGCATCAAAGTATCATGAAATAAGTGTTAGACAGGAGACTGAATATCACAATGATGCAATCACTCCCCACATAGATTTGGTGTTTTAGCAAATTGCTCTGAATTCACAATAAGGTTTTGTTTTGTTTAAAGATTGTATTTATTTATTTATTTATTTATTTATTTATTTATTTATTTATTTGAAAGAGCGAGTGAGAGAGAGAGAGCACACCAGGAGGAGTGGCAGAGGCAGAGGGAGAAGCTCCACAGAGCAGGGAGCACGACATGGAGCCCGATCCCAGGACCCTGAGATCATGATCTGAGCTGAAGGCAGAAGCTTAACCGACTAAGCCACCCAGGTGCAAAAATCAGGTTTTTGTTTTGTTTTGGTTTTGCTTTAAGAAAAATTAACTTTAAGTGATCTTTACACTCAATGTGGGGCTCAATCTTACAATCCCGAGATCAAGAGTCACATGCTTTACCAACCGAGCCAGCCAGGCGCCCCTGTTTTGTTCTTGAACTTAATTAAAACTCCTTTTAAAAACCAACACAGAAGACAAATATCTAAGAATAGCCAGTATTTTGTACAGAACACTGTTAGAGAGTGTCATGGGACTGAATGTTTGTGCCCTCCAAAATTCACATGTTTAAATCCTCCCCTGCTCTGTGATGGTATTAGGAGGTGGAGCCTTTGGGAAGTGATTAGGTCATGAGGGTAGATAGAAACCTCATGAATGGAGTTATAAGAAGAGACACAAGAGAGTTTGTTTCTCCCCTCTGCGCTCTACCATGTGAGAATACAATGAGATCACAGCTGTATGCAAATCAGGAGGCAGGTCTTTACCAGATACCAGATCTTCTAGCATCTTAAACTTGGACTTCTCAGCCTCCAGAACTATAAGAAACAGATGTTTATTATTTAAGCCACCCAGTCTATGGTAATTTGTGATTGAACCCCATCAGACTAAGATTAGGGAAGTATTTTCCCTAGCATACGTCAAGGCTTTTAAATCTATAGTAATCAGGACAATATGATATTAGTAGAGATATGTACAAACAAACCAATGGAAAAATAGGAATTTCTGGAACAAGGACATCTATTTAAGTTACATGAACCCATGACAGAGCAGGTAATGATAGAAATGATAGACATTTTAACACAGAGAATAGACAAGTGTTTATCTACAGTAGAATAATGAATCATCTCCTATCATGTCCATATACAATAATTACTATAGAGCTACCTATGAAAGATGAAAATAGAACACTCTAAAAAATTACAGGCGAACATTCTTTATAGCTTCATAGTAGGGAGAGATTTTTTATATAATAAAATAAAGTGGGCTCTTTCTACCTTTGTGGTGTGTGTGGTTGACTCACCACGTCTTCTCACAAGATTTTTAGAATCAAGTGACTCCTGGCCAAGAAACAAAAGCAGAATTGTCCACTTTCCCAATGGATTCAGATGAAAACTGGTAATAAAACCAGATACAATTCCAAGAAAAGATGGAGAAAAATCAAGCTCGATCAATAAGGAAGCACATGTGAGATTGCCCATGTATTTATGCTGCACCACAGTCACTACATTTTACTATGTCACAATGAAAACATTACCACAATCTCTGAATTGTTGGTCATGTTTTATTGGGGAAATCATTTTTCTCTTTGTTTCTATGCTTCTGCACTAGTAGGGGGTTCAGAAATAAATATGTGAGAACTTTCATTTGGAGGGAAGAAAAAGGAAGAGGGGCGCCTGAAGACATCTGCCTTCAGCTCAGGTCATGATCCCAGGGTCCTGGGATGGAGCCCCATATCAAGCCCCCTGCTCTGTGGGGAGCCTGCTTTTCCCTCTCCCTCTGCAGCTCTCCCTACTTGTGCTCTCTCTCTCTCTCTGTCAAATAAATAAATAAAATCTTTAATAAAAAAGGAAGAAAAGAAAGTAGGCCCAATAGAGATGGACAAATTCAATTCTATTAAAATTAAGAAAAATCTGTCAAGGGGCACCTGGGTGACTCAGTGGCTGAGCATCTGCCTTTGGCTCAGGTCATGATCCTGGGGTCCTGGGATTGAGTCACACATCGGGCTCTGGGCAGGGAGCCTGCTTCTCCCTCTGCCTGTGTCTCTGCCTCTCTCTCTGTGTCTCTCATGAATAAATAAGCTCTTTAAAAATAAATAAAACTACAGTTTTTAAAAAAGAACAATCTGTCAAAATGTAGAATTGAGTGAAAATTTGGGAGAAAGTGAATTTGGGAGAAAACATTTTAATACCTACAGATAATAAAGGATTAGTGTGCAGATAGTAAAGAATGGTAAGAAATCAATAAATGTACAAATAAATTAAATATGAGAAAATGACCTGAAACTTTCTTCAGAAGATGAAAGACCATATAGGAAAAATGCTCAATACCAATGATAATAAAAAAAACAATATATCATCACATACAGATTCTATTTAATGCCACATAGGCAAAAATAAAAGCTGTTGGCAATTGCAAAGAATAAATAAATGCACATGCATGAATCGTAATATAGTAATAGCATTTCCTAGCAAATTTGAATGTATCCATGATTTATAGCCCAGCAATTTTTCCCATGTAAAAAATTTAATAATGCACTAGCATTATTAGTTTTTTTTTTATATGACAGTCACAGAGAGAGAGAGAGAGAGAGAGAGAGAGAGAGAGGCAGAGACACAGGCAGAGGGAGAAGCAGGCTCCATGCACCGGGAGCCCGACATGGGACTCGATCCCAGGTCTCCAGGATCGCGCCCTGGGCCAAAGGCAGGCGCCAAACCGCTGTGCCACCCAGGGATCCCGCATTATTAGTTTAAATCCTAAGCGTCACATAGCTTTCTCTTTCAAGCGATCTGAATCACTGCAGGTTGAATCCACCTATGCCTTTCTAGTTTCCCTTAATTTCCTTCTTTCCTTCCTTCATTTATAGTAAGCTCTATGCCCAACGTGGGGCTTGAACTCATGATCCTCAGATCAAGAGTCACATGCTCTACTGCCTGAGCCAGCCAACCGCTCCTACCTCAATTTATTTATTTTTTAAAAGATTTTATTTATTCGTGAGAGACACAGAGAGAGAGAGGCAGAAGTAGAAACAGAGGGAGAAGCAGGCTCCCTGTGGGGAGCCCAATGCGGGACTTGATCCCAGGACCCCGGGATCACCACCCGAACCAAAGGCAGACACTCAACCACTGATCCACCCCTCCTACCTCAATTTAAATTATTAATTTGAAATGGTCTTCCAAGATAGACTGTGATATCTTGGGTAAGTGCTACATCCATTTTCTTTGTTCCTGTTCTCCCTAACCTGTAACACCACCTGCTTACTGAGGGCACACAGAGAGTATTTTAAACTATCTTCTGCTCTAAGAGTGATGGATAGTAATGTTGCCCTCACCACAAGAGGGAGCACCACTGCCTTTCCATTTTTGGAATATGGTTTAAGGAGTTTCCTGGAGGACTTTTTTTTATAAATGAGCATACAGTTAATAGAAGTAAAAGTAATGCTGTTCAGCTTAATTTCATCTACACTATTTAATTTTTCATAAGTTCTTAAGAAAGCAGTAAACCTTATGAACCTTAACTTCCCTGATTGTGAAAAGTGTGATTTAAAAAAAAAAATCACACTTGGAAAGTAGTCGGAGTAACTGAAGTGGGAGAAAGGACACTATTGGAGGAGTTCACATTAGAGAAGAGACCTGATATAATTGATTAGTATAAGAAAAA
The DNA here is from genome assembly GCF_018345385.1 of Vulpes lagopus. Classification (NCBI taxonomy): domain Eukaryota; kingdom Metazoa; phylum Chordata; class Mammalia; order Carnivora; family Canidae; genus Vulpes; species Vulpes lagopus. The sequence continues at coordinate 8,390,777 of NC_054830.1, read as the reverse complement.
AAGAGGATGCTGGGAAGATGGCACAGAAGGAAGCACCAGGAATGTCTCCCTAGTTAGACAACAATTACACTGGTAATATCTGTCTGATATAAGCATTTGAATTCTGTAATCTATTGAAGGCTTTCAAATTCCAAGGCATGGCTTGAGAGGTAAGTTGAGGTAAAGTTAACTTCAGCTCTTAGCAAAGTAGCAGCCATCCATTCCCTACCCCCAGCCTGATGGCAGTAACTGTGCATATGTTCCTGGAGCAGCTTGCACACAGATTGTGGGAGAAAGGGTGGGCAAAAAGGACCTTGTTCCCCAAATACCAGGAATCTGTGCTCTGATGGTTGACTACTGCTTCTGATCACATAGGTGCAGACAAAGAGGCAGTGGTCACTGTTATTGCAATTCCTTGCATTATTGTAAGCCCTTCCCTCTACAGGTGAGATCATTTCCAAGGTATTTGAAGTGTGGGTGCCCTTTTTCCTCTTTCATTTCCCCCCTTTTTTCAGGAGCTGGACTAGAATATTAAAAATCAATTATTTTTATACGGAAAATTAGAAAGTCAGTTGGGCATGCTCAAGGAAAGGCACACACTGAGAAAAGACTTAAATTTACACATGCTGATCCTTGGCACAGAGATAGCTTACAACAATAAAATAACAAAACAGTTTTTTTAATTTATTAAATAAGCTCTATGCCTGATGTAGGTCTTGAACTTACAACCCTGAGATCAATAGTCACATACTCTATTGACTGAGCCACCCAACAACCCCTAAAATATATCCCCAAAACATTATAAAGCAAACCCTGGAAAAGGAGGAGAATCTGATTTCCAGAGTTACAACATTTTTAGATTCAGTTGTCCAGATTTCAACAAAGACATCACAAGGTGTACAAAGAAATGAGAAAGTACAGCCATTTCAAAGGAAAAAATAAACCAACAAAAACTGCCCCTGATGGCAGATCTACTAAACAAAGACTTTAAAACAATTGCTCAGAGGACTAAAGGAAGGTGTAGAAAAAGAAAACAGGGATCCCTGGGTGGCGCAGCGGTTTGGCGCCTGCCTTTGGCCCAGGGCGCGATCCTGGAGACCCGGGATCGAATCCCATGTCGGGCTCCCGGTGCATGGAGCCTGCTTCTCCCTCTGCCTGTGTCTCTGGCTCTGTCTCTCCTTCTATCTCTCAAGAATAAATAAATAAAATCTTTTAAAAAAAAGAAAAAGAAAACAATGTATGAATTAAATGGATATGCCAATAAGAAATAGAAAACATAACTGGAGCACCTGGGTGGCACAGTCAGTTAAGCATCCAACTCTTTATGTCAGCTAAGGTCATGACTTCAGGGTCATGAGACTGAGCCCCAAGTCGGGTTTTGCACTCATTGAGGAGTCTGTCTGAGACTCTTTCTCCCTCTCTCTCTATCCCTACCCCTGCTCTCTCCCTCCCTCTCTCTAAAAATGAATACATTAAATAAAATTTTAAAATAAAAAAAGGAAATAGAAAATATTTAAAAAGTCTGGTTACAATTTTTAAAAAGATTTTATTTATTTATTCATGAGACAGAGAGAGAGAGAGAGAGAGAGGCAGAGACACAGGCAGAGGGAGAAGCAGGCTCCATGCAGGGAGCCTGATGTGGAACTTGATCCAAAGACCCTGGGATCACGACCTGAGTGGAAGGCAGATGCTCAACCACTGAGCCACCCAGGTGTTCCTGGTTACAATTTTTATTTGTTAATTATATGTCAATAAAGATGGAAAAAATAAACCTAGTTTGGAGGAATATTCTGGAGCTAGAAAGTACAATAACTGAAACGAAAATTTCACTAGAGGGATTCAAAGGCACATTTGAGCAGACAGAAGAAAGAATCAGCAAACTTGAAGAAAGATAGGAAAATGGAAATTATTGAGTCTGAGGGACAGAAAGAAATAAGATGGAAAAAAGTGAACAGAGGTTAAGGGACCTGTGGGACACTATTGAATGGACCAACATTCACATTGTGGGAGGCCTAGAAGAAGAAAGAGAGAAAAGGAGAAGAGAGGATATTTGAAGAAATAATGGCTTAAAACTTCCCAAATTTGATGAAAGACACAAATATAAAAAACATACAAGCTGAATGGACTCCAAGTAAGATGAACTCAAAAAGACTCACACCATGACACATTATAATCAAACTATCAAAGCCAAGGGCATAAAGAATTTTGAAAGCAGCAAGAGAGAAGTGAATCTAGGGATCCTCAAAAAAATTGTTAGCAGAGTTCTCATCAGAAGCTTGGAAAGCCAGAAGACAGTGGGCTGATATATTCAAAATGATAAAAGAAAGCAAAACAAAATTATCAATCAAGAATCCTATATCCAGCAAAACCATCCTTGAAAAGTGAGTAAGAAAAAAGTTGTGGGGCGCTTGCCTTTATTCATGGGAGACCCAGAGAGAGAGAGAGAGAGAGAGAGAGAGAGAGGCAGAGACTCAGTCAGTTGTGTCTGCCTTTGGCTTGGGTCATGATCTCAGGGTCCTGGGATCAAGCCCCACATCGCATCGGGCTCCCTGCTCAGTGAGGAGTCTGCTTCTCCCTCTCCCTCAGCCTCTCCCCCTGCTCGTGTGTGCTCTCTCTCCTTCTCTCTCACATAAAGAAATAAAATCATAAAAGAAAAAGAAAAAAGTTGCAAGGCATATACAAAGCAAATAGCAAAATGACAGAAATCCATCCTTATCAGTACTTATTTTACATGTAAATGAGTTAAATGTTCTAACCAAAAGACAGAGATCAGACTTTGAATTTTTTTTAAGTCGGTTCCATACTCAGCATGGAGCCCAACTCAGCACTTGAACTCATGACCCTCATACCAACACCTGAGCCGAGATCAAGAGTCAGATACTTAACCAACTGAGCCATCCGGGTGCCCTTGGACTTTGAATTTTTAAACATTAAGGTTTCCCCATCTTTTTATGAATTATAAGTACCATATATAAAAGCATTGTGAATTGGATGCTGAAAACCATGGGGAAAATAAGGAGACCAAACATCCAATGGTCATTAATTAAAATAATATCTTTAATCTACTTACAATAGTTGTAGCGTTTACTGCCAGGTCAGATGGGCATGTTTGGAAGATAAGACAAAATGACTGAGTTTAATGAATGAAAAATGATCCCATTTCCTTAGAAAATTACATGTGTATGCATGCACACGCACACATGTGCACACACACACACACACAATCTAATATCAGTGGACACTGTACCATCACTGAAGAATAAAATAATCACGCATGCTCCTTTCCTTTCTCCTCACATTAACTGCCTCAGGAATAATGTTATGTTTACTTGTTCTTAGAAAAGTGTTTAGAGAAAGGGCAGTATATCCCGCTAAGTGGAAGGGGATGTTTACTTACGGCTCTTGTATATTTTTAAAGATTCCAACAATTAAATAGCTGATTATTGTATTGACTTAAATATTTATGAAAGCTTTCAGGAAAAAATAAACTTTCGTGTTACCACAATGTGGAAAAAAGGTCAGAAATAGTTATTCTTGGGCAGCCCCGGTGGCTCAGCCGTTTAGCGCTGCCTTTGGTCCAGGGCATGATCCTGAGTACCCGGGATTGGGTCCCATGTCGGGCTCTCTGCATGGAGCCTGCTTCTCCCTTTGCCTGTGTCTCTGCCTCTCTCTCTGTCTCTCTCTGTTTCTCTCTCTGTCTCTCTCATGAATAAATAAGTAAAATCTTAAAAAAAAAAAAAAAGAAATAGTTATTCTTGTGAAAAAAATATAAAATAAATCCAGAAAACCTAGAGAAACTTAGGGAAGCTCTGAGAGACCACATTTTGGTGAGGAATTTTGGGACCAAAACATACACATCAGCATGTGCTTTTGCATTAGGATATTTCCTTTTGGTCTTCCTTTAAAACAAACAAACAAAAAGCTTCTTCGCTACCCCTCAGTCACAAAAATATTCTCCTGCATCTGTTGATAACTTTATATTTTTACTTTTCACCATTTCAGTATGAGTTAATTTTACTGTATGATGTAATTTAGGAGGTCTCAGTTCACCTTTTTGCAGGACAATATGTAACTGTTCTAGCACCATGTTGAGTAGACTTTCCCCGTTGAATTATTTGGGGCTGTATGTCTAAAATCAATTAACCATATTTTGGGATCCCTGGGTGGTGCAGCAGTTTGGCGCCTGCCTTTGGCCCAGGGCGCGATCCTGGAGACCCGGGATTGAATCCCACATCAGGCTCCCGGTGCATGGAGCCTGCTTCTCCCTCTGCCTGTGTCTCTGCCTCTCTCTCTCTCTCTCTCTGTGACTATCATAAATAAATAAAAATTTAAAAAATAAATAAAAAATAAAATAAAATCAATTAACCAGAACACCTGGGTGGATCAGGCAGTTAGGCATCTGACTCTTGATTTTGGTCATGATCTCAGGATTGTGAGATCGAGCCCCATGTCAGGCTCTGTACTGGGCATGGAACCTGCCTAAGATTCTCTCCCTCTACCACCCCTCTCTCTAAAAATAAAAAAAAAATAGAAATTTAAAATAAATAAATTAGCCAAGAAGGTAGGGAATTCTTTCTCATTGATCCATGTCTTATCTTAACGCCAGTCCCACACTGTCTTGGCTACTGTAGCTTTGTAGTATGTTTTGAAATGTCCTACAGTCAATTTCTTCCTGTTCTAGACCCTGTTTATCTCTGAAACCTAGTGACTTTCCTTATCCATACTAGTCCACCCAACTGGGGTCCTGCTCCTCCATCCTACGTAATTCCTCCCACTCTGGTCTCCTACTCCCCAATACTTCAGGATTTTGCTGTTTCTCCTTCTGGGTCTCTATTCTTCCTCTCTCTGGAAACCAACTCTCTGCTTCAACATTATACCTCTTTACTCTCATTCCCATGGACCCCTTTCCTCCTCAGGCTACCGGTCTCCTCTTCCTGGGGTGGTTCCCCTTCCTTGGGCAGAAGTCTGCCCTGGGTTTGCCTCTGTCTAGGTCTGTAGGGGTGCATTTGGTATCTTCAGAATGTCCCAACTGGGGTGGGCATGGTAAGCACTTGCCTCAGGTGCACAGGACTCACAAACATTTCTGGGCTCTTTGCCTCAACTCCTACTTCCTTCTCTTGTCCCTCACAGGATATCCTGGGGCTAATGTGGGGGTAGCCCTAAGGGTTTAGGAGAGGGCACCTTTTATCAAGAAAAATGAAAGGGGATGGAAAAATCATATGAATGTTCTTCTTACAGAAGACAGCACACATGTGAGTTTTTACTTAATAGAACAGTTCATTTGTAACACAAACTTTCACCAGCACTTAATCTGTGCATTGCCACCAACTCAGGGGATTATATCCTCCAGGGAGAGTGGAAGACCATGTACTTATTAAACTACTATCTCTTAGCTTTGATCCCATCCTTAAATGCTTTTTCATGTGTTACTGGAATGGGGCCTCAGAAAATCATGTTTCTGCTTTCCAGAGGTTCCTGGTTAGGCACCACCAGTTGAAGGTGGTAGAGACAGACAGAAAGACTATAGGCAGGAGAAGGGACTCACTCCTTCCTCTTTCCTGTCACACCTGCTTCTTCACTCTGCAGAGGCAATTCCTCCTGGCATCAGCTGCTGACCCCACTTTGCAGCTCTCCCGTCACTTGCAGAAGCAACCTCACGGACACTCCTTAGAAAAACTAGTACAAGCCAAGCTGCACTGCTTTCTCGGGATTCTGATTTCCAGCGCCACAGGACCCACCCTCCAAGATTAACGAGACTTTCTCATCTTCTTCCCTTTGATTCCCCAGTCCTAAAGAGAAGCAAACTCTTCCTATAGTTGCTACCTCTTCTCTACCCTTGAGTTTTCTGTTTTTCAGTTCTTCAATAACTGGTCAATTTTTATATTCAATTCTCATTATTAATGTGACTTCTGACTGGGCCATGGATGGTATGAAGACCATCCTCCAACTCCCTAAAGTTCATGCCTTTCTTACCAGCACAAGATGCCAAGGTAGTTTGAGCTCAGAGATAGACCCCCACCTCTACCAAGCTAATCTCGTGACAGGGGCCTCTGATCCCTTGTGTTGGCCAAACCTGCATCTTGGAAACTTCTTCCCTCTCCATTGTAGCCTCTGCCTCTCCTTGATCTTATACCATGCCTCTCTTCTCTTTGCACTTCATCAGTAGCTCATGTGCCATTTTTGGGAGCTGGCCCTTGAACTGGAGGAACAGAGCAGACCTTGTTTACTAATTGATGTGTAAGACTGTTCTAACCTATTTGGCAGATATCTGAAGGACTGGTGTAAGGTGCTCACATTTCATTAACCAAACTCAAATCTCAAGTGGGAAAAGAAGCAGGCACTGCTCATAAAAGCTGCATGGCATTATAAAGACCTACAAATATCCGGGGCAAGAGTTTAGAAGATTAAGACATAACAATAGACTGCCTAAACTCTAGAGAAGCTAGAGTTTCCTTGAGACTTTAGGACATCTAAAAGCAGCTGCATAGAAAGTGATGTCAGGGCAGATGGTGGAGTGGGATGTACCAGGAATCTTTTTTTCCACCTACACAATTATACTGCCACAAATTGTCTGAAGTTAACTATTTTGAGACTATGGAGTCTATTTGAATTTGCACTTCCAGTTCCAGTTTTTCAACTTTCCAGGCTTTGAACTTGTGGCTGGTAAATTGCAGTTAATTTCAGTCAATTTCAGCCCTTAGTGCAGGAGTAGAGTGACTACCTATTACCCACCATCCACCCATGGCAGACAGCTTTGGAGAAAGTGGCCTATGTTCCAGGTGTGTCTTGCTGGAACGCAGGTAGTTCAAAAAGACTTTGTCTTCCAATTATCTGGGTTCTGCGTTCTGATTGCTGCATACTGCTTTTGATCACTGAGGTACAGACACCAAGGCTGACTGCCATTGTTTCAACCCCTGCCAGATAAAGTGGCTTCCAGATTTTTTTTAATATTTTATTTAATTATTTAAGAGAGAGTGGGAGGGGGGTGGAATCCCTGGGTGGCTCAGCGGTTTAGCGCCTACCTTTGGCCCAGGGTGCGATCCTGGAGTCCCAGGATGGAGTCCCACGTCGGGCTCCTGGCATGGAGCCTGCTTCTCCCTCCTCCTGTGTCTCTGCCTCTCTCTCTCTCTCTCTCTCTCTCTCACTCTCTCTCTCTCTCTCTGTCTATCATAAATAAATGAATAAATAAATAACTCTTTAAAAAAAGAGAGAGAGAGAGAACATGTGCAAGCACAAGCAGCAGAGGGAGGAGAGGAAGAGGGAGAGGAAGAAGCAGACTTCCCACTGAGTAGGGAGCCTGCCTGATGTGGGGCTTGGTCCCAGGACTCAATCCCAGGATCCCCGGATCATGATCTGAACCAAAGGCAGACACTTAACCAACTGAGCCACCCAGGCACCCTGGCTTCTAAGATATTTTAAGGAATAGCATCTGTTGGGTTCCCCCCCCGCCATCTCTTCTCCTTTTGGGAGCTAGGCATTTAAGAATTATGACACTCATAAGCAACCAAATATATGGGGGAATTTGGAAAACCGCTGCACACAGCCAAAGAAAAACACAGGTTCAGAAAAGACTTCTGAAGCCCTTAAGCTTCTCCCTTGGGTTGATCTACAGAACAGACTCCTACCACAATTTAAAAAAAGAGAAAGAAAAAAGAAAACCCTGGAGAAAGGGTGAGGGTCAAATTTCCAGAGTTATCACATTATGTTTCAATCTTCAGTTTCAACAAAACACAGCAAGGCAGACAAAGAAAGAGGAAAGTATGATCCATTCAAATAAACAAAATGAACAAAAAACCAGCCCTGAGGAAACTCAAATGTTGTGCTTACTAGAAAAAAACCATAAAACAACTATGTTAAATATGCCCAAAGAATGAAAGGAAAACACGGTCAGGGATGGAAAAATGATATCTGAACAAAATAAGAACATTAATAAAGATAGAAATTATAAAAAGGAACCAAAGAGAAATTAGGGAGCTGAAAAGTACAATAACTGAAATGGAAAAAAAATCTATGAAATTGGTTTATAGATTTAAGTAGGAAGAAGAAAGAATCGGCAAACTTGAAAAATGGACAATTGAAGTAGTTTGAGTATGAGAAGTGGAAAGTAAAATGAAGGATGCCTGAGTGGCTCAGTAGGTTAAGTGTCTGCCTTCTACTCAGGTCATGATCTCAGGGTCCTGGGATCGAGCCCCAAGTTGGGCTTCCCTCCTCAGCTGGGAGTCTGCTTCTCCCTCTTCCTCATCCCCTCCTCTCTGCTCCTGCACTCTCACTCTCTCTCTCTCAAATAGGTAAATATTATCTTCTAAAAAAAAAAGAAAGAGGGCACCTGGGTGGCTCAGTGGTTGACCATCTGTCTTTGGCTCAGCTCATGATCCTGGGATCCTGGGATCAAGTCCCACATCAGGCTCCCCACAGGGAGCCTGCTTCTCCCTCTGCCTATGTCTCTGCCTCTCTCTGTGTGTCTCTCATGAATAAATAAACAAAATCTTAAGAAAGGAAGGAAGGAAGGAAGGAAGGAAGGAAGGAAGGAAGGAAGGAAAGAAAGAAAGAAAGAAAGAAAGAAAGAAAGAAAGAAAGAAAGAAAGAAAGAAAGAAAAAGAGAGAGATAGATGAATAGAGCCTAAGGAATTGGTGGGGTGCCATCAGGTAGACCAACACCCATATATGGGAGGCCCAGAAGGAGAATAATGAGAGAAAGAACAGAAAGAATCTTTGAAAAAATAATAGCTGAAAACATCCCAAATTTGATTAAATAAATGTATCTATGAATCCAAGAAGCTCAACTAACACCAAGTAGGATAAACTCAGAGACCCACAACAAAACACATTATATTCAAATTGTCAAAAGACAAAGAATCTTGAAAACAGCAAGAGGGAAGTGACTTGTCACATACAAGGGTCATCAATAAGATCACAAGCAGATTTCTCTTCAGAAACCTTAGAGGCTAGAAGGTAGTGGGCTGATATATCAAAAGTGCTAGGGAAAAAAACTTTTTATACAGACTGTCAACTGAGAATTCTATATCCAATAAAAACTGTCCTTCAAAAACTGAGGTAAAAACTAAGATATGCTCAGATAAATGAAAGCTGATGAGAGTCATTACTACTAGACCTGTCTCGCAAGAAATGCTGAAGAAGCCTTCCAGGTTGAAATGAAAAGACATCAGACAGTAACTTGAGTCATATGGAGAAATAAAGGTCTCCAGCAAAGGTACCTATATGGGCAAATATTATAATTACGGTTTAACTCTACTGATTTTTTAAAACAAGATAAATTTTAAAGCAATTATAAATCTATGATATTGGACAAAATTTATGTATTTATGTATGTATGTATGTATGTATTTGTTTTTAATTTTATCTATTCATGAGAGACACGGAGAGAGAGAGAGAGAGAGAGAGAGGCAGAGACACAGGCAGAGGGAGAAACAGGCTCCACACAGGGAGCCCAATGCGGGACTCAATCCCGGGTCTCCAGGATCACGCCCTGGGCTGCAGGCAGCGCTTACCTGCTGAGCCACCCGGGCTGCCCTGGACACAATTTATAAAGATGTAATTTGTGACATCAATAATTCATAGGGTTGGGGCACCTGGCTGGCTCAGAAGGTGCAGCATGCAACTCTTGATCTCAGGGTTGAGTTCAAGCCCCAAGTTGGGTGTAGAGATTACATCATACATACATATATACAGCATAGGCTTATGGACCTGTATAGAAATAGAATATATGGGGATCCCTGGGTGGCGCAGCGGTTTGGCGCCTGCCTTTGGCCCAGGGCGCGATCCTGGAGACCTGGGATCGAATCCCACATCGGGCTCCCGGTGCATGGAGCCTGCTTCTCCCTCTGCCTGTGTCTCTGCCTCTCTCTCTCTCTGTGTGACTATCATAAATAAATAAAAATTAAAAAAAAATTTAAAAAAAAAAAAAAAAAAAAAAAAAAAAGAAATAGAATATATGTACTTTATTAAATTTAAGCTGGTATTAATTCAAATTAGATTTTTATAAATTAGAATGTTAAATGTAACCATAAAATATCTACAGGAAAATACATAAAAGGAAATGAGAAAGGAAACAAAATGTTTCACTACAAAAAAATAAATAAACACAAAAGAAGGCAGGTACCTGGGTGGCTCAGTCCTTTAGGTGTCTGTCCTCTGCTCAGGTCATGATCCCAGAGTCCAAGGACTAGAGTCCCATATCAGGCTCCCTGCTCAGTGGGGAGCCTGCTTCTCCCTCTCCCTCTCCCTCTCCCCCTGCTTGTATTCTCTCTCTCACTCACTCCCTCCCTCTCTCTGCCTATGTCTCTGCCTCTCTCTGTGTCTCTCACGAATAAATTAAATCTTTTTAAAAAACACACAAAAGAAGGCAATAATGGAAGAAATAAAGTACAAAAAAGCTATAAGACGTATAGAACACAAATGGCACAATAGTAGAAATAAGTCCTTCCTTATTAGCAATTACTTCATAAGGAGATGGATTAAGCCTGTAATCAAAAGGCAGAAATAGAATGGAATTTTAAAACCTTTGGCCAGGGTTGGGGGGATGTGTGTGCTGCACGGTGGAAGAGTGCTGGCTCACTGACCCACTCTCAGTCAAGGCCAGGGCATTCTCAGCCCAGCCCCCGACACCCCTTACCTGAGCCTCTCCTGGCTCAGTCCCGCCCCCTTCCCCTGCAGTTCTGGGACCTGCATTGACACCCTCAGTATGTCTGCTCACACTGGTGCCAGGAAACATGCTGCAGCACTTGGAGCACCAGTTCACCTTCAGGGAGAACTCAGGCGGCATCCTGAGTTCTCTGGTGACATTGGACTTGAGAATGGGGAGGGCAGAAGTGGGAAGGAGACAAGGCAGCGGCAAAGAGAGAAGGGAAAGAGGAAACCATGCTTTGCTCCCACTCAGCCCAGGCCACTCACTGCCTACAGGACTTGTTCTCCTTCACCATCACCTACTTGCCAAAGACCACACTGTCATCCACCCAGCTTCAGGCTGGTGCCTCCAGGCTCAATGTAGAAGGGTGAAGTTCTGGAGATGGTGTCTGTGAATTGGTGGAGGAACTTGAATGGTTGGAGTGTGGCTCTGAACCTCAACACAGAGTTTGAGGAATATCTGGTGAGTCTAAGCTCCAAAAGTGGTTCTTGTATCTCTTGAGGAGACTTCCAGACAAGGAAAAAGGTCTTGAAGGTCTGGGTTGGTATCTAGTGCCTCCTTGGTGTGGATTGGAGGGTCTGACTTTATCAAAATCATAAAAAATATTTGCTCTCCAAAAGACCCAGGAAGACATGAAAAGAATCGGCAGACTGGGAGAAAATATTTGTAAAACATGTATCTGACAAAGGACTTTTATCTAGAATATATAAAGAACTCTCAAAACTTGGGGCACCTGGGTGGCTCAGTGGTTGAGCATCTGCCTTCAGTTCAGGTTGTGATCCTGGGGTTCTGGGATCAAGTCCCATATTGGGCTTCTCCCTCTGCCTAGGTCTCTGCCTGTCCCTGTCTCTCATGACTAAATAAATAAAATCTTAAAAAAAAAAAAAAAAAAGAACTCTCAAAACTCAACAATTTAAAAAATGTCCAGTTAAAATATGGGCAAAATGGAGGTGCCTGGGTGGCTCAGTCAGTTGAGCACCTGACTCTTAATCTCAGCTCAGGTCTTGATCTCAGGGTTGTGAGTTCAGGCCCGCATTGGGCTCTGCACTGGGCATGGAGCCTACCTAAAAAGAAAAGAAAAGAAAATGGACAAGATATATGAACAGACATTTCACTGAAAAGGATATAAAGATGGTAAATAAGCACATTCAAAAATATTCAACATTATTAGCCATTAAGGAAATGCAGATTCAAAGGAGACATTACTATACACCTGTTAAAACAGCTAAAATCATAAATAGCAATAACACCAAATGCTGGTGAGGATGCAGAGAAACTTAATCACTCATACTTTGGTGGTGGGAATGTAAAATGATATAGCCCTTTTGGAAAATAGTTTGGTGATTTCTTACAAAGCTAAACATGTTCTTACCATAAGACTCAACAATTACACTCTTAGGCATTTATCTTTAAAAATAGGGGTGCCTGGCTGGCTCAGTGGGAGAGGCATGTGACTCTTGATCTCAGAGTCGTGAATTCAAGCCCCACATGGGGTGTAGAGATTACTTAAATTTTTTTTAATTTAAAAAACAAAGAGAGATGCCTAGGTGGCTCAGCGGTTGAGCATCTGTATTCGGCTCAGGGTGTGATCCTGGGATCCAGGATCAAGTCCCACATCGGGCTTCCTGCATGGAGCCTGCTTCTCCCTCTGCCTGTGTCTCTGCCTCTCTCTTTGTGTCTCACATGAATAAATAAATAAAATCTTTTTAAAAAGTAAAAAATAAAAATAATAAAAAATAAATAAGTTCACATAAATATCTGTACATAAATGTTCATAGCAGCTTTATTCATAATATCCCAAAACTGGGAACAACTCAAATGTTCGTCAGTGGGTGAGCAGTCACATAAACTGTGGTACATTCAAATCATGAACTACTAGTCGGCAATAAAAAGGAACTAGGTATTGATCCGTTAGCAACTTGGATGAATCGCAAAGGAATTGTTTTGAGTGGGGGGGGGGAGCCAATCTCAGAGATTACGTAGGTTATAGTTCCAGTTATATAGCATTTTTCTTTTTTAACAGCTTTATTGAGATACAAATTCACATACCATACAATTCACTCATCTAAAGTAGACAATTCAGTGACTTTCAGCATAGTCAGAGAATTGCGCACCGCTTACCACAGTTTTAGTACATTTTCATTACCCCTACAAAAAAATCCCCACCCCTCTTAGCTATCCAACAGCTCTAGGCACCACTAATACCCTTTCTATCTCAATAAATTTGCCTATTCTGGAAATTACATGCAAATGGAATCTTATAGTACATGGTCCTTTGTGATCGGCCTTTTCGCTTAGCATTGTATTTTTTAAAAAGACTTATTTATTTATTCATTCAGAGGGCGCGAGAGAGAGAGGCAGAGACACAGGCAGAGGGAGAAGTAGGCTCCATGCAGGAAGCCCGACGTGGGACTCGATCCGGGTCTCCAGGATCACACCCCGGCCTGCAGGCGGCGCTAAACCGCTGCACCACGGGGGCTGCCCAGCATCGTATTTTCAAGGTTTACTCATATTGTAGCATTTTTCAGGACTTCATTTCTTCATACGGCTGAATAATATTTCATTGTATGGATATGCTAGAACATTCTTGAAATGGCAAAATGATAGGCAGGGAGAATTGATGGTTTCCAAGCTGGAGGTGATTGCAGCCATAAAAGAGTAACACAGGGGTCCTTGTGATGGAACTATTGTGTACAACTGGAATAATCATGCAAATATAGCCCTGAAAAACTAGAAGCAACTACATGTGCCTGTACACACACACACACACACACACCAATGCATGTAAATCTGAAGAAATCTGAGTAAGGTCAGAATTTGCATCAATTTCCTGGATAGGATATTGTACCTGAGTTATGCTACGTGTTACTATGGGGGGTGGGGGAGGAATGGGTGAAGAGTATACTTGATATCTCTCCTACAACCACATGAGAATCTACAATTATAAGAAAATAAAAAGTGTTGGCTTTTTTTTTTTTTTTTTTTACTGAGTCACTAAAGTCTGGCCCACACTCAAGCAAAGCAGAATTAGGCTCCATCATTTGAAGGAAGGATGTTTTGGGCTAAACATATGTGTCTCTCCAAATTCATTTTTTTTTAAGATTTTATTTATTCACGAGAGACCCAGAAAGAGAGGCAGAGGGAGGAGAAGCAGGCTGCATGCAAGAAACCCAATGTGGGACTCGATCCGGGGAATCCAGGATCACGCCCTGAGCCAAAGGTAGACACTCAACCACTGAGCCACCCAGGCGTCTCCTCCAAATTCATTTGTTGAGGCCCTAACCCCCAGTGTGATGGTATTTGGAGGTGGAGACTTTGGAAGGTGATTAGGTTTAACTGAGGTCATGAGGGTAGGGCCCTCCTTCTAAAAGACACCAGCGGGGCCTACCCTCTTTGTCCCCCCTCCCCCACCATCTCTGTCCCTGCCATGTGAAGGCACAGCAAATGGTGACCATTTGCAAGCCTGGAAGAGAGTCCTCATCAGGAATTGAACTGGCTAGCACCTTGACCCTGGACTTCCCAGCCTTCAGAATGGTGAGAAATAAATGTTTGCTGTTCCATTAGAGTGGGTTGAGTGACTAAGACAGAGGAACAGCAAAGAAAACCCAACACACCAGAGATGTGTCATAGAGGGGACAGAGCGTTGGGGTTAAGCCTGAACTTCGGAGTTGGAAAGAATTGAGTTTAGACCCAGGCTGGACACCATGGACAAGTCCCTTGAGTTCTCTGAGCCTCAGTACACCCTTTTGTAAAATGGAGATGATAAAGCCATTGTGAAGCCACCTTTAAACTACGTAAGACTTGGCATCAGGTACATATAGGTAACTGCTGTTATAATGTTATTATTGTTCATGTAGTTGTCCATGCTAATGATGTGATATACCAAGATGAAGGGTGTGGACTTACTCTCCAAAGCACTGGGGAGGCCAGGGAGGGGGTCCGGGGGTGGAGGGCTGAGCCGGGGAGAGACAGGGAAAGGTCCCTTTGGAACTGCAGTAGATGATTAGGAATTAAAGGCTGGGACAGCCACCCAAGCAATGGTGTCTGGCCATGGGATGGAAGGAATGAGATCAAGAGAGGAATTCAGGACTAAGTGTGGGTCTCAATGGTGACCCCATGAACCAGGCTGAGAGGAACCACCCTAAGGGAAGGGTGAGGGGAGGGGGGATGTATCAGGAATTCAGTCTTGACCTTGCTGTGCTCAGGTCCTTCCTTCTGCCTAGAATAGGGTTGGGTTTTTGTGTTTTTTTTAATTTAAGGATTTTATTTATTTACTCATGAGAGACAGAGAGAGAGAGGCAGAGACACAGGCAGAGGAAGAAGCAGGCTCCCTTCAGGGAGCCTGATGCAGGATCAGTTCCAGGACCCCAGGATCATACCTGAGCCAAATGCAGACGCTCAACCACTGAGCCACCCAGGTGTTCCTGGGATGTCTTTTCTTATTGTGCCTTTCTGATGCTCCCCCACGCCCCTGAAGATGCTGTGATAGACACCTCCTCTGAGAATGTCTCTGGAGCAGATGCAGTGGGCAATTTCCCAAGAAGCCGACTGCTCATCAGCTTCTCCTGAAAGCATCTGAATCCCCAGGAATCTCATTCGAAGTTTCTCTGGAGCAATCCTTGGACGGAGGCACCGCAGGACTCTCCAGGCCCTGCACATGGGAGCTCAAAGGAGCCTTTGCTCACCAAAACGGAGACGCTGCCCGCAGGCTGCTGCTGCAGTTCAGGCTGTGGCCACGCGGAGGCAGAAGTGCACAGATCCAGGGTCTGAGAAAGACACCCAGGCCTTGTCCCCTGAGCTTCCCAGGCAAAGACCTCTGCCATTTGGGGTTGAGGGGTAGAGGAGAAACACCGGCCATGCAGCTTTTTTCCCACCCACCCAGTGTCTGAATCCTATGTCCAACAGTTAGTGGAAATCATGCAAAACCTAAGTTAGATCAGTCCCTCTGCTGAGAATTCTCCATGGTGGCCACCTCACTGTGAATAAGGCCCCCATCCCCGCAGCCCCCAAAACCCCAGACTGTCTGTCCCACACACCCCCTCTTCACCTCCTGGCCCTGCTCTCCTCTCACTTAACCCCTCACTCCCTCTGCTCCAGCCACACTGGCCAATAGGTGCCTAGAAGCCAGCAAATTCAGGGCAGCACCTGGGTTTCAGACAGCTATGGTGCCTAGAAAACCCTACCACTGTGATTACTTTGTAAATGTACAGTCAATGGAAATGATATTTTTAGAAAGTTTCCCTTAAGGCTTTGGTTCCAATTACAGCTATTATGTTACTTATATACCTGGGTAAGTGGACTGCTACTTGCAGAGAGGCCACTGGGCACGCTTTTGGATCCATCTAGAAATGTCGTGGGATGAAATCACTTAAATGCTGTATGAGGCATTTACAAAAGTGATATATCTGATTCTGTAATTTTGTGAAATGCCTCCACCAAGCAAGCTCTTCTGAAATCCTTAGCAGTTATTGTGAATCTAAAAATTAAATATAAACAGGGAGAAATATGTTCTCATTCCGATACTACTTCTAAACCTGGCCAAATCATCATGCAGTTTCCAATTTAGTTATCAGCCTGAAATTAATTAATCATCTCTGCAAGGAGACAAAAATCCGGTAACTCTTGCTCCTTCCAAAGGGGGGTGGGAGATAATATTATATACTCTTAGGGTCTCTTTTGTTTTTGTTTTTTTTTCTCTTTTTTATTTTATTCTAATTTTTATAAATTTATTTTTATTGGTGTTCAATTTGCCAACATATAGAATAACACCCAGTGCTCATCCCCTCAGGTGCCCCCCTCAGTGCCCATCACCCAGTCACCGCCACCCCCCGCCCACCTCCCCTTCCACCACCCCTAGTTCGTTTTTAGGGTCTCTTTTGAATTATAACTATGAGGGTGGGCAGCCCGGGTGGCTCAGCGGTTCAGCACTGCCTTCAGCCCAGGGCCTGATCCTGGAGACCCAGGATCGAGTCCTACATCGGGTTCCCTGCATGGAGCCTGCTTCTCCCTCTGCCTGTGTCTCTGCCTCTTTCTCTTTCCCTCTCTGTGTCTCTCATGAATAAATGAATAAAATCTTTAAAAATAAAATAAAATAGGGGATCCCTGGGTGGCGCAGCGGTTTGGCGCCTGCCTTTGGCCCAGGGCGCGATCCTGGAGACCCGGGATCGAATCCCACATCAGGCTCCCGGTGCATGGAGCCTGCTTCTCCCTCTGCCTGTGTCTCTGCGCCTCTCTCTCTCTCTCTCTGTGACTATCATAAATAAAAAAAAAAATAAATAAATAAATAAAAATTAAAAAAAAAAGACATTTAAAAAAAAAAATAAAATAAAATAAAATAAAATAACTATGGGGGGGGGAGCATTCAAACCTATTTTCTTCTTTTATAAAAGGAAAATGTAAAAAAAAAAAAAAAGGAAAATGTGTATCTGAAACAATTACAACCAGAAGTTAACTTTTGCTTCTTCGTGTAGCGGTACAGGGCTATTTGGGTGATTATATTCTGTCCTCTTCTGTTTGTCAAATTTTAATTTTGGTAAAATACGAGTAACATAAAGTTTACCATCTTTACCATTTCTAACTGTACAGTTCAGTGGCTTTCAGTACATTTCACATGGTTGTGCAACCATCACCACCGAAATCCACCTCCAGGACTTTTTTTATCATGCAAACTGAAACTCTGTCCCTGTTAAACCTTTACTACCCCCCTCACCCTCCCCAGACACACACACACACACACACACACACACACACACACACGCAAACTCTACTTTTGATCCCTATGGATTTGACCACCCTAAGAACCTCCTATGAGTGGAATCATACAGACCTTTTGTAACTGGCTTATTTCACTCACTCAGCATGATGTCCTCAAGGTTCATCCATGCTGTAGCAGGTGCCAGAATCTTGACTGTTTTTCAAGTTAAATTTGAAACAAAAATAAAAGAGCATGTGCACATGATTAAAATAAATGAGATCTTTTGCAGAGCGTGTAATGAATGGCAAACACCTGTGGAATCTGGTCATTTCCACCATTCTGGTTTTTTTTTAATTTTTTTTTTTTTTATTATTTATGATAGTCACACAGAGAGAGAGAGAGAGGCAGAGACATAGGCAGAGGGAGAGGGAGAAGCAGGCTCCATGCACCAGGAGCCCGACGTGGGATTCGATCCTGGGTCTCCAGGATCGCGCCCTGGGCCAAAGGCAGGCGCTAAACCACTGCGCCACCCAGGGATCCCCATTTCCACCATTCTGAATGTGCCGGCTCCCTCTCTTCACCCATAGGTGAATGGAGCTCTTGCCTGCTGATTTTCTGTGGTAGTGGATCAGGCTTTAGCTAACAGCTTCTTCCTTCCCCAACTGCCTCCTCACACAGTTCCTCTGTTGGCCATTTTTGAAAATTTTCAGGAACATACTTACCTCATTATTTCTTCTTCTACAAACTATGGTTCCTTTGAGTGTTCCAACTGGGTAATGTTAAAAGTGGGTATTTTTAAGGCACTTCCTAGGGCACCCCCTCAATATTTCTACATAGATTAATTCATTTAATGTCCACAATAACCATATCTGACCTCAGATAGGTGCCTTTACAAGCCCATTTTACAGATGAGAAGCTGAGGCCCAGAAAGCGTAAGTCACTTGCTCTAAGTCACAGAGCTTAGCAAGTGGCAAAGCCTGAGCTGCCTTTCGTTATTTTGCTTTTTTGTTTGTTTGTTTTCAATCTCACTGGGAGTGAATAAGTTGTTTCTTTAATGACTATAGTGAGGTTTATAAGAACTCAGGCAGTGTACATTTAAGATTTGTCCACATCATTGTATGCAAATTCAACATCAAAGGAAAGAGCTGTAAACAAAGACTGAACTCTATTAATAGTATAACTAGTATAACCCAATACTGCAGTATTGGGAGGGAAGTGTGCGGGTGTCTGTGACATATTAAGATGAGTAAAAAGTGGGGCGCCTGGGTGGCTCAGTTGGTTAAGTGCCCAACTCTTGATTTTGGCTCAGGTCATGATCTCAGGGTTGTGAGACTGAGCCCAGAGTCAGGCCCTATGCTGAGCAAGGTGCCTGCTTGGGATTCTCTCCCTCTCCTTCTGCTCCCCTCATCCCCACTGTGTGCATGCTCTCTCTCTTAAAGAAAAGAGTAAGGATGCCTGGGTGACTCAGCGGTTGAGTGTCTGCCTTTGGCTCAGGGCATGATACCAGTCTGGGGATCAAGTCCTGCATCGGGCTCCTCACAGGAAGCCTGCTTCTCCCTCTGTCTGTGTCTCTGCCTCCCTCTCTCTGTGTCTCTCATGAATAAATAAATAAAATCTTAAAAAAATAAAGAGTAAAAATTAAGATGGATGAATGGGTAGATATTAGAACAAATACATTCAAATGTTAATTGCAGTATCTGTACAATTGTACAATTCTTTTAAGATTTTATTTATTTGAGAGAGAGTGTATGTGCACACAAGTGGGGGGGAGGGGCAGAGGGGGAAGTGGACTTCCTGCTGAGCAGGGGCCCTGATATGAGGCTCCATCCCAGGACCCTGAGATCATGACCTGAACCAAAAGCAGATGCTTAATGGACTAAGGCACCCAGGTGCCCCTACAATTATACAATTCTTTTTTTTTTAATTTTTATTTATTTATGATAGTTACAGAGAGAGAGAGAGAGGCAGAGACACAGGCAGAGGGAGAAGCAGGCTCCATGCAGGGAGCCCGATGTGGGACTAGATCCAGGGTCTCCAGGATCACGCCCTGGGCCAAAGGCAGGCAGCAAACCGCTGCACCACCCAGGGATCCCCCAATTATACAATTCTTTTAGCTTTGCTGTATGTTCGGAATATTTCAGAACAAAATGTGGGGACCTCTGTCCTGAGCTTCCACGGGAAAACCTGTCCTCTCTCACCCAGACAAGCAAGATGTCCCTCAAACTCAATACATCCACATTTGGATTTGTCTACTTCCCCAAAAATGGTTCCTCTCCCTCAGTCTCTTCCTTGGGGTGCTTCCCATTCACGAGGCCCAAAAGCTGAGAGTTGCCAGAGATTTCTTCTTCTCACCATTGGGCCCCAAGATTTATCTTAGTGTGACCAACTGTCCTCCCATTTTACCTAAGACTGAGGGTTCCCGGGCTGTGGAATATTCTGTACTAAAATCAGGCAAACTGAGATGAGCTGGTCTCCCAATCTATCATTTCTTCTTCTTAAACACATTCAGGTTATCCAAATTGCCACTGCCCTAGTCTATACTAATAACACACATAAAACAGCAATGACAGAGGTGCCTGGGTGGCTCAGTTGGTTCAGTGTCTGCCTTCAGGTCAGGTCATGATCCCAGGGTCTTGGAATCAAGCCCCGCATCAAGCTCCTGGCTCAATGGGGAGTCTGCTTCTCCCTCTCCCTCTGTCTCCTCCTTCCTGCTCATGCTCTCTCTCTCTCTCTCTCTCTCTCTCTCTTTCTCATTTGCTCTCTCTTTCTCAAATAAATAAAATCTTAGGAAAAAAAACAGCGATGACAATAAACTGTGGTAACTGCTTATATCGAGTGCTTGTTGTGCACAAGGTGAGGTTCTGCGTATTTCATCCGTGGCAGGTCTTTTGATCCACACAACACCCTGTATTGAACAACTAACTGTAATATCATCTGTGTTAGAGATGAAAGAATAGAGAGGTAAAGTCACCAGCCGCTAGTCACACAGCTAAATGACAGCAGAGGGGCTGGAATCTGAAGCCAGGCAGATGGCCACAGAGCTCCCCACCTCTCCCCCAGGCTCAACCACCTTTGAACACCCACCCTAAATCACTGACTTGATCACACCAGCCCATGGAGGTTCCCCTCACTGTGGGCTCACCCTCAATCAACCCAGTCATCTGTGCTTTCATCACATGAATGATTATTTAGGTAAATATTGTTTCCCTTACCACACACATATTACCAGCTTATAATTTTTAAAGGTAAATTCAGTAAAGAAACAAATAAAGTAGAAAGTAATAATTTCCTATAGCAATCCTCCCCAGGGATATCACTTTTTAAATTGTTTGAGAGAGAAAGAGAGCACGCTCCAGAGAGAGCGCAGGAGGAGCAGAGGGAGGAGAGAAGCAGACTCCCCACTGTGCATGGAGCCTACCTCGCCTGGGAGCTTGGTCCCATGTCCCTGAGATCAGGACCTGAGCCAAAATCAAGATTCAGGTGCTTAACCGACTGAGCCACCCAGGTGATCCAGGGATACCACTTTTAATTGGGTTCCTATTGGGACCAGAATTTCTTCTTGGCATATAGCAACCAGCACATGTAGTTCTGAACCACAATATAGTGTGACAGATGGATGGATATATAGACAGACAGATATAGAGATGGATAAATGAATGGATAGCCAAATGGATAGATACAATCTAATATAGATAAATAGATGATATACATACAGATCTAGCTTTGTCTTGCTTTTTTGCAAACTGATCTTGTAAATACACAACTTGGAATCCATCCTCCAAATCTGTCACCACCAGATCAAATCCACTCCATGGCTCCAAGCCCTTGGTCCTATGTCCCTGTTTAACTCCTTATCTCTACCTCCTGATACTGTCTATTTGCCTCCCACCTGGGACTATCCTCACCACACATGGTAGTCTGGTGCACAGCGTCCCTCCCTGACCCGCACTTGCCAGAGGTCATGTTAACACTGTGCCCCCATTGCCCCCGTTGTGTGTACATTGCCTGACCATTCAAACCTGTTTTCACAGGAACTCCCAGTGGGGAGGTTGGAAGGGGTGCCTGACAACAGTAGAGACTGGGGAGTGGGTGATACGCATAGGCTAATTGAGTCAAGAGGTCAGGATAGTATGAAGAGATGGCATTTAAGCCAAGTACTCATTGACAAAAAGATGAGGGAGAGTGGCCCAGTGGAGGGAACAGCAAGTGCAAAGGCCCTGAGGTGGGAATTAGTTGTCCTTAGTGTCACTTGAGCACTGTGACCTAGACATGAGAGAGATGCAGAATGTAATCAGGGCCATTGAAATTTCTCCAAGAGTTTTGCCCTGGGCAGATTACCACCACCACCACCAACAGCATCAATAATAACAATAACAACAACAAGGTTAGAACTTAAGCAAGCTGTAAGGGAGTTGGTGGAATTCACTCAAGGGATGAAGCCAAGACAGTAGGGGGAGGAGGCTAGACACTCAGACAGGAGGGAAGAGTGTGTCCTGAAGGCATTCCTTCATTCCATCATTCCCCAAATAATTCCTCAGCAATGGCCCTTGTGTGCTCCAGATTCCAGATGCCAAAGAAAATAGCAGTGAACCAGACCAAGAAAGTTCTTGTCCCCTAAGAGCTCATTCTGGTGGGGAGACAGACAGAAAATGAGATAAGCCAGTATGTGGTTTGTCAGTGATAAGGGCTACAGAGGGTGAGGAGAATGAGAGGGGGTCAGCTGGGGGTGGGGTGCATTTTAGATAGGTTACAGGAACTTGGATATAATGGGGAGGAGTCACAGAGTATCTGGGGAAGGAAGGGTCTTTTAGGCAAGTGGAATGGCAAGCGCCAAGGCCCTGAGGCCAGAGTGAGGCTCTATTCCAGGAAGGGTGAGAGGGCCCAGGAGTGTGACCACAAGGGGAGAGGGGGAAGCGGGGAGGGCAGAAGCCAAAGGAGGAACTCAACCATAGGATTGACGACGTTGGTGTTGGGAAGCAAGGCAAGAGTGAGCCAAATCCTGATCCACCTGCATAGAAAATGAGCAGAACAGGGCTCCATTGTGCAAATGGAAAGATAAGAGCTTATTCAGAACTCACAAGGTGACCACAGAGATAAAACCAGGAATCCACAGGTTTCCTGATATGCTCAGCACAGTCTGGTTTGTTTTAATCATGTGCTCATGCTTTTGCACTTTTTGATTATTTTTTTAAAGATTTATGTATTTATTTATTTGAGAGAGAAAGTGTGTGTGTGTGTGTGTGTGTGTGTGTGTGTGCAAGCACGGGGAGGAGCAGAGGGAGAGGGAGAGAGAGAATCCCAAGCAGGACCCACTCAGATGAAGGGCTCAATCTCATGACCCTGAGATCATGACCTGACCTAAAACCAAGAGTCAGACATTTAAGCAACTGAGCCACCCAGGTGTCCTTGCACATTTTCTTTTCTTTTCTTTTTTTAAAAGATTGTATTTATTCATTCATGAGAGACAGAGAGAGACAAAGAGGCAGAGACACAGGCAGAGGGAGAGGCAGGCTCCACGTAGGGAGCCTGATGTGGAACTCGATCCCGGGACTCCAGGATCACATCCCGGGCCGAAGGCAGGTGCTAAACCGCTGAGCCACCCAGAGATCCCCTTCCTTGTACCTTTTCATTAAAAAAAAAAAAAAAAAAAAGAAAATGTTAACACTTGAAAAGGCTACAAAATGATATGTATCACTAGTATCTCATTTTTCTGAAGACAAATGTAGGAATAACAAAATTGAAAGGAAAAAATATATTAATGGATAATGACTCTCAGGCAGAGGTATTACTGGTGAGTGTAATGGTTTTTGTTTTTCAGTATTTTCTAACTTTTTTATAAAGACCATGTCTTTAATAATAAATTTTGTGTGATCTCAAAAAATAAAAATAAAAAAACACAGAAAGCAGAGAAGATAATCATTAAAACACCCTGGGACCCTCCATTTAAAGAGAAGCCAATGTTAACACAGTCCTAAATGCTTCAGATATTTTTTTCCCTTCTCCTTTTCCTTCTACTTCTCCTTTTTTTTTTTTTTTTTTTGTTATTGTTGTTGTTGAAAGAAAACATTTGTGGCCCCTGGGTGGCTCAGTCAGTTAAGTGTCTGTCTTTGGCTCAGGTCATGATTCTAGGGTCCTGGGATCAAGCCCCAGATTGGACTCCCTGCTCGGTGGGGAGCCTGCTCCTTCCTCTCTCTTAGTGCTCTCTCTCTCAAATAAATAAAATCTTACAGAAAATAGTAAGGATCAAGTAGAAGCCCCCTTCCCAGTCCCCTTTGTTCCCAGATTCAATTCCATTCTCTCCCTGTCTCCCCAGAAGACACCTGTTGCCCTGCCTCTGGAAAGGGGTTTTTGTTTCCTGGGTTTACATTTTCACATTTAGGTATGTTAAGAGGAAGTCAAGCAAAGCAACTAACAAGACTTTTCAAGCAAAAATCCAAACAGTACATAAAATATAAAATAGAGAATGCCCCACCCCATCCCCAAAGAAAGTAATTAACAGCTAGAGCATAAATTTCCCTGTCCCAACAGAGCAGGTTTTCCTGTCTGTCTTGTTCATTGCTGTGTCAGCCAGTACTGGGCATACAGTGGGTGCTCAATATGTGTTAAATAAAATTTTAGGTTTCTTGGGTCATGTTTTTTTCTTTTTCTTTTTTGTTTTGTTTTGTTTTTTTCTTTTTTTAAAAAGATTTTTATTTTTATTTTTTTTATTTATTTATTTATTTATTTTGAGAAAGAGAGAGTACAAGCAGGGGGGAGAAGCAGACTCCTGGCTGAGCAGGGAGCCTGATACAGGGCTTGATCCCAGGACCCAGAGATCATGACCTGAGCGGAAGGCAGACGCTTCACCAACTGAGCTACCCAGGTGCCCTGGATCATGCCTGTTTTCAATGTAAACTTTTGTTTAGTTTAGAATAATTTTAAGATTTCCAGAGAAGTTGCAAAAGATGGTGCAGGGCACTCCATGATAATTCAGGCTGTATTTGGATGTCACCAGTTTTTCCATAAATACCCCTTCTCTGGCCCAGGATCTCACATTTCATTTTGTTCTCAGGTCTCCTGAGTCTCCTCCAGTCTGTGACAGCTTTTCTCAAACTTTTCTTCTTCATGCTTGGGACATCTTTGCAGGTCAGGTATTCTGTAAAATATCACCCAATTTGTGTTTCCTTGGTGCTAATTTTTCTCATCCTTAGCCTGTGGTTGCACGTTGCTGGAAAGAAACCCACAAAGGCAAGGTGCCCTTCTCGTGCCATTATGTCAGGGCCACATGATGTCAGTGAGACTGATCACCAGGGATGTCAGCCTGGCCCATTCAGTTAAGGTGGTGTCTCCAAGTGTCACCACTGGAAGATTCCTGACTTTTGCTTTTCCGTCCTATATTCTTTGGATGGAAGTCACTAACTCCTTTGAGTCCAGTCCACACTCAAAAGGAAGTGGGAAGGGTTGAGTTTGATCTCCTGAAGGGGCCTTTCAACTTGGGCTATTTGGTGTTGTTTCTAGGGAAGATTTGATTTTTCTGCCCTCACACCCATTTCAAAGACCAGGAAGCTGGGGTTGAAGAGACCTACTTCCTCACTAGAGGGTGACCCGGCCCAGGATGAGGCCCTACCCAGGTGTAAAGGAAGGGGGCGACTCAGCCTGCCTGGGGTGGAGGGGAGGCGGGAGGAGGCGCAGGGAGGAGCTCTGGTCCCTGGGCCCGGGCCCCAGCCCGAGCTGGAGCCCGATCGCCGGCCTGGGCCGCCCCTGGGGTGCTCAGCCCCATTTTACAGATGTGCCTGCCGCCTGCGCCCCGGAGGAGGCGTGGCGGCACTGGGTGGCCCAGCCGGATCCAGGGCCCGGCAGTCCGGGCCTCGCGCCCGCCCTCCCCGCCGGGGATCAGCTGGGCGCCCGGGTCCCGCACCCCGGGCGGAGGGCCGCGGCCTCCTCCACAGCCAGCCGTCCGCCCAGCGCCCCGCCGACGGCAGGTGAGACCCGCGGGGCCGGTGCGATCGCTGCGGGGGGCCCCGGGGGAAGGGGCTCCGCCTGCCCGGGTGACCCACTTCCTGTTTGTCCGGGCTGCGGGGGCGGGAGGCGCAGCTAGCTGGGTGACCCGAGCCAGGTCACCTCACCTCGCTGAGCCGGTGACCTCCGCGCTCCCCCACCCCCACCCGGGTCGGCCTCGAAACCGACTGGAGGGAGCCGTCGTGAGTGTGCAGGGAGGAGCCTGGGCGGGAGGAGGAAGGCAGGGAGGTGGGGGGCAGGTGGCCCCACTGCCCTGGCGCCCCACCTGCATACCCCTAGGGGCAGCCCGCCATCGGAGGGCCTGCAGGCAGCTGCTGAGAATATGAGGGTCAAAACTCAGTGGTCACATGATGTGTCACCAGCTGCCCCCGCCTGGGTTCCTCCTGTGGGGAATGGGGGTGGGGAGCAGGGGAGGGTGTGGGCAGGACTTCCTGGAAAGGGGAGACCCTGATGTTTGGGGGAAGGTGGTGATCCTGGGACTCAAGCCCAGATGTCAAACACACACCACCCAGCAGGCACACAACTCACGTGAGACACAACACAGCCCCACAACACCACTCCAGCACAACACAGGGACACAAATCAGTTTCCCACACAGTTCCACTTTAGAACCCAGGCAAATGTCACAGGCACACCACTCCGGCCTTGTAGGCTCAGTGCGCACCTCTACAGGGACAAAGGACTCCCAGGCACACAGCAGACATGTGACCCAGGCAGGCACGCTTGGCTACACACAGGAAACAGACACACCCAGACACAAGCAGACAAACACGTCCTGGGAGTACATGGACACACAAGATGTGTCTGGCTGGGGCACACAGATACAGCCCCATCCACAGCACACAGAGGATAACGGGGTGCCTGGGGCCCCGGCCATAAACAAGCTCATATGGCCAAACACAGAGGCTGTGATGGAAGGCACGGCTGCACTCGTGTGCCAGACTCCCACCCGAATCCCGTGTCCGGCACTGGGGAACTCCAAAGCTCACATGACCCAAGGGGAGGGCTTCTGGAACAGTCTTCGGAGAAACTGCATCATCCTCACTAATGATCCATTTCCGCCCCAGGGAATAAAGGCTCAGTGACCCGCCAGTTCTGCCCAGGAGCTCACCTGCCTCTCTGAGCCCCCCGCTGACTGGCTAGTGCCTCCCCCAGGGTGAGTGCTGGGTGTGGGATGAGGGCAGCCAGAACTGGGCCTGCACAGCCACCTTTCCCTGCCTCTGGACCCCGCCTACCCTCTGACCCTTCCAGCTGGCTCTTGCCCTCAAGTCCTGGGAACTAGGGACTCCCCCGGGGCTTCCCCTAGGGCCAGCCCTGCAGGGAGCTGTCTCCCCTGATCTTGGAGCAGGGGTCCAAGGGTCCATTGCCTAAGCCTCAGTCCTGGGCCCTCCCTGCTGCTCTCTCCCTTCCCAGATGGACACACGGACTGTGTTGCTTATCCTACAAGCCTTGCTGATGCTCCCCCTGGCTGACGGAGCCAACCCGGGAGCCAACCCGGGAGCCAACCCGGGAGCCAACCCCGTCCTGCGCTTTGTGGCTGTGGGTGACTGGGGAGGAGTCCCCAATGCCCCGTTCTACACAGCCCGGGAAATGGCCAATGCCAAGGAGATTGCCAGGACCGTGCAGATCCTTGGCACAGACTTCATCCTGTCCCTGGGGGACAATTTCTACTTCTCTGGTGTGCAGGATGCCAACGACAAGAGGTTTCGGGTATGTGCCACTGGAGCGGGGCGGGGGGGGGGGGGGGGGGATGGGAGGGGACCTGTGGAAAAGCTGTTCGACCTTTTGACTTTGGAGAGGGCAAAAGCAGATGTGTGGGTACCTAGAGCACTCAGTGTCTCCCTTGGACCCGGCCCCTGACTTGGTGGAAGCACAGGGGTAGCTGCTTGACCCCGGGGTGGGGGTGTCCCTTCTGTGTGTTGCAGGAGACCTTCGAGGATGTGTTCTCTGCATCTTCCCTCCGTAACGTGCCCTGGTACGTGCTGGCTGGCAACCACGACCACCTGGGGAACGTCTCAGCGCAGATAGCCTACTCCAGGATCTCTAAGCGATGGTGAGCTGGCCCCCAACCCCCTGCGCCCCACCACGCTGACCTCAGGCTTGTATGCTCAAGACGTGTCCCCACTGCCTCTATCTCTTCCACAGGAACTTCCCCAGCCCCTACTACCGGCTACGCTTCAAAGTCCCACGGTCCAACGTGTCTGTGGCCATCTTCATGCTAGACACAGTGACACTGTGCGGCAACTCGGATGACTTCCTCAGCCAGCAGCCCGAGAGGCCCCGTGACCTGGGGCTGGCGCGCACACAGCTGTCCTGGCTCAAGAAGCAGCTGGCGGCGGCCAAAGAGGACTACGTGCTGGTGGCCGGCCACTACCCCGTGTGGTCCATCGCCGAGCATGGGCCCACCCACTGCCTGGTCAAGCAACTGATGCCCCTGCTGGCCACGTACAAGGTCACCGCCTACCTGTGTGGCCATGACCACAACCTGCAGGTGAGGGGTCTGTGGGTGAGGTGGGGAGGGGGTCCCCAGCCCAGCCAGTGTGCCACATAGCGCACTTGGACTTTCCTGCTGCTTGGTGGGGGAGGGTGTCTCCCAAATGTCCCTGAAGCTATATGCTGTCTAACCTGGAAAATAGCCCAGAGTTTCCTAAAAGACATCATACTAGCTACCAGTTGCCAATTGCTCACTCAGTTCTCAGGCTGTGAAGTAGGACCAATGCACTGCTAACAGGTAAAGAAACTGAGGCCCAGAGGGGTTTTGGTCCTTGCCCAAGGTGACTCCATGGCCAGGTACAGACCTGACCCTGGACTTAAGACTCTGCACAAAGCCCATGGTCAGCCTCACTGAGGGGCTGAGACCTCCACTGACCCGGGGCTCTCCGTGCACAGTACCTTCAGGATGAGAATGGTGTGGGCTACGTGCTGAGCGGGGCTGGAAACTTCATGGACCCTTCGAAAAAGCATCTGCGCAAGGTCCCCAACGGCTACCTGCGCTTCCACTATGGGGCCGAGGACTCGCTGGGCGGCTTTGCCTACGTGGAGATCAGCCCCAAAGAGATGAGCGTCACTTATATTGAAGCCTCAGGCAAGTCCCTCTTCAAGACCAGACTGCCAAGGCGAGCCAGGCGGCAGCAACCACGAGTGCACCACGCTAAGGCCTGAGGCAGAGGGGCCTCCCTGCCAGGCAGTGGGTGGGCCTTGCTGGGACCCGTGCCCATGGGCAGGCTTTCTCATGGGCCCACCGTGCCACAGCAGAGCAGAAGGAGAACCACAGATGAGGGGGGCTGTGGTACCAGGTGGCCCTTGTGACAAGGATGCTCACATATGTGAAAGACACATGGACACGTGTGCCAGCTGGAGTGCCATGCCCTGAAGCCAGGCTTGTCCGACCTGCGCTCTAGGCAATGGGGGTGGGGGCAGGGAAGGAAAGCTTTCTCCTGAATCAAGCATCTTTCTATCACTGCCCAATATTCAATAAAAGAATAGTTGCAGAGGCTGAACGTGTGTCTTGAGCGTCTCTTTCCTCCCCTACTGGCACGTCCCATCACCTGGGTCCGAGAGGGGCGGGGCTCTCCCACTTGCTGCTCTGTGCCTCCTTGTCTCAGCTGGCCTCATACATCGATGTGATTCTAATAAAGGCCAAACAGAGGGCACCTGGGTGGCTCAGTTGGCTGGGTGTCTGCCTTTGGCTCAGGTCATGGTCCCAGAGTCCTGGGATTGAGTCCCATGTTGGGATTCCTGCTCAACAGGAAGTCTGCTGCTCCCTCTGCCCTTACACCCCCACTCCCACCCCCGCTCATGCTTTCTCAAAACAATAAAAAATCTTAAAAAAAAATAAAAGATCAAACAGAAAGAGGGGTGACCACGCCACACAGGCCTTCCTCCTATGTGCCCAGCTCCCCAGGATCACCCACCGCCCCGCCCCTCATTTTTTTCCTGTCCCAATTGATGCCTCCATAATAAAAACACCACCCACCAACTTTCTTACACAAAACAACATGATATACACAACACAGTTCTGCACATGCTCTTTCTGCTAACCACAACTCGACTGTTCATAACAATATTCCTTTTTCCTCATCTCAGTATGGAATTGGTAATGCAATCACGTGGATTGAAAATCTAAAATTTAGAGGCACCTGGGTGGCTCAGTGGTGGAGTGTCTGCCTCTGGTTCAGGTGATCCTGGAGTCCCGGGATCGAGTCCTGTATCAGGCTCCCCACGGAGAGCCTGCTTTTCCCTCTGCCTGTGTCTCTGACTCTCTCTCTGTCTCTCGTGAATAAGTAAATAAAAATCTAAAAAAAAATAAAAAGAAAAAGAAAGGTGCAATATCTCTTTCCCTCCCTGTTCTTCTGTCTCCTGCTCTGGAAGGAAATAACTTTTTATCCATGCCTTGTTTCCTTCCAGGATTTCTCTATTCAAATAAAAGCATATGTGAACTTTTTTTCTCCCTCCTCCCACTGATCTGCACCTTATTTGTTGTTTCCCAACCAACTTTATGGACGCGTCATTGACACATCTAAAGTGTGCAGTTCACTGAGTTTTGACACAGGCACACAGCCACAAACCCACTACCACAATCAGATATGAGCATTTCCCACAGCCCAAAGATTCACTTTGCACTGTTATTGCTGCCTGTTATACCTGGAGATCTGCCCATCAGCTCTTAGGGGAGCTTCTGGCTCTTTCTACAGTTAACAGAGGTCTTGACTGATTCCACTGTCTAACTAACCAGCCATCTAGTGAGGTTTGCCTGAACCACTTTCAATAATTTTGCTATCCTCAAATGCGTCGCTGCAGCAAATACCTCTATAAATTCATTTCCTATATGTACAAATACATTTGTAGGACAAATTGGATACATTCCCAAAAGTAGGACAGCCCTTCTCTATGATAGTTTCCACCTTATGCCCCGGGCTCCTGGCTGGAACCCATTGAAATCTTTTCCAGCCTTTCCCTCTTTCCAAAACAGCTTCAGCGGATACCCCTGGACCCGTGCTTGTGTACATCTGTGCAAGTACATACGCAGGAAAACTTCCAGAAGCAGAAATATGTCAGGGCCTGTTTCTTACAATAAGTGCTGAAAGCAGAATGTTCATCCTGAGTCGAAAGCTGCAGAGAAGCCCAGTTCCCCGGGGGGGGGGGGGGGGGGGAGTTGAGTAACACCCACCCACACATTGCCTGAGCCATCCAGCCAGAGGCAGGTCACAGAAACTGCTCCCTTGGCCTGCCCTCAACTGTCACTTCAGCTGCTACCTGGCAGGGACCCACTTGTTTGGCTCCAACTGTCAGCCCAGCTGACTGAAATGAAATAACAACTTGAACAAAATATAACTGAATTACCTCCAGGGAGAGGAACTTGGTGGAAGTGGCATCTTCCATTTGCTACTTTATAGAAGTTGTTGAAGTTGTTACAGATGCCCAGGATCCTATTAACATTAAGCAAAGCGCTCTGGCCAAAATGCCAGTCTTGGGTTCCTTCCAGCTCACGTTTACCTGCCTGGCATTACTACCAGCCAAGCTCTGTACCAAAAAACACCATCACTTCTAGCCCTGACCCATGAGGCAAGGGCCAGAATCATCCTTGCTTCTCTGAGGACATTAGACAAACTTGACAAATTAAGCGATGTGCCCAAAGTCTTGCCCAGGAAGTGGCAGGCCCTCAGTCTTAACCACAACAGTGAAGGTGGTTCACAGCTACCCTGCCTCTTCCCACTGACTCAGAGGCTCCAGGCAGGCAGGGATCTGAATCAGAAGTCAGTCAGGACATTGGTCCTTGTTCACAGGGCCCAGAGTGTGGAATTAGCCCAATGTCCCTGTTCACAGGGCCCAGAGCATGGAAAGGAGAAGTGACACATCCAAGATCACACAGGGAATGAGTGGCAGGGAGCAGGATTGCCACCCAGACCCCCTTCTCCACAACGACCAAGTACTGCTGCCAGTACTAAGCCCTGTGCCAGGCAGCTGAGGACCCAAAGAGCACCAAAAAGAATAAGGCAGGGTGGACACTTGCCATCAAAGGCCTTCCACCCAGCTCAGGGGACACCGCCAGCTAGCACGCAGCCACTGTCAGAAAGATGCCTTCTAAACGTCAAAGAACAGGATGGCAGAGCTCCTCAAGCCACTCACAGGTTCTCACCTCCTCTCACTCTCCCCAAGCAACCTCTTGTGATTCAACCATCATGGATATTATCATCTTCCCAACTCCAGTCTTCACCCCAGGTGCCAGGACAGTCAGTAGCAGCATTCTCTTGCGGCCAGCAGCTTGTCGTGGAGGTCAGGCCACACCCTCAACAACCGTGCAGGCCAAGAATCATAAATAAAAAGGTGAGAGACCTGCCTTACAAAACGCACCATCATCAAAACAACAGGACATGAGCTCAGAGAAAACATCCAGAGGACATCCAGAAACGTATTCAAGAACACATGAGAACGTGATTAGGTTGAAGGCGACGCTGCAACTTCACGGAAAGGTGTTATTTGCCTGGTCAGTTTTCCCAGAAGACAGAGCCTGAGCCCTGCTTCAGACCGTATACAAAAAAATAGAACCCAGAGGGGTCACATGTTTTAGTATAGAAATAAAACACAATAGATGAAAACAAAGATCTCAATGAAATGGTTCAGAGTACTGCTATTTGTAACTGCCCCAAACTGGAAACAAACCCGATGTCCATCAACAGGTGCAAAGATAAATAAACTGTGGTCCATCCACACAATGGAATATAAAACTCAGCGATCAAATGGAATAAACCACTGATAGACACTATATGGACAAGTCTCAAGCTGAATTAAGCTCAGCAAAAGAAGCTGAACCCAAAAGACCATACATAATGTATGATTCTGTTCACAGGACTTTCTGAAAAATACAAAGCTATAGGAACTGAAAACGGATCAGATGGTGCCAGGGGCTGGGGGCAGGCGCAGGAACTGACAGCCAAGAGACACGAGGAAACTTTTCAAGGATGATGGATATGTTCACTATCTTAATTGTGGTGATGGTTTCATGGGTACATACGTATGTCAAAATATGAAATTTCATAGTTTACATACGATTTATTGTCCGTCACTTATATCCCAATAAAGCTGTGAAGGAAGGAAGGTAGGAGAAAGTGAGAGAGACAGAGAGAGAGAGAGAGAGAAATAGAAAGAAGTAGGATGAGAAAGAAAAGAAACAAGCAAACCCGGCAATCCTAAGCAAATATGGGATTGTCCATATTGTCCAACTCCATACAGCCGAGTTGCAACATGAATTGTGTAGCTACTAAAAACGAAAGCTACTTGTGTTTTGACTATTCAAGGTAAATAGCAAGTTGCAAGGTAACCTATGGTAGGATCCCATCCTCCTCTGCAAGAGTCTGTATCAGCTCTGAAAAAGGGTCCGCTAGTCAGTTCCAAAGGTAACACTGCCCTCTAGGGGATATCTTGAAAATAGCTCAACTTAAAATACATCTCATTACAAATTATTTTCCTGAACACTCCAATGAAACAGTTCTAATCAAGGTCACCAGTGACCAAACACTTGCGGAGTCAACAGACTCAATTCACTTTCCTCATCTTAGTCAAACTCTCAACACATGTGACATAGCTGACCACCCTCCCTGTCTTGAAATACCTTCTTCTGGAGGCTTCTGGGAAAGGACATCCACCTCTCTATCCTCCTACCTCACTGGTCTGCCCAGGTTCTTGCAGACTCCTCCTCCTAACATCTAAGGATGGGGTGCCCCTGATCTCCTTATTAGCCCTCTTGTTTTGCTATACTTTGCCCCTCACCCTGAAACCAGGCGACCTCCTCTGGATCCAAGGCTTCAAATAACCTCCATGGGTGAATGATTCCCAAAATCACATTCAGATCCTTCTTCACCTGAGCTCCAGATTTCACTTCCAGTGGCCCATTCCACACCTCTCTGCTTGTTTCATGGCTAGAGCACAACCCTTTATTTCTCCTCCGAATCATCTCCCTGAGAGGCAGCTCCAGACACAGGAGCTCCAGTGGGAGTAATTTTTTTTTTTTTTTATTCCCTTCTCTCCTTCACTCCATTAGACGTTCTGCAGGTACTATTTCTGTGTAACTCCTACTCAGTCTTCGATTTCAACTTGAGGCTCAGCCTCCCAGAGCAGCTTTCCCAAGCCTCTCAGACCAGTTTGGCAGCCCCCTCCACCATCATACCCTCTGAGATCCACACATTCTTTTATGCTGCACCGCAGAGCATAGTAATCTATCCTTTATGTCCAGCCTCTTTCTTAAATTGTGGGAATCATAAAACCTTATTCCTTTCTCCCCCAACTCCTATACAGTCCTTAATATGGCCCACAAGACGTCACGTGATCTGGTCTTTGTAGGCCTCTTCAACCTTTTCTATCATAACTTCAGCACTCAGGGCAGTCCGGGTGGCTCAGCGGTTTAGCGCTGCCTTCAGCCCAGGGTCTGATCCTGGGGACCCCTAATGGAGTCCCACTTCGGGCTCCCTGCATGGTGCCTGCTTCTCCCTCTGCCTGTCTCTCTGCTTCTCTCATGAATAAAATCTTTTAAAATAATAACTTCAGCACTCAGTGTGGTCCACGGACTAGCAGCATAGACCTCATAGAGAGCTACTTAGAAGTGCAGACTTTGAGACCCCGCACCTGACCTAATGGGTCAGACCTAAACTTTACAAAGCTCCGCAAGCTCTTATCAAAGTTCAAGAAGAGAGGCGCCTGGGTGGGTGGCTTAGTGGTTGAGCACCTGCCTTTGGCTCAGGTCATGATCCCCAGGGCCTGGGATCAAGTCCCACACTGGGCTCCCCCCAGGGAGCCTGCCTCTCTCTCTCTCTCTCTCTCTCTCTCTCATGAATAAATAAAATCTCTTAAAAAGAAAAAAGTTTGAGAAGAGCCTCGGGCAAGCCCCCCATCACCCTGACTCAGGCATACTGGTATTTGCAATTCCTAAGCACTGAGATATTGGAATGTGTCCTCATGCGGGGACATCCAGGTGGCCTGCGAGGGGCTGGGGCTCCAACTGGGAGAAAAGACAAGTGAAGACGCTGCGGCCAAGGGCGGGTTGGCCTTTCCAACGCCGGGAGGGCCCCGCCACCACCTCTCACTCCCGAAAGGCGGTAACCGCCGCCCCCGGGAACTCACCAGAAGCGCGGGGGCGCACTACCAGTCAGAAGCGCAGGCGCCCTCGCGCAGGCGCGCTGCGACCCCGCCGCCGGCCCGGAACGCGAGTACGCACGTGCGCTGGGGAGGCGGGGCTGCTCGGTGGGCGGTCCTGGCCGCGGGTGAGAAGAGGTGAGGGGTTTCCGCTTCCGGCGGGAGGCGGAAGCCGCTGTCTCCCGGGTGAACGAGGCCGTCGCAACGAGGGGAGAGGAGTGTAGGTGACGGTTCCCGCCGGTGGGCGTTGGGGCCTGGCGTGACGGGGAGCTCGTCTACTCGGGGGCGCAGCCGGGGCCCAAGAGGAGGCGTCGAGGACCCCGGGTTTGGGGGGTGGACTGCCGGGGAGCTTGACTCCCCCGGACCCCAGCCCGCCAAGCGCCGCTGCTGGGTGGCCTGGCTCCCACCGGCGCCCGGCGGGAGGCGTCGCGGAAGCCTCGGTGAGCTTGGAGGGACCGCTCCCCCGCCGTCTCGTGAGTCACGGCAGGGCTGGGGACTGATCCCTTTTCCAGGCGACTTAGGCGCTCTCGGACCTACGTCGCCACGGGGCAGGCTAAGGTCCTGGAGCTTTGTGTACGGCCAGACCCCATTCTGGTGTGGGGTCGGGGGTACTGCAGCCGCCGGGTAAGAGGAGATTCCGGGACCCGTCCATACCTTCTGATTCAGGAGACTTACTTATTCATTCAACAAGTAGTTATTGAGCGCTTAATGCATACCAGGCACTACCCACGCTGGGGATTCAGCAGAAGGCAAATAGTGCGTCCCAGCCCGTTCCCCTCGGGGCAGATCTGAGATGAGGTTCAGAATTTGCATTTTTTTGAGCAATCCCCACCCCCACCTCATCCCCCCGCAGATGATTCTGTTACAGGTGGTACCTTTCCCAGCCTTTGGGAAAACAAAACACCGCTGGGAGCAGGTGAGAGCGTGGGCTGTAGAACTGGCCACACCTTTGGGGTCCCATTTCCTCTGCTGTCCTATTTCGTACCCTTTTCTCCCCATGGCTCACTGAGCTCCAGCTGTACCAATCTTTCTCTTTATGGTGGAAAAAAAGCTGCCTCTGCCCCAGAGCCTTTGCAGTTGCTGTTCTGTCAGCTTGGACTATTTTGCGTGGTTGCTTTCTCTCATCATTCGGCCTTCAGCTTAAACGACGTTTACCCCAAGGGTCCTTCGCACCCCACTCTTTTTCTTTTTTTTTAATTTTATTTATTTATTCATGAGAGAGAGAGGCAGAGACACAGGCAGAGGGAGAAGCAGTCTCCATGCAGGGAGCCCGACATGGGACTCGATCCTGGGTCCCCAGAATCAGGCCCTGGAGCAAAGGTGGGGGCTAAACCACTGATCCACCGGGGCTGCCCTCGCACCCCACTCTTATATGAAATCGCCAGGTTCCAGAAGTATTCGCTTAGTGCTGATTGATTAATCTTATAGCACTTACTGATAATCGAAACTATTTCACTTATTAAGTTAAGGGTCTTTCTTCCTCTACTAGAATAGAGGTTCCACAGTAGTAGACACTTTGCCTGCCTTGATTGCAGCGTTGCTGTCATGAGCGGAGGGCCTGGCATTGGTTCCTTCATTCATCCATTTAAGGTTTGTTGAGTGCCAGCTCTGGGCCACCAAGCAGTTCTTGGCTCTGTTGATACAAAGGAAAGACAGAAATCCCTGCTACCATAGAATTTACATTTGGAGGGAGGTGAGTGGGGTAGGAGATGCAGGGAGACCAACAGGGAGGCTGTGTGAGCATGACTAGGACTCCGACTATAGTCTTGGTGAGAAGTGGGCAGACTCTGGATGTCTTATAGAGGTAGAGCAGCAGGATCAGGATCAGATAAGGGGTGTAAAAAGGAGAGAAAGGAATTGAGAGTGAGTCGAAGGTTTTTAGATAGAGGGATTTGCTATCTGTTGGCATGGGGAAGACTGAAAGAGCGTTGAGGTGTCAGCAGCTTGGTTTTGAATGGGTTATATATGAACGTGTGTTAGCATCAGGTGAAGGTGTAGCTGAGGCAGTTAAATGAGCCAGTCTACAGTTGAGAGGAGACACTGAGGATGGTAAATTGGGGGGCATCAGTATAGCAGGGGCATTTGAAGCCCTGAGGCTGGGTGAGATCTCCATGCAGGTGAGTGCAAATGAAGTGGACCCCAAAGCTTGAGCTTACGGGCTCATGTACCATTAGAGAAGTTGGGGCTGGAGGGCGGGGGGAACAGCAACAGCAGAAACTGAAAGGAGCCCCCATTGAGGCTTGAGCAGAGTGCAGAATCCTGAGAACCACATGGAAAGGTTAGGACGAGGGACCAGTGTGTCCAGTGCCCTGAGGGTCAGGGGGCCTGCCCCTTGGGGTGAGCAGAATGGTGGGGAGGTAGAGGGAGAACAGGAGGAAACAAATGAACACAGTACAGACAGCTCTACTAGATAAGCCCCCATTATCTATCTACTAGATAGATAATGAAGAGATGGTTGTGTTTTTTTTGTTTTTTCTATTTTTAGAGAGAGTGCGGGAGTGGTTGGAGGGGCACAAGGAGACACAGAATCCCAAGCAGACTCTGCACTGAGTGCAAAGTCCTACATGGGGCTCCATCTCTGGGTCCTGAGATCATAACCTGAGCTGAAATCAAGAGTCATCATCCAGGCGCCCCAAGAGCTGATTATTTTTAATGATGTGTTTAATAGCTGTGTCTGTTAATGATCTAATTGAAAGAGAAAATGTGATGTTGGGATCCAGAAGAGCATGGACATTCTTCCATAGCAAAAGAAGGAGGGGTCCTGGGGGCTTGTGGATGTTCTCCACTGACTACTTCTGTTTACTCAAAGAATTGGGAACGCTCCAAGTTAAGAATGAGGGCGGGACATAGAGAGCAATTGCTAAATCTGAGTGAAAGTCTGGTGGTATTTTTCTGGTAGGCTGCCAGCCTCCCATGTCAGAGTGGGATGAAGCTAAAGCCACCCAGGTAGGGGGTGGAGGGGGGGTGGCAAGAGGGGAAATCACCTTGGGAAGACACTCCCAGGTCTGGTGCTCGTAGAACCCTGAGCACAGTGCCTGGTGTGGGATATGTGCTCGGTGTTAGCCCCTGCTTCCAAGATATCTGTCCCTCGATGTCTCTCTGGCACTTGACCCCATCATTTCCCCCCCAACATCTCGTTCTTCCTGTACATTAGACATCAGAGAATGGTGCCACCTTCTCCCCCACCCACCCTCTCCATCCCCCACCACCTTAGGAGTCATCCTGGACCCCTCCTCCTCTCACCACACTCGCTCCGCTGATGTGTCTCAGTCTCACCTACTCCTTCAACAGCCCTGTCCTAGTTCTGACCTCATCTGCATCCAGATCTCTGACCTGTTCTCCTCGATGCCTTCAAAAGGCAGTGATTCCATCCTTTCTTTCGCTGCCCCCAGGATCCATCTGAATCCCTCCCACCTATCCCTGCTCTCTCCTTAGCCTGCCCCTCACCCCTGCCTGTGTGGTCCCCAAATCCTGGCTGGCGCTCTCAGATATGTGTGCTCAGTCTTGCTATGTGGCGTTCCTCTCCTTCAAGTTGCCTGTCCCCTCTTCTCTGCCCAACAGCTCCTTATCCATGGAGAGGCAGCTCAGGAGTTCTTCTGGAGGATCTGCCGGATGCCTTGAGTGTCATTCCTCCTAGGTGCCACTGGCATGTCCCTTTGACAGGAGGAGCAGCTGCTCCTAAAATCACCAGCTTCTGAGCACTTAGGCCCTGCCCAGCCCTGTGTAGCTGGTCTGTCAGAGTCTCTTATGTCATCCTCACCAGGAGCAGCGGCATCCTGTGTGGATGCCAATGATAAATGGGCCAGGTCCTGTGCTCAGCCCTTGACTTACCATTTGTCGCAGCAGCCCCACAAGACCCCTCTGAAATACTTCAGCTCTATTTTACTGACAGGAAACTGAGGCCCAGGGAGTTTAAGTCACCAATGTGGGGTCACCTAGTAAGTAGCGGGCCGTGATTAGAACTCAGGCCACCTGATGCCAGAGCCTACTCCCATCCCCCCTGCCCAGAGTGCACCTGATTGCCCGCCCACCTGCAGTGGGGACTGGGGCTTCATCCCGCAGAGGCAGAGCCTGAGGGACCAGCCAGGCCTTCTTCCCAGCCTGCCTCCTAGAACCTCAATCTGGGGGGGCCCCCCTAGTTGCTGACTTTTGCCCCTGTCCCACAGGTTTGTCCTCCTACAGACATGGGGCGCAGAAAGTCCAAACGGAAGCCACCCCCAAAAAAGAAGATGACCGGCACCTTAGAGACCCAGTTCACCTGCCCCTTCTGCAACCACGAGAAGTCTTGTGACGTAAAGATGTGAGTGGGGGACAGGGCCTCCTCTCTCCTCCCAAAGTCAGAAGGCAGCTTCCCTGCTCCCACTGTCCTCCTTCCTGCCCCAGGCCATCCCAGTTGGGGGGATCACCACCCATAGATACGGGCTTCTTGACTCACCAGTCCCTCCACCTCCTGTTCCAGGGATCGTGCCCGCAACACCGGAGTCATCTCTTGTACCGTGTGCCTAGAGGAATTCCAGACGCCCATCACATGTATCCTTGGGAAACCAGGCTTTTTCCGGAAAGTGGGGTGGTGAGGGTGGGGGGCAGTCAGGGCTCCCCTTCCCCGGTGGGCTGCCCTAGGGCACCTGGCCAGGACTCTAGTCTCTGCTCCTCTGGCCCTGCTGTTTGCCCTGGTGCATGGCTATGACTGCCCAAGAGAATAGGTGCCACCTGCTGACTTCCATAGGGTGCGGGGCAGGGATCTGGCTGACACCAGTGAGAGGTGTATACAGGGAAGGGGTCCATGCCACCAGTTGCCCTTGACCTCAGCGGCCCAGATCTGTCAGAACCAGTGGATGTGTACAGTGATTGGATAGATGCCTGCGAGGCAGCCAATCAGTAGCAACGCAGAGGACCCACTCCCTTGGTGGTGCCGCCTGCCATGGACCTGCCCCACTGGCTACCAGTCCAGAGACATTCCAGGGTCCAGGGTGTGGGTCTAGGGCCTTCACGGCCCTCTGTGTGGATGGTGTGGGTGTGGGTGTGAGTGTGTATGGCTGTGAGTGTGGCCATGGCAGCGTGCTTGTGGGCACTGACTGGAGGTGAGGTGGACCCCCCAGGGGCCTGAAGTGCTTCACTTGGCTCTGAAAGCCTTTAACTTGCTTGCTCCTCCTCGGAGCCTGTGTCCTGACATTCTGGACAAGGCCAAGGCCAGCAGAGGCTGCCTCGGGACTCTCCAGCCTCCTCACCCACCTCACCAGCACCTTGCCCATTTGAACTGGACTGCCCTCCCTCCTCCCCTGCCTTCCAAGGCCTGTGGCCTGAGATTCAGAGCCACAGTCCCATAGTCCCCTTGGGCCCTAGCAGAACAGCCCCTTTCCCATTTAGTTGCTTTTGTAGAGGAGGACGGGGCGGGGCCAGGGATAGCTGTCAGTCACCAGCCCTTAAATAAAGCAGCGGATGCAAACTCCTGCCTCTCTGTTATTTCCTGGGTTCTGGGTCAGGCCCAGGGGCTCAGTGAGGGAGAGGAGGAGACTGAGGCATTCGGAGGTGGCCTAGCAGGCCATCAGAAATCAGGTTTGGTTAGCCCAAACTGCCCATTTTGTCTACCCAACAGGCATTTGGGGCAAAACCAGGCTAGTGCTGGACCCAGGGAACATGGGCCATGAACCAGCAGACATCTGGCCAGGCAGACATCTTCAGGCACAACAAAATGGGGCCAGCGGAGCCTGGGGTGGGATGGGGGGTTGGCCAGGGTAATTAGAGAAGGCTTCCGGGGTCTGGGGCCGGGGGAGGGGCGGCAAAAGGAGCAACACTCAAGGCCCACCCTGTACCAGAAGCTGCTGTCAGGCTTGCCCACCTTACCCCACTGTGAGGCAGATGCCCCAGGCTCACAGGTGAGGAATTAGGCCGAGATGGGAAGTCACTGGCCTAAGGTCCCACAGCCAGAAGGCTGCAGAACTGGGCCTTGAACCCAGGAGGCCTGGCTTCATAACCCTGAGTCTGTCTTCTGAGTCCAGGGTCCAGGCTGAGGGAACAGCTCATGGCCTCCTTGGGGTAGAAGAGTAAGGGTCTCTGAAAGGGATTTTTTTCTCTAAGGGTGGCGAGAGGTCACTAAAGGCTGGAGGTGGGGCCAGATGCACGTGTGTGATACAATAAATATTGGCCTTTGTCCTTAGTTCCTGGCACAGAGTTCCTCAAATCCTTGCAACTTTCTAAATGATAGGAATGTCTTTTGTCACTCAAAGGTGCCCCTTTTGATCACACCTGAGTTGATGCTGGTCACCAGAAAGAGTGATCACTGCATGGGACCCTCTGTAACACCCACAACCTCTGAGGAAGGGAAGCAGGAGCTACAGGTTAAGCTGTATAAAAACTTCAGCAAGGGGTGCCTGGGTGGCTCAGTCACTTAGGTGTCTGCCTTTGGCTCAGGTAATGATCCTGGGGTCCCGGCATCGAGTCCCAAATTGGCTCCCAGCTCAGCAGGGAGTCTGCTGCTGCCTCTCTCTCTGCCCTGCTAATGCACTTGCTCACTCTTTGAAATCTTAAAAAAAAAAACCAAAATCTTCCAACAAGATTTGATGAGCTCGGGGTTGGGGGCCGTGGTGCTGCTGGGAGAGTGGGCACATGGAGAGGGTGTGGGAGCTCCACACCCTTCCCCACACTGTCGCCCATGCACCTCTTCCATCTGGCTGTTCCTGATTTATATTCTTTTCTAATAAATGATAACCTAATAAAATACAATGTTTGAGTTCTGTGAGCCACTCTAGTAAATTAATAAAATCTGAAGAGGTGGACACGGGAATCCCAGATCTCTTGCTGTTCAATCAGAAACACAGGTGACAACCTGGACTTAGCAATGGACCTGAAAGTGGAGGGACAGTCTCCTGAGCCTTTATCTTATGGGGTCTGATGCTGTCTCTAGGTCGTGTCAGAATTGAGTGAATTGCTTGATGGTTTTGGAAAAAAATGCATTTTTGAACCTGGCTGTTGGTGAACACCTGTGCATTGCATGGTGCCCTCAGATGGCCTTACAGTTATGGAGGTCCCGATGCTCTGGCAGCCGGGCTGATCAGCACCTGCATCTGGCCTCGAGCCAGGGCAGCAGGTAACCTGCGCTTTGCATTCCTTGTTAGAATCGCAGGAAGGATAATGGAACCTTCTGGGGCTATACTGAGGCTAGAGGGGCCTAGCACAGTGCCTGGGTTTGAGTGACACTGAGACCCACTCAGGGCAGCAAGGGGTGTGAACAGCCGAGGGAGATGTCGAGCTGGCTGAAAGCCTTGGCCACTAGGCCCTGGGTCTGGCATGTGCCCCTTGCCCTGACATGCCCTTTCCTGCTGTCCCCACATCCGCCTCCAAAGTCCTGGCTAAGGTCCTCTGGCCCAGGCAGGAACCAGCGGGCATAGGCAGAGCCTGGGTGGAGGGTGTCCTCAGGGGTCCAGCAGAAAGGGGGCTCATGCCTCCGGCTTCCAGGGCCCGCCTACCCCAGTCACACAAGCCAAGTGCTAATATGGTGCTGTTTTCCCGAGGAGGCAGGGCCCTGGGCCAGGCATGGATCCTCCTCAGCATAGCTTCCCCATGCCGGCCCTGGGGGAGCAGGACTTGCACTAGCCAGGCCAAGAGCGCCTGGAATCCCTTTTACGAGGCCCCAGGGGCTGTGTGCGTCTGTGCATGCGGGTCTTCTGGTGTCTGTCTCTGCAAGTCCCTGTGTTCCAGCTTCATCCCCTGTTATGAGGAAAGCAGAGGGACCCCTGTTCTGTAACCACCACCACCACCACCACCCTATCCCACCCCCCTACTCCGGCATGGCTGCATCCTGTCCTCAGGACAGCTAGGGCCC
Source organism: Vulpes lagopus (assembly GCF_018345385.1). Lineage (NCBI taxonomy): Eukaryota > Metazoa > Chordata > Mammalia > Carnivora > Canidae > Vulpes > Vulpes lagopus. Next base: position 8,348,510 of record NC_054830.1, on the reverse strand, counting down.
ACATCCCGGGGAGGACAGGATCCCCTCTGAAATGTGGGTAAGTTGGGGCTGTACACATTCCTGGGGCCCTGGGCTGGCAGGCCAAGCTTGGGAATCAGCCCTAAGCAGAGGGCAGAGAGTGAGCTGGGCACACAGGGCCACCGCGCCAGGCAGTCTGCTACTCACCTGCTCTGTGCCAGTCTTTAAAGGGCCATTGCTCTGGGCCCCCAATATGCTCATCCTCCACTGCCTTGTGCCCCCTCCCCCCACCTGCCCACAATCCACTTCTGGGTGAAACGGTTCCACCTGCCTACACCGGCCTCCAGGACTCGGCTTGTCCATTTCTCCTTGATCAGTGCCAAATGTCATCCTGTCTGGAGGCATGGTTTCATTTTTAGCTTCCCCATGTCCCCTGGAGGCTCTCTGTCCTCATTTTCCTGAGGGGGAAAACAGGCCTAGGGAGGGCGAGTTGCCCCAGGTGACCCAGCTAGTGGGAAGCAGGACTGTGATCCCATCTAGCCTGTCCCAGTGCTTGGGCTCTTTTTCACAACCCACAGGCTTCCCAGAAAGGCACATGAAGGCTGAGCATGTGTGTGTCAATATTGCGTATGTGTGCAAAGGTGTGTGTTGATGTGTCCTGAGTGGGAGTGCATATTGTATGTGTATATCTGAAGGGGGAATATGTGTGTATGTGTGCCTAAGGCTGCAGAGTATGCACACACCATATACACAAAGTAATGCGTGAGTGCAGATTTTGTTTGTGAGTTCCTGTCCTGGGTCCAGCCAAGTGGCTGTGAGCTCCATAGGTGTATCTCATAAGTTTTTGTGTGTGCCTGTGACAATGTGCATGTGGGAGATGCAGTGTATCTAAGCAAGGCTGTTTGCACGTGTGCAAGAGCCACCCAGGCTCCAGGACAGAGCAGCCCTGAGACAATGATTTTACAGCCATTTATTGTGCTCCAGTGAAATAGAAAAAGAAAGTGCTCGCGTTAACAAACGCCGCTGTCACATCCACATATGCCAGTCGCTGCAAACCAAACCGCGTGTGTCCGCTGGGTCTCTGGGCATGCAGTTTGCTCCCACTGTGGGAATGGGGTGGGGGCAGGCCGAGCCTGGGCTCTGGGGGTTCTGCTTGGGGGGGACCTCTTGTCCTGGGGTACCCACCTGTGAGGGAGTGGGGGGGACAGCTGGGGTAGCTTTGCTCAGTGCGTCCTTTGGGTGCTGTTGGGAACACCCGGCTTGATGGTGGATCCTGCAGCGCTCCAGGGAGGAGGGCCCCCTGCCCCCCCACATGCCCCCCCAGTCTGTCCCCCCGAATGCTAACCCTGTAGGCAGGTGCCAGGGGGCTGGAGGACGCCATGCAGGGGGAGGGGGTTGGCAGGGCCAGCTCGGCCCTGCCAAGAGCAGCAGCCAGCCTCCCTGGGGGGAAGGCGGGGGGGAGGGCTGCCCAGGGCCCTAGGCAGAGTTATAGTAGTTGTGTGGGTGGTGGTTGTGGGCAGGCTCGCCCAGCTCTGGGTACTCAGGCGTCAGGCAGTACTTGGGGTCATAAACCTGGCGTGGCAGCCCATACACTGTCATGCCCCGCTGTGAGGCCCCCTTGTTGCTGCCCATCTGCAGGCTGACGTTGAGTGTGTCACAATGCTCCATGCCCAGCCCTGGCTCGAAGATCTGTCGCTTGGTCCCGGGTGCAGTCATGCCGGCCTGTAGAGGGTGGATCAGTCAGGCTGTGGGGACAGTGGAGGGCAGGGGCACCCCCAACAGCCCCCCAAGGCCCCCACACACACCTGGCTGGCTCCCTTGTTGGTACCCATCTGCAGGCTGATGGTGGCCTGGTCCAGGGGCTGCTCCGTGCCCAGCTTGGGGTCATAGAGGTGGCGCCGGGTGCCATAGGCCGTCATGCCCTGCTGGCTGGCAAATTTGTTGGTGCCCATCTAGGAAGCCAGAAGGAGAATCATCCCAAGGCTTGCAGAGCCTCACCACGGGCCATGAGACATAACATGTCAGCAGAAACTTGCTCGGCCCTCCAGCGAGGCGCTGCTTCCCCTCTCAGGCTCCAGAAGCTGAGGCCCAGAGAAGGCATGTCACAGGACCTGTAAGTGGCTCAGAGCACCAGGGCCTGACTTCCAGGGTTCGAGCCCCAGTCCCGCCACTTATTACCCAGACAGTCCTGGCAACTGACCTAGCTTCTCTGGGTACCTGTTTCCTCATCGGTGTAAAGGGTGTAACGATAACGGCACCCACTCCTTAGAGCTGTCGGAGGAGTAAGTGTACCGAAAATGGCAGGCACGGTGCCCGGCATACATCTGCGTTAAAGCCAAATATCCTGTGCCCCAAAGCCTGCAGGGACCTGGGTGCCCTCCTGGCCTCCTTGACCTCCCCGCTCAGCACAGTGGCAGGACCCAGGTGAGGAAGGGGCCAGTACCTGCAGCCCAATGATGTTCCGTCCTTCTCTTAGCTTCTCGGGCTCAAATTTCCGTTCCTGCTTCTCTGCGTACTTCACCCCCACATTCACCTTGTTCCCTTTCGTCTTGGCCTGGGGAGGGCGAAGGGAGCAGGGACTCGACTAGAGAACCTCCAGGCCACACTGTCCCCTCCTGGCACCTGCTCTCCCCCTGCCACCTCCACCGGACTCGGGGGCACAAGTGGCCCCACTCGCAGCTCAGACTGTCCGCAGCCCCCCACCCCTGCGCCAGACCCTCCTCCAAGCCACACTTACCATGCTGGCCAGGGCCAAGAGGGTGGACTGCACCTGGGTGTGGTTGGTGTTCTCAAACAGGTCGTTGGCCTCAAAAATGTCATGGGGCTTCACCCCATACTTGGTGATAGCCTTGATGAAATTGCCGATGTTTTCCAGCTGGAGGGGGCAAGCAGCAGTCAGCGGAAGGGGGGGTTAGCAGAGGGGGCGCGGGGGGGGTAGGAAGAGTTAAAAAGGATGTCTGGGCTCACCTGGTGCCAATTTTGGGTCGACTCGTTGACCTTCTTCACGGAGCCTGGCTGGAGCTTATTGATGAACCTATAAGGTGTCGGGGAGGGCAATGGGAAAGGTGAGCTCCCCTCAGCACCCACGCCCAACCCCAGGGGAGAGGGGTCAGGATGACAGCGACTGGTCAGTTTTTGCCATTTCCTACCACCTCCAGCTCAGCCAAGGCCCCAGTGATCCACCCCAGTGGGGATCCCCTGCACACCCAGGGAAGACTGAGACAGGAAAGTAAGCCCAGGAGCTGGGCTCCGGTCTCTAGAGGAAAGTCCCCTCATCTCTGCCATGCGGGAGTCTCTCCCTGGCAACTGCATCTCAGTCTCCTTGTCCCTTGGGGGCAACTGCACTGTGGAGAGCCCGCAGCTCAGGGCCCCAACTTCCCTCCCTGGCCTCACTCACCCCCTCAAGCTCCTCCAGTCTCTTGACTTTAAAATGCCACCCATATGCCAACAACTCCCCAGTATTTCCCCGCAGCCAGGCCTCACTCTCCATCCAATCCAGCTCCCTACCTGGCATCTCAAATCAAAGGCACCCCACCCCAGACTCCTGACACCCACTTTCGCCACCTCAATTCTTTCCATCCTCCCAGGCTCAGTAAACACATCCTTCCAGGTGCTCACCCTCAGACTTGCTCTTGACTCTCCTATTCGGTTCTCCCATTCTTTCGACACCCAACCCCACAGCGGGTTCTTTGGCTCTGCCTTCTGAGGACATCCAGAAGCCCCTGGCTCCTTGCCACCTCCATGTTGCTCTGAGTTGTCTGAGCCTCAATCCTGGGCTCTTGCAGGGGCCCCCTGTGGCTCCCAGGTTCCGCCTCGACCCCTGCATACCCTCATAGCTACAATGGCCTTTTCCAAATAACTCCAGCTACTCCCCAGATCAAAAGTGCCCCGGTTTCCCTTCAGAATAAAGATCCTAAAACCTTTAGCATGACTGAAGGGCCCTACAACATCTGGCCCCCAGCACAGCTAACTCCCTCCACTTCCCCTAATCTCTCCTCGCTGTTCCTTGAACACACTATGCTTGCTGCCACCTCAGGGTCTTTGCACTGCTGCTCTCCCTATTACCTACCCCCTGCCTGGCTCACTCCTTCCTCAGATGCCCTCCCAGCTCCCTCACTCACTTCATCCAAGATTCTGCTCAAATGTTACCTCTTCTGAAAGACCTCCTAGACCATTCTCTACGAAGCAGCAAACCTTTTCCCCACCCCAGCCCTCCATCCTTCCCCCCTTGACTCTTCCCATGGCACTTCCCTCCACAGGCAAGTATGGGATTATTTCATGGATTGATCAATCTCTCCCACGAGGACCCAAGCTCTATGTGAGCTCAGAGTTAAATCTGTTCTGTTCATTATCCCCAGTGCCTAGACCTGCACACAGCAGGTGCTCCGTAAATTCTTGGTGCACGAATGAATAACTGAGTGGGTGGGTAATCCTGTCTGAGCTAGAAACATCAGTGTCTCCCTATTCCTTATTCCCAGTGGGTATGCTAGAATACGATCCCCCTACTTTGCCCTTTCCAGCACCTAGATCTTGGTAAGGCTGCACCTTCGGGAAGCTTCCCGAAAGGCACTCTCTGGCCATCACGGTCACCCTGTCCTGGGTCAGACTCAGAGATGCAGACAGGACCCTACTGGGCTCAGAGTCCTGGATCCAGTATTAGTGTCGCCGTGGACTCTGGAACCAGGGCTCAGAGCTGTGTGGATTTTCATTCCTCCTGGTGATTTAAGTTCTGAGAAGAGTAGAAAACCAGGGCCTACTTAAGTTACTGTGGCATAACTCTCGTGTCACCAAGCCAGCAATGAACAGCCAATGTTGCCTTGTTGCCTTTTAGCTGTGACCTCTCTTTCTCAGAACTCTGGAGGCCATAAATGGGCCTGCCCTGTCTGCATGGTGATCAAGCCTAGATTCTGGTCATTTCTGTCAGAACAGCATAGGCCTCTGGGCGATATGTTTTACTTAACTGGGCCTCAGGTTTCTTTCCTGTTAAATGGGCACAATGTTGCTGTGCCAATGCTATTTCAAGGTCTCAGATATCAAGTGCCTAACCCAGCTCTGAGCTCATAGTTATTTGAAGGGTTGAGGGGGTAAAGATGAATGCCCAGGTTGGGGGCACCCCAAGGCAAAGTCTGCCCCACTCACTCGCAAAGAATGATGCCATCTTTGAGACCATCCATGAAGTTGTTCCCAATGCGGCGCCCAGTCACCCCCTCGATCCACTCTCGAAGCTCCTGCTCTCGCTGGTGGTCATACTTCTGGGCCAGCTGGGGATGGGGGACACAGAGAAGGTGGTAAGGATGGAGTGGGGAGCAGAGTTGGTTCCAGGGACCCAATCTGAGGTCCCCTAGGCCTGATCTTCTCATCCCTTCCCAACTAAGGCAATTCTGCTCCAGCATCCATGGGGGGGCTGAGTGGGCAATGGGCCAGGACTGAGGTGGCACCTGCCCAGGGGGCCATTCCGGACATTCTGAGGTTTGGCACCAGAGAATGCAGACAAGGGGGGTGGAGAGCGGGGTACTCAGAGCTGGGGGGGCGGTGCCTGGCCTCTTGGTTCCCCCTCCAGGCCAAACTTGGGGCTTAGCTTCCCCTGGTCCTGCCCCCCACCCCCCTGCAGGAAGCCTGGGCGCCTCAGGCAGGGGAGGAGGAGCCCTAAGGAGGTGGCTCTGAGTACTGCCTTGCAGGGGACTGTTCTGTCTTGCAGGTCTGTCTGCCTCAGTGTCTCTCCAGGTCCTGATCCTCTGGGCTGCGGCTCTGGCTGAAGGCTCAGGGGAGGAGGGGGAAGGGACAGGACAGAGGACAGGACACACTTGTCTTTGTCTTACTCCTGGCCCCATGCATGCTCGGTGGTATTTCTCTCTCTCCCCCCAACCCCGCACCCTCTGTCTCTGTCTCCCCAGCTCCAGCTGTCCTTCCTCGGCCTTGCCTTCCTGTCCCCATCTCCCCGTGTCTGGCTGGGGGGTGGGGCTCGGGGCTCCTCTGTCTCCTCTCTCTCGGCCTCTCCATCCCCTGTCTCGGTCTTATCTGGCTCCTGGCTCACCCTCCCCATCGGTCCCTCTCAAGTCTCAGGCTCCCAGAAGCTCGGCGTCTCTCGCTCGCTTCCCCCCTCCCCATCCTGCCCCCCCCCCACCTCCCTTTCTCCAGAACCCTCCGCCCCAGCCCAGACAGGTTCCAAGACTGCGGGTGGAGGGGGACGGGTGGAGGGGGACGGAGCTGCCCCTTCCCCTGGGGGAGGAGGAGGAGGTAGGAGGGGGCGGCCCCTCACCTGGCCCCGGCCCTGCCGCCCCCCTCCCCACCAGCCCGGCTTTATAAAGCAAACCGGCCCTTATATAGCGCGGCCCCGCGGGCCGGGCTCCCCGAGGCCGCCTTATATGGCGCGGCGGCTTCGCGCGGCTCTAGGGCCGGCGCCGGGGGGAGGGGGGCGGCGCCGGGATCCCGCCCGGGCCGAGCACCCGCCCCCCCAGCCCCCTCCTCCAGCCTCGAGGATCCCCCGACCCAGGATCCAATGCCAGCTCCCCCGCTTCCTCGCTATACGCTGGGGAAAGCCACCCCCGGCCCTCGATGTTCCCCTCTGTCAAATGGGGCTGGGACTCCTGTCCTGGCAGCGCTCACGGAGCATTCCAATGAGTTGGAAGTTCACTGCCCCCGAGAAGCTGAACCCCACTCCGGGATGTGTGTGCCTTGGTGGCCGAGTGGCAGCAGAGGGCGATGCCAGGATCCTAGCTCTGCAACTCCCTTATGTCGAACCCTAGCTACTCGCCTCTCCTCTCTGAACCTCAGTTTAGCCATCCATAGCACAAGGGCGGTACCCGGATGTTTTCCCAGCTCAAAATTAGGAGACCCCTGCCAGGTCCCTAATGCTCACTCTCTGTCTCCCTCTCCCTTCAGGATCTCCTTCGCCATGTGGGCCTCACTTCCCCAGAACCCCAACTCTCAAGCACCCCCCGGTTTCTTTTTGAGATGGGGGTGTGTGTGAGGAAAATCGAGTCCTTTCCCAGCCCCCCAGGAGCACAAAAGGAACAGGGGACGGGTTAACAGGAGACTCTGATCAAGTGGGGGTCTTTACAGGGGACAGATCACCTCAGTTTACCCGTGGTTGCTTGTGTGCCCTCCATTTTACCTGTCCCCCAACAGTAGCTGAGGGCTCTGGGATGCTCAGGATGGGGAATAAGGCAGTCCCGACCCTAGATTTGTCCTTTTTCCCTCTCTGATTCCAAGTCACACGGGATAGGCAAGAGGGGGTCCAGGGAACCCCAAGAGCAGGGCCTCTGGCCTGCCAGGGTCTGTGGGCCAGGCAGAGGCCCTATATTGTTCTTGACCTCAGCTGACAGCCCATAGATGGGAGCCTTACCTTGTTCTTGACCTCAGCGGACAACCCATAGGCGGGGCCCCGGTTGAAGTGAGCAGAGGACATGCTGGCTGGTGGTGGGCACGGGTGGCAGTAGTGCCGAGGACAAGGCAGCAGCTAGGCTCCGTCTGCAACCTCTTCCCTCCTCACACGTTTTTGAAGCTCCGGAGGCGGCCCGGGCCTCTTCCAAGGCCGTCCCATTGGCCAAAGTGGCCTGCCAAGGGGCGGGGCACCCCCCACCTCGGCCACCCTCCCCCCCGCCCCTCCCCCCGTGATGTCAGGGCCTTGGTATTGGGAGCTGATTGTGTCATTGTTTCCACCTAAGGGGGCGGCCTGGTTATTATTGGGGGCGGGGGGCGCTTGGTCAAAAGAGATGAAGCTTTTCCCAACCTTCCTGACCCTCCACTGTTCATTGGCCTTCTAGCTGGGGCTCCTGGTTTCCTCTGTGTCCATTACTGAGCCCATCTCTCCTCGTCGTTGAGGTCATCTTTCTTCCTCTTTCTGCAGTCCATGGTAGCTTAGTGAGCACCATCCTGGGTTTAACTCCAGACACCAACAGTCTATAGTGGGCCTCTGTTGCCACATCTGTAAAATGGACTAATGGATACTGCATGTCCAGCATGCAGTGCCTGGCCCAGGGAAGGCCTCAGGATAACAGCAGTATTTCCAATGAGCATCTGACACCCCACCTCTGTCCTTTCCAGCCCCTCAGAAGGATCTGGGGGAACAGAGATCCTGGATGTTATCCTCTCCAACTACCTGTGGGGTTGCCATGGAGTCACTGTGTTAGCAGGTTTCAGGCCATGGACACCCCTGTATTTCTCTTGTCCCAGCCAGGGGGAGCTTTAGAGGGGACACCTGCAAACAGTCCCATCTGGCCAGATCTCACCCCTGGACCACACAGAGGTGGATGACATGACTACACCATAACACTTATGACAAGGCGATGTTAGGGACACTTGGATGATATGTCAGCAAACTGCCATATACCGAGGATACGTTAAGGACATGCAATTAATTTGGTGTCCACATGCTAGGGGCGCAGCTGTGATATGCTAATGACAGCAGCCCCTTATGTCAGGCCCTGTTACAAGTACTATACCTGTAACAACTCATGCTTCACAACACCCTCAGAAATGGATGCTGTTATCATGTGCACTTTACAGATGGGGAAACTGAGGCACGGGGTGTGGAATCCCTTTCTGAGTGTCACACAGAGTCAGTGACAGAAAATTTGAAGCCAGACCCCTGTCCCTAATGCTACCAGTCTGTCAGGGTTCCGCACCCTCAGCGCTGTCCACGTCAAGGCTGGATCATTCTTCCTGGGTGGAGGAGTCTCTCCTGGCCCTCCTAGGACTTTAAGCAGCATCTCCAGCCTCTACCTATTAGATGCCTAGAACACCCCCTTAGTCTTGCCAAGCAGAAATGTCTCCAGACATTGCCGAATGCCCCTCCGGGGTGTGTGTGAAGCAGATCTATCCTGTTCGAGAACCACTGGGCTAAACCAATATGCTAAGGACAAGGTGACTAAAATAGATCGAATGAGCTAACAGTTAGCTCCTGCTATATTCTAAGTGCATCGGGTCGTCAACTCATTCCTCCCAACAGCCTTCTGGGTTGGGGTCTATATGAGGCACAGAGAGGTGAAGCCCACCGCCTGGCGTTACACAGCACGACAGTGACGCAGCCAGGACTCGAACGCGCAGATTCCGGGATCCCGTCCACGCTGAGCGGCCCCCCGCGGGGCCACAAGCCGCTACTGCGCGAGTGAGAACCCGCGCCTCGGCGGAGCAGGTGGCTGGCGCCCCCTGGCGGCCGAGGAGGGGCGGGGCCGGCGGCGGGGCCTGGCCGGGGCGGCCGGCGGTGACGCGAGGCCCTGACTCACTCGGCTCCGCCCCCGGCCCGCGGCCGCTTGGCCATTTATAGAATCCGCGCGGACTCTGAAGTCACGGCCCAGGCACGACGGGGGCGGGGTGGGGGAGCTCTTGGCGCGTCCCCCGACGGGGCAGCCCGGGGTCTCCCTAGGGGGTGGCCCTTTCTGGGTCTGTCCTGTCCCTCCCGTTCTAGGTCTGTGTCTCTGTCTCTTGCTCTGTCCCTAAGTTGCCATATGCCGGTCTCAACCTTGCCTACTCTTTTTCTGTCTTTGTCTATGAATCTGCCTCTCTCTCTCTTTCTCTCTCTCTCTCTCTGTCCCCTGTCTCTTTCCATGATCTCTCCATCTGTGGGTCTCTATTTCACCTCTTAAGTCACTGCTTTTCTCACTCGATGTCTGTCTATCGTTTCTGTCTTTGTCGGTTAATAGGGGTAGAAGCAGAGAGTCGGGGCTGATCCCATCCGCAGGCCCGGCCCCTGGGGACTTCCCCATTACTGGCTGCCCCCTGCGCAGTCCCCTACTTAGCTCCTGTCTAGTATTTCCTCGCCCCAGCCCTTCTGTGCCTCCCTTTCCCATCTAAATGAAAAGTGGGGGGCTCTTGGAGGACCCAGGTAGTTAAGCATCTGCCTTCAGTTCAGGTCATGATCTCAGGGGTCCTGGAATTGAGCTCAGTAGTGGGCTCCCAGCTCAGCAGGGAGTCTGCTTCTCCCTCTGCCTCTCCCCCTGCTCATGCTCTTTCTCTCTCTGTATCTCTGTCTCAGATGAATAAATAAAATCTTTAAATAAATATATGAAAGGTGGGATCTTGTAAGAAATGGAGTTGCCCCGAATGGTCCGGGATGGTCGTGAAAGAAAACCTCTGCCTCACCTTAGTATTTGGAGACCCCCTAAAACCTTAGTGCCTTTCAGAGCCATCTAACACACACACATACACCTCTGTATTTGGTGTCTCCAGGAGACAGTGGCAGCCCCCTTCCCCCTGCCTGTCTGGGCAGTGCCACTTGGCCAGCCCCCTCTCACCCAGCTTTCCTCTCCTGAAAACAGACAGAAGCTGTTGTTCATAATGGCTTCTGTTTCTGGAGGGCTCACTCCATGCCAGGCACTGTGCCAAGCACAACCATTTAATCCTCACTGCCACCCTCTTGGGGTGGAAACTTGCAGGCCCATTTAACAGACAAGGAAACTCAAAGTTCAGAGAGACCAAACCACTCAACACCACTCCTGCTGCTCCCAGATCCTTCGACATGTATTTCTTGAGCACCCAAACACACTCCCACCTCAGGACCTTTGTACTAGCAGTCCCCTCCAGTGGATACATTTCCAAAGAATGCCTCCATGGCCTCTCCCTCACTTCCTCTGCTCAAATGTCACTGCTTTGGAGAGGCCCTCCCTGACCTCCTGCTCTAAAATAATAGCATCTCCCACCCCTAGACTGATTGGGAGAGGATAGGCATGAAGGAATTGTTCATTTAAGTATTTGCACCTGTTAGTAACCATGTCTGCCTCCATAAAAACCTTCACTTCAGGGCAGCCCAGGTGGCTCAGCGGTTTAGCACCGCCTTCAGCCCAGGGTCTGATCCTGGAGACCCTGGATCGAGTCCCGTGTCAGGCTCCCAGCATGGAGCATGCTTCTCCCTCTGCCTCTCTCTGTGTGTCTCTCATGAATAAATAAATAAAATCTTAAAAATAATTTCACTTTAAAAAGTCATTTTCTGTGGGGCACGGGGTGCATCTGGGTGGCTCAGTCAATTAAGTATCTGCCTTTGGCTCAGGTCATGGTCCCAGGGTCTTGGGATTGAGCAGGAGTCAGTCTCCCTGCTCAGAGGGGAGTCTGTTCCCCTCTACCTCCTCTCAGACTCTCTCTTTTTAAAAATATTTTTTTTATTTATTTGTTCACGAGAGACACAGGCAGAGGGAGAAGCAGGCTCCCTGCAGGAGGCCTGATGTGGGACTCCATCCCGAGTCTCCAGGATCAAGCCCTGGGCTGAAGGCAGTGCTAAACCGCTGAACCACCCAGGCTGCCCTCTCTCTCTCAAATAAATAAATAAAATCTTTTAAAAAGTCAATTTTTAGAGGGGATGCGCCTGAGTGGCTCAGTTAAGCATCTGCCTTCACCTCAGGGCATAATTCCAGGGTTCTAGAAATCCTTGTTTCTCTCTCTCCTTCTGCCGCCCCCCCCCCGTGCTCTCTCTCTCTCTCTCTCTCTCTCTCAAATACATAAAATCCTTTTTATTTTTTTATTTATGATAGGAACACAGTGAGAGAGAGAGAGGCAGAGACATAGGCAGAGGGAGAAGCAGGCTCCATGCACCGGGAGCCCGACGTGGGATTCGATCCCGGGTCTCCAGGATCCCGCCCTGGGCCAAAGGCAGGCGCCAAACCGCTGCGCCACCCAGGGATCCCATAAAATCCTTTTTAAAAAAATAAAATAAAATATTTTTTAAGTCATTAAAATAAATAAATAAATAAACAAACAAACAAACAAACAAACAAACATTTACAGGCAGCCCGGGTGGCTCAGTGGTTTAGCGCCGCCTTCAGCCCAGGGCATAATCCGGGGGACGGGGAATCGAGTCCCACGTCAGGCTCCCTGCGTGGAGCGTGCTTCTCCCTCTGCCTGTGTCTCTGCCTCTTTCTCTCTCTCTCCCTGTGTCTCTCATGAATAAATAAATAAAATCTAAAAAAAAAATTTACAGCTGAAACTAGTAAAACATGGTATATTAAGTGTACTTTAACAAAAAAAATTAAATCAATAAAAAGCCCCCTCCACTATCTCCTTCCCCTGCTTTCTTTCTCTTATCATCTCCTATTTGCTTAAATCTATCTCATCCTCGGAGAATAAAAGCTCCACAGAGGCATATCTGCTTGTTTTGTTCACTGCTCTGTCGCCAGTTTCCAGTATACCACCTGCACACAACAGGTGCTCAAAAAAGGCTCACTGGATAAATGGAATTAAAGTTGGTGAGCCAGGACCCAAACTGCATTTGTTTGAAATGTTGGTGTTTAAGCACACACAAAGGAAGGGCATAATTTCCAGGCACTTCCTGGACTAAGGACAGTTGAACTGAGTGTCTTCTTTGGGTTTTCATTCCAACCTTCCCCAGAAGACAGTTGGAGGGTGGATAGGGGGTTGAGCCACAGGCTGCAGCTGGGGACATGTAGGTCATTCTAAACCTGCCCACTCCCTTGTCCAGCCAGGAGCTTTGCAAAATATCTTGAGGGAAAAAAATCTGGTTGAACAAGGGAGCCTTTAAAAAAAAAAAAGTAGACTGGTGACTATCAGATTGGCAACATTCAGAACACCTGACAACATGTGGTGCTGGGGAAGCTCGAGAGAATTGTTGATGGGTATGGGCAATTTGTTGATAGCCTTTTTTAAAAGATATTTATTCATTCATTCATTCATTCATTCATTCATTCATTCATTCATTCATGAGACACAGAGAGAGAGAGGCAGAGACACAGGCAGAGGGAGTAGCAGGCTCCTCGCAGGGAGCCCAATGTGGGATTCATCCCGGGCCGGGATCATGCCCTGAGCCGAAGGCAGACGCTCAATCGCTAAGCCACGCAGGGTTCCTCTTTTTTTTAAGTTGTATGTATTTGAGATAGAGCAAGAAAGAGAGCACAAGCAGGAAGAGGGGGGCAGAGAGAGAGGGAGAAGCAGGCTTCCCACTGAGCAGGGAGCTTGATGTGGGGCTCGATCCCAGGACCCCCAGGACCATAACCTGAGCCAAACAGAGATGCTTAACTGAGCCACCCAGGCACCTCCGTTTGTAGCTTTCAAAATGACAAGTAGTTTTTACCTTTTCTGATGGTTAATTTTATATATCAAATTGATTGGGCCATAGGATACCCAGATAATCAAACATTATTCTGGGTGTGTCTGTGAGGCTATTTTGGGATGAGATTAATAGCTGCATTTATAAAAAGTAAAACAGATTGCCCTTTCCAGTATGGATGGGCCTCACTCAATCAGTTGGAATTCTGAAGAGAACAAAAAGGTGACCCTTTCCATCCTAAGAAGAAACTCCTCATAGGGTGCCTGGCTGGCTCAGTTGGTAGAGCATGTGACTCTTGATCTTGGGGTTGTGAGTTTGAGTCCTATGATGGGTGTAGGGCTGACTTAAAAATAAAATCTTTTAAAGAGAGAGAGAGAAGTAGAAATTCCTCATATGTGATTGCTTTGAGCTGGAACATTGGTCTTTTCCTGCCTTAAGCCTGGAATTGAAACATCAGCTCTTCTTAGGTCTCAAGCCTGCCAGCACTCAAACTGGAATTTTGACCCATTGGCTCTCTGGGTTCTCAAGGCTTCAGACTCAGACTAGAACTACATCGTCTGCTCTCCTGAGTCTCTAGCTTGCCAACTGCACATATTGGAGTTCTCAGCCTCCACAGTCATGTGAGTCATTTCTTTATAATTACACACACACACACACACACACATACTGTCTTTGTTTCTCTCTATTCTGTTGGTTCCGTTTCTCTGGAGAACCCTGCTATCTAATACACATTCTGATCCAGAGAAACCTCTTTTTTAGGATATACCTAATAAGTACAAGTAGGTGTGAAAAGAACATTTATTGCCGTGGCCTTTTAATAACAAGGTACCCTGTAGATCCATCAACAGAGTGAGACAGACACAGATGCAGGCAGGTGAGCAGCATTTTGTCTCAATGACAAAAAACCACTGTGGTGCTACAGTTAAGAGTAGGGGAAGGGGGGCTCTGGATCCATATTCCATGGGTTTGGGGCATCCTTTGGTGCTTTCTGGCTGTGTGACCTTGGACAGGTATCTTAACCTCTCTGTGATTCAGTTTCCTTCTCTGGAAAATGGGCATATTGATAGTGCCTGCTTCCTCGGTTTATTTTTTAACTTTTTATTTTGAGCTAATTTTAGACTTACAGAAAAGTTGCAAAAATAGCACAGAGAGTTCCCCATACAGCCTACACCTTGCTGCCCCTACTGTTAACAACTTACATAAGCATAGTACATTTGTTAAAACTAAGAAATTAACCTTGGTACAATACTGTTAATAAACTACAGACTTGATTTGGGTTTCTCCAGGTTTTCTACTTGTCCTTTTTCTATTCCAGGACCCAATCTAAGATCTCTCATTGCATTTAGTTGTCATGTCTCCCTAGACTCTTTCAGTCAAGTGACAGTCCCCTTGGTCGTTCATGACCTGACATTCTTGAAAAGAGCTGGTCAGTAACTGTGTAGACTACCTCTCAGTTTGATTTATGTTGATCAGATTGAGGTTTTCACATTACTGGGAAGGATACCAGAGAGGTGATGTTCCCTTTTCATACCAGGAGCTTATGATGTCACGGTGACTCATGGTGACTTTAAACTCCGTCCGTTGGTTGAGGAGCTGTCTGCCAGGATCCAGCACTGTGAAGCTGCTATTTTTCCTCGGGTTGTTTTGAGGACTCTGCGTTAAAGGGTCTACATCGGACCCCACACATACTGTGGTGCTCTGTATTAATAAAAAACCAAAAACAAAACCAAAAACAAAAAACGTAAGCGCCTGTGTTTGAATCCACTACTTCTGCAAGGATAAAAAAGAAAATGAGAGCCATAACTGCCTCAAGAGGAGAAGGGGCACTGGGAGCTCTGAAGGTGGTGGCCAGGTCCGTGACAGCGCCGCCACCACGCACGCGCGCCCTCGCCCAGGTCCCAGCCGAGCAGAGCGAAGTGCGTCTGCGCAGAGCTGGGCTGCCGCGCTGAGGGCCTGAGCCCTCCCAGCAGCTTCCCACGTGGCTTTCAACGTGCTGGGGTGGGATGCACGAGCCCCTGGACCGGCGGCTGATTGGCTGCAGCTCTTCGCAGCCTGGCCAATCACAGGAATCTGGATGAGGCGGAAGTGCTGCGGCTGCGCAGAGTCTTTGAGGCATCCGGCCGGTGGCGGAAAGGAGCCTCCTGTCCCCAGGGAAGTGCCCGGCCTCACGGAGGCCGAGGGACTGCAGATATGGCTTCTCGGGGGTGGACAGCTGTCCTCGCCTGGAGCCTCTGTTAACGGCCAAGCCTCCGTTTTATGAGCTAATCCACTTAGGTTAATAGTTTTTTTTTTTTTTTTTTTAGGTTAATAGTCTTCAACTGGGACTCCCTACCCCGCCCAAGACCAGGAGCCTCTAGTACTTCAATCTGATTTCATCCTATCCTTTGTCTTTAATTTTTAAAAATTACGGTAAAATGAACATAACACAAAATTTACCATTTAAGTGTACATTTCTGTGTTAAGTACATTCACATTGTGCAACCATCACCACCATCCATCACCAGAACTTTTTTCAATCTTCCAAAACTGAAACGGTTGCCATTACATGCTAACTCCCGGTGCTCAACTTCCTCCAGCTCCTGGCAACCACCATTCTACTTTCTGTCTCTGTAATTCGCCTTTTCTAGGGACCCCATATAAATGGAATAATATAGCATTTGTCTTTTTGTGGCTGGTTTACTTCACTTAGCACCATGTCCCCAAGGTTCATCCATGTTGTACCATGGGTCAGAATTTCCTTAATCTGGGGATCCCTGGGTGGCGCAGCGGTTTGGCGCCTGCCTTTGGCCCAGGGTGTGATCCTGGAGACCCAGGATCGAATCCCACGTCGGGCTCCCAGTGCATGGAGCCTGCTTCTCCCTCTGCCTATGTCTCTGCCTCTTTCTCTCTCTCTGTGTGACTATCATAAAAAATTAAAAATTAAAAAAAAAAAGATTTTTCAAAAAAAAAAAAAAGAATTTCCTTAATCTTTAAGGCTGAATAATATTCCATTGTATGTATATATATTTTGTTTATCCACTCATCCATCCATGGACACTTGAGTTGCCTTGGCTATTGTGAATTATGCTATGAATATGGGAGTATGTACAACTATCTGTTCAAGTCCCTGCTCTCAATTCTTTTGGGTATATACCCAGAAATAGAATCCCTGAATCATATGGTAACTCTATTTTTAATTTTTGAGGAAACGCAATACTATTTTTCTTAGTGGCTGAACCAGTTTATATTCCTACCAGCCGTGTACAAGAATTCCACTTTGTTCAAATCCTCACTGATGTTTGTTTAGACTTTTAAAATACATTATACATACAGAAAGATGTATAAATTATAACTCAATGAATCAATGATCATGTTTTAAAACTTTTAAATTGAGGCATTACATAAAATAAAATGTACAAATCTTCATGGAGAGCTCGATGAAATTTTACATACATATAAACCTGTGTAATCATCACATAGCTCAAGCCATAAAATATTTTTATTTTATTTATTATTTATTCTTTATATTTATTTTTAAAAATATTTTATTTATTAATGGGAGACACAGTGGGAGCTCTGGACAGGGCAGCTGCGGTCTGGCATGGAGGGGTCAAGGCCCTGGGCCAACCTCTGCCTTGGCTGGGTAGAGAGAGACAACAGGCTGGCCAATGAGTCTCCTTAGCTGGGCCAGCTTCAATCTGAGAACCTTCCTGAAGAGGTCCCTTCATAACCTGGCTATCCTCAGCAGTGTCCATCCCACTTCCCCATGCTGCCAGCTCCCCACACCCCCAGGGGTGCAGAGCAGGGGCAGGAGTGGAGAATGTCCCCCTCCCCAACCCAGGCCCCATTGACTCTTACAGAGCAAGGCTGATGTAAATGCTGATTGTCTCCGAGGAAAGCGGGTTGTACCTGCTGAGAGTGCTGATGCCCAGGGAGAGGAGGATGAATACACACCAGCAAGGGCAAGTTAGGCCCCGCCCCTCTCTTGCCGGTGGCCCTTTCGGCCCTGCCCCTGGACTACCTGAGGTCCCACTGGAGGCATTTGCTTGAGTCCAAAGCACTCCTAGGCCAGCCAGAGGTTGCTGAATACACGCTGGCTGAGTGCCCAGGGGCTCATTCGGTGCAAGATGAAGTCAGAAGGCTGAACCATGGGGCTGGGGGTGCCATAGGGATGGCCTGGGGTGGCCATTGTGCTGTGGCCAAGTGCACGCCCCTGGTACTGCCTCTGCCAACTGCCCAGGTCCCACAGCGAGTGGGAGAATGCCAGCTGCACTATCTCCAATGTTGCCATGACCCGAGGCAAGGGGATTATCTGGGATCACAGGCCTGTTGCACACAGAGGAAGAGAAGTACAAATCCAGGGATCCAGACACTGCATCTCTCACACACACCTAAGGATACAGCCAGCCAAGTGAAGACCCTGGGGGTTGGGGACACACAGTCACACACAGAGATACACATGGGATGCTACAAACACAGTGACAGCCCCCACTAAGGTGGGTGCGCAGTCATACAGAGAGGCATAGAGACATACCATTGTCAGAGACATGGCCCCGTAGTCACAGAATCAACTGAAACTGAGGCACAATCAAAGACAGTGTCCTGTACGGTCACTGACATGCCAGTGGTGGGGGACAAGCAAACCCATACAAGTTAGAGACACACAGGGTGTTAGAGACACATACCAACAGGTGCAAACAATCACATCAGAGACCGTCCCAGGCTTGGCATAGGCAGACCCATTGCTGGGACACAGAGTCACACACAGAGATACACAGGGTGTCATGAGTACAGTCATGCATATACAGAGTCAGAAACTAATACAGTCACACACAGAGACAGGGGTGAGGTGTCACACTTGCATGTGTGTCTTGACAGTGGACACTACTGATGGTTCATCCACAAGTTGGGAACACACAGAGCATCACAGTCAAAGACTTTCCAGTGTTCAAGTGCAATCGCATACACATTATGGCATGGGAATGGTCACAGAAATGTTGACACACCTACTGCTAGCCCCTCAGAGTTGTGGGACAAAGTCCACACCCTTCCACATGCACAGAATCACAGACACCCAGAAGACTGTACAATTACAGGTGCACATGCAGCCACTGACACGTGGACACACAAGGACCCACATACAACCATGCCCAGACAGGCTTGCTTCCCACTGCCACACACATACCTACACACCTTTGCTCAGTTCTGAAATGCTATAAAAATTTACGAAAACCTCCACACCCTTAACACCCCAGCAGTACAGTACACACATACGTGCACACCTGGGGCCACAGGACAAAATCACAAAAACACTCAGAACCCCACTGGACCCTAGGGCCTCAGTGAGGTTGGCTCAAGGTGTCAAACCAGACTCTATGCCCTCCCAGTGAGGTACGTGAAGGGAGGTGTTAGGGTGAATTTCCCATAACAATGGCACTTACATGGCTGTTTGGCATAGATTAGCTCAAACTTCGAAAAAATCCCCTGAGGTTATTATAATTGGCCCAGGGTGAGAAAACCCTGGGCACAGATGAGTTAGGCACTAGCCCAGAATCACGGAGCCAGATGAGCAGAACTTGTCTCATTCCCTGCTGTCAGCTCTGTATCCTCACAGCGCTTAAAACTGCGCCTAGCAGGGACGCCTGGGTGGCTCAGCGCTTGAGCGTTTGCCTTCGGCCCAGGGTGTGATCCCGGGAGTCCCGCATCGGGCTCCCGGCGTGGAGCCTGCTTCTCCCTCTCCCTGTGCCTCTCATTAATAAATTAAATCTTAAAAAATAAAATAAAATAAAATAAAAATAACCTGCGCCTAGCACACGGTTAGCGCTCAGTAAAGGTTAGTTGAACAAATGAAGGAATCTCATCACTTCTACCTTTAATATTTCATTCCCACATTTCAGGTGGGAAAACCGGAACCTCCAGGTGGATTCACAGGGCCTCCAAGCCCAGCTTCCCAGCGGGAACGGTCCACTCACTCTCCCCACCGCCCGGCTCTCTGGCCGTAATGGGGGTGGGACCTGGCCCGGTATGAGGCGGGACCAAGGTCTTTCTGCCTTCCTATTGGTGCTCCTCCATTTTGGGCGGGATCTCTCTAAACCCGCGTTCTTGATTTGCTGCTCCCTGGTGGCCCGTGACCTGGAAGCAATCTGGGTAAGATGGCGGCGCCCAGAGTCAAGACAGAGCCCGGCTGGAGTCCGCGGCTTGCCGTGTGAGTATGTAGGTCGCGCGTGGGGAAGGTGAGCTCGAGCTGCTGGGTCCAGGGGGGACCGGTTCTGGGCCGGCAGGGCGGGAGGGCGGCCCAGGGCGACGCAGCTGCAGGGCCAGGGCACCATGACCTTTTGAGGTGCGGGGCTGGGACGTGCTGGGAAAGGACGCTTTCAATGTACTCACGTCCCCACATCCCTAATTTCCTATTTGCAGATGAGACAGCTGAGGCCCAGAGAGGTTAAGGCCCTCTCCCGAAGTCACGCCGCTAGTTGGCAGCTAGGCTGGAATTCGAACCCACGTCAGTCCTTTTCTCCTAAGGAACCCAGAATCCTGACAGCCAGCCCAGAGCTGCCGTAAGTACTCCCTGCCATGGGGTTCAGACTTATAAATCATAGACGTCTTGTAGAAATTTAGCTCTTCTCCCCCTTCAACTGATAGGCACCTACCATATACCAGGCACTGTCCAGGTGCTGGAAACACAGCAATGAAGAAGACAAATAAAGTCTCCGATCTCCTGGGGGAGCCAGGCGTTAAAGTCAGAAGTGGAGGGAACAGGTGATTTCAGATGTTAATAATTGCTAGTAATTCATTCATCAGGGCGATAGGGGCTTTAAATTGGGAGTGGAGTTGTGGTCAGGGGAAGCCTCTCATTTGAATATAGACCTGAGTGACCAGAGACAGGTGTGGACTGATCTGGGGGGAGAAATTTCCAAACAGAGGGAAAAGCAAATGCAAAGGCTCTGAAACTAGAATAATTTTAACTTGTTTGAGAAACAGTGTAGCTAGAGCTGCCAGTAATGAGTTGAGTTTGGAGAAGGGGCACCTGGGTGGGTCAGTCGGTTAAGCATCTGCCTTCAGCTCAGGTCATGATCCTGAGGACCTGGGCTGGAGCTCCTGATCGGGCTCCCTGCTCCGTTAGGGGTTGGCTTCTCCCTTAGCTCCTCTCCCTGCTCATGTACTCTCTCAAATAAATAAATAAAATCTTAAAAAAAAAAAAAAAAAGACAAAGAAGAAGAAGAAGAGTTGAGTTTGGAGGGGTAGACCCTGACTGAATATTTTAAGTGTGACACTAGCAATTTCTAGTCAGAGAACACTGAATTTAGTTTACATTCTGAAAAGCTCCCTCTGGCCATGGCAGGGAGAATTGACTGGTGGGAAGGCTGGGTAGGTATTAAGGAAAGATCATGGATTGAGGTGGTGGCTTGCAGATGAAGAGAAATGGATGGGTTTGAAGTACTCATCAGTACTACTTGGTGAATTGAATGAGGGACATAGTGGACTCAGAAATGACTCCTAGGTCTGTGGCCTGAATGACTAGGAATGGTGGTGTAATTGGGTAGGAGGGGAAGAACAATTTTAAGCAGAGACATCATTCTGAAGCAAATTAAGTTTGAGATGGCCAGGTAAATGCTTAACTGACTGAGCCACCCAGGTGCCCCTGGAATGCTTTAAAATGCTGATGCCTGGGCCCTACATTTAGGTACTTTGATTTATTATATACAGGGTATATGGCCTGAGCATAGGGATTTTTTTTAATGGATTTTTATTTTATTTTTAATTTTTTTTTTTTTTTTACGATAGTCACAGAGAGAGGCAGACACATAGGCAACGAGAGAGAGAGAGAGAGAGGCAGAGACATAGGCAGAGGGAGAAGCAGGCTCCATGCACCGGGAGCCGGACGTGGGACTCGATCCCGGGTCTCCAGGATCGCGCCCTGAGCCAAAGGCAGGCGCTAAACCGCTGCGCCACCCAGGGATCCCCCAGCATAGGGATTTTTAAAAGCTCCCCAGATGATTCTAATATGAACAAAGTTTGAGAACCATTAGTGCTGCCTAAAATAATATAGAGAAGAGAGGAACAAATTGAAAGATACCTCAGACAAATCCAGAATGTAGGACTCTTTGCAATTTTACTGCTCAAAGTGTGATTCCCAGACCAGCAGCAGCAGCAGCATTTGGAAGCCTGTTGGATGTGTAAGGTCTTTAGCTCTACCCCAGACTTGCTGAACCAAAATCTTCATTTTAACAAGATCCTGGGTGATTTATCTGCACATTCAAATTTGCAGACATTGCAAACTTTTTTTTTTAAGATTTTATTTATTTATTTATGAGAGACCCAGAGAGAGAGGCAGAGACAGGCAGAGGGAGAAGCAGGTGATGTGGGACTCAATCCCAGGACCCTGGGATCATGAGCTGAAGGCAGAAGTTCAACTACTGAGTCACCCAGGTGTCCCAGACATTGCAAACTTTTTTTTTTTTTTTAAGATTTATTTATTTATTTATTCATGATATATATATAGAGAGAGAGAGAAGCAGAGACACAGGTAGAGGGAGAAGCAGGCTCCATGCAGGGAGCCCGATGTGGGACTCGATCCCAGGACTCCAGGATCACACCCTGGGCCGAAGGCAGGTGCTAAACCACTGAGCCACCCAGGGATCCCCCATTGCAAACTTTAAAGAAGGGAGTGGGTCTTGCTTATTGACTGAGAAAAAGCCTGGATTCTAGGAAAATCTAGAATGCCAAGAAACTGGGAGGAGGGTCTCACCCATGGTGCATATTTCTGAGAAATTGAGCAAAATGAGGCCTAAGAAATAATCATTGGCTTTGGTAAGTGTAAAACACAAAAGGGAACTTTATAAATGATGTCAGTGAAATGGTTGGGGCAGCAGCCAAGCTTGAGAGAGTGAAGAAGCATAGTTTGTATATGTATATACCTCTTGGGAGAAGCTTTGGTGTGAAAGGTGCAGAGATGTGGAGCAAAACCTGGAGGGAGTCTTTGGGAAAAGATGGGAGATGCTAGAGAAAGTTCAAATGGTAATAATAATCCAGACACTTCCCAGCTCATTTTGTGAAGTCAGCATTCCCCGATACCAAATCAGACACTCAAAGAAAACTACACACCATTATCTCTTATGAATATAGATGTAAAACTCCTTAACAAAATAACTAGCAGACCAAGTTTTCGCAACATACAAAAAGGATTATACACCATGACCAAGTGGAATTTGTCCAGAAATTGCAAGATTAGTTTAAAATCTGGAAATCAGTTAATGTAATATGCTATATTAATAGAATAAAAGACAAAAACTACATGATTGTTTCCACAGATGCAACAAAAAGTACTTCACAAAATCTGCTACCCTTTCTGATGAAAACCGTCAACATCTAGGTATAAAAAGGGATTTTTTTTTTTTTTTAAGATTTGTATCTATTTATTCTAGAGAGAGAGAGAGCATGAGAGTGGGTGCAAGCTGGGGAAGGAGCAGAGGGAGAGGGACAAGCAGTCCCCACGCTGAGCACAGAGCCCAATGCAGGACTCAATTCCATGACCCTGAAATCAAGACTTGAGCTGAAATCAAGACTCAGATGCTAGACTGACTGAGCCACTCAGGCACCCCTAGAAGGGAATTTCTTTCACCTTATAAAGGCCATTTATGAAAAACTCACAGCTCACATCATACTTAATGATGAAAGACTGGATACTTTTCCCCTAAGATCAAGAATAAGAAAAGGATATTTACTCTTGCCACTTTTTTTTTTTTTTATATTTTATTTATTTATTTGAGAGAGAGAACATGAGCAGGGGGTGAGGAGAGGGAGAAGGAGGCTCCCTGCTGAGCAGGTAGCCCAACTTGGGGCTCAGTCCCAGGACCCTGAAATCATGACCTGAGCTGAAGGCAGATGTTTAACCAACCGAACAACCAGGAGCCCCTATTCCTGCGACTTCTATTTGACATTGTACTAGAGGTTCCAGCAAGGGCACTGGGGAAAGGAAAACACATCCAGTTTGGAAAGGAAGAGGTAAAACTATATTTGCACATGATGTGATCTGGTATATAGAACATCCTAAAGAATGCAGTAAAAAACTATTAAAACTAATAAGTGAGTTCAACAAAGTTGCAGAATATAAGATCAATATATAAAAATAATTTGTATTCATATACGCTGACACTGAACAATGCAGAAATGAAATTAAGAAAACAATCCCATTTGTAATAGCTTCATAAAGAATGAGACATGAATAGGGGCTCCTGGCTGGTTCAGTTAGTAGAGCATGCAGTTCTTGATCTCAAGGGTTGTGAGTTCAAGCCCCATGTTGGGTGTAGAGATTACTTAAAAATAAACCTTAAAAAAAAAAAGAAATACAAATAAATTTAACAAAATAAGTAAAAGATTCATATGCTGCAAGCTATAAAATATTGTTAAGAGAAATTAAAGATGATTTAAATAAATGGAGAGGTAGCTCATGTTCATGGATCAGAAGACTTAATATTATTAAGTCTTATTATTATTATTATATTATTCCTAAACTGACCTATAGACTCAATATAATCCCTATCAGAATCCCTCTGACTTTCTTCAGACATTGACAACTGATTCTAAAACTTATATGCAATAACAAGGGACCCAGAATAGCCAAAACAATTTTGTTAAAAAAGAACAGTTTGAAGACTTATAGTTCCTGATTTTAAAACTTAACAAAACTAGGGATGCCTGGGTGGCTCAGCGGTTTGGCACATGCCTTTGGCCCAGGGCATGATCCGGGGTCCCGGGATTGAGTCCCACATCAGGCTCCCTGCATGAAGCCTGCTTCTCCCTCCACCTATGTCTCTGCCCCCCCCCTTCTCTCTCTTTGTGTGTGTCTCTCATGAATAAATAAATAAAATATTTTTTAAAAATTAATAAAAAATAAAACTTACAAAACTTATAATAATCAAAATAATCAAAATCAAAATGGTGTGGTGCTGGCATAAGATCCAACATACAGATCAATGGAATTGGGAGCCCAGAATTAAGCCCTTACATTTATGGTCAATTGATTTTTCAGCAAGAATGCCAAGACAAAAGAGTACACACTTATGATAAGTACTGAGTAATGTATAGAATTGTTGAATCACTATATTGTAGCATGAAAACTAATACAACTGTGTTAACTATACTGAAATTAAAATTTTAAAACTTAATTTTAGAAAAAGAATGCCAAGACAAAAAAATGGGGGAAAGAATGGTCTCTTAAACTAATAGTACTAGGACAACTGGATATCCACTTGAAATGAGTACCTTTTCACATCATACATAAAAATTCAAGGTGGATAATAGGCCTAAATGTAAGAGCTAAGACTAGTAAACTCTTAGAAGAAAATATCAATAAATCTTTTTTTTTTTTAATTTATATTATTTGAGAGAGAGGGAGAGCATGGGGGGAGGGGCAGAGGGAGAGGGAGGAGGAATCCCAAGCAGACTCTACACTGAGCATGGAGCTTGATGCAGGGGCTCAATCTCGACCCTGAGACCATGACCTGAGCCCAAACCAAGAGTCAGACACCTAACCAGCTACACCACCCAGCCACTCAAACATACCAGTTAGTATATGACCCTGGTCTCAGCACTGGTTTTTTAGATCATAGCTATGAAAGAAAAATGTAAATTGAACATCATTAGAATAAGACTTGTGCTGGAAACAGGAACATCAAGAAAGTGAAAAGAGGACCCAAGGAATGGGAGAAAGTGTTTGTAAACCACAAGGGTTAGTATCCAGAATATATAAAGAACCCTTACAACTCAATGAATAAAAGGTAAGCAGCCCAACTTGTTAAATGGACAGAGGATCTAAACACACATTTTTCCAAAAGAGAAACCCGATGGCCGGGCAGCCCAGGTGGCTCAGCGGTTTAGTGCCGCCTTCAGCCCGGGGCGTGATCCTGGGGACCTGGGATCGAGTCCCACATCGGGCTTCCAGCATGGAGTCTGCTTCTCCCTCTGCCTGTGTCTCTGCCTCTCTATCTGTTTCTTGAATAAATAAATATAATCAGGAAGGAAGGAAGGAAGGAAGGAAGGAAGGAAGGAAGGAAGGAAGGAAGGAAGGAAAAAAAGAAAAGAAAAGAAAAGAAAAGAAAAAAGAAAAGAAAAAAGAAACCCAATGGCCAATAAGGACATGAAAAGATACTTGGCATCAATTTTTAGGGAAGTGCAAATCCAGCCTTGAGATATCACTTCACACTCACTAGTGTGTCTAATCAATAAGACAACAGGGGCACCTGGGTGGCTCAGTGGTGATCCTGAGGTCCTGGGATCGAGTTCCGCATCAAGCTTACTGCAGGAAACATGCATCTCCCTCTGCCTATGCCTCTGCATCTCTGTGTGTGTGTGTGTGTGTGTCATGAATAAATAAATAAATATATTTAAAAAATCAAAAAGACAAAAGAATTGGCAAGGGTATAGAGAAATCGGAACCCTTATGTATTGCTGGTGAGAATATAAAATGGTGTGGCCACTTTGGAGAACAGTTTGGCAGGGGCGCATGGCTATGTCGGTTGCTAGAGCACGTGACATTTTTTTTTTAAGATTTTATGTATTTATTCATGATATATAGAGAGAGGCAGAGACACAGGCAGAGGGAGAAGCAGGCTCCATGCCGGGAGCCCGACACAGGACTCGATCCCAGGACTCCAGGATCGTGCCCTGGGCCAAAGGCAGGCGCTGAACCGCCCAGCCACCCAACACGCAACTCTTGATCTGGGGGTCATGAGTTCAAGCCCCATGCTGGGTGTAGAGCCTACTTAAAAAAAACAGTTCAGGGGATCCCTGGGTGGCGCAGCAGTTTGGCGCCTGCCTTTGGCCCAGGGCGCGATCCTGGAGACCCGGGATCGAATCCCGCGTCGGGCTCCCGGTGCATGGAGCCTGCTTCTCCCTCTGCCTGTGTCTCTGCCTCTCTCTCTCTCTCTCTATCATGAATAAATAAATAAAATCTTTTAAAAAAAGGGGGGGGGGGATCCCTGGGTGGCGCAGCGGTTTGGCGCCTGCCTTTGGCCCAGGGCACGATCCTGGAGACCCGGGATCGAATCCCACATCAGGCTCCCGGTGCATGGAGCCTGCTTCTTCCTCCGCCTGTGTCTCTGCCTCTCTCTCTCTCTCTGTGACTATCATAAATAAATAATAAATAAATAAATAAATAAATAAATAAATAAATAAATAAAACAGTTCAGCGGTTCCTCAAAATGTTAGACATAGAATTACCATATGTCTCAGCAATTTGACTTCTATGTATATACCTAAGAGGCATGTAAACACCTGTTCACACAGAACTTCCACACAAGTGTTCATAGCAGCATTAGTCATAATAGTCAAAAAGTGGAAACAACCCCAAATGTCCATCAATTGATGAAGGGGTAAACAAAACATAGTTATATTTGTATAATGGAATTTTTTGGCAATTAAAATGAACGAAGTCTGACACATGCTACAACATGGATAAACCCGAAACCCCTACTAGACTCTGTTTATATGAACTACCTAAAGTAGGCAAATTATAGAGACGGTAGGTTAGTGGTTGTCTGAGGGAAAATGAGAGGTACTGCTGATGGGTATAGGTTTTTTTGGGGGGGTAATGAGAATGTTCTAAAATCAGATTGCAGTAATGGTTACATGACTCTTATTATGCTAAAAAACCATTGAATTGGGGCACCTGTGTGGCTCAGTTGGTTGAGTGTCTGCTTTTAGCTCAGGTCATGATCCTGGGATCGAGCCCCACATCGGGCTCCCTGCTCAGCAGAGAGCCTCTCCTTCCTGCTGTGCTCTCTCTCACTTCTCTGTCACTATCTCTTTCTCTCAAATAAATGAACAAAATCTTAAAAAAGGAAAAATTGAATTTTACACTTGAAAAAGATGAATTACATGATATATGAATAAAGCTGTTTGTTTTTTTTTTTAAAGTGTTTGGGTGGCTCAGTTGGTTAAGCCTGTGACTATTGTTTTTTTTTCTTTTTTTTCTTTTTTTTTTTAAATTTTTATTCATTTATGATAGTCACACAGGGAGAGAGAGAGAGAGGCAGAGACACAGGCAGAGGGAGAAGCAGGCTCCATGCACCGGGAGCCCGACGTGGGACTCGATCCCAGGTCTCCAGGATCACGCCCTGGGCCAAAGGCAGGTGCCAAACCGCTGCGCCACCCAGGGATCCCTATTGTTTTGTTTTCGACTGAGGTCAGGATCTCCGGGTCATGAGATCGAGTCCAGAGTCGAGCTCTGCACTGGGCATGGAGCCTGCTTAAGTTTCTCTCCCTTTCCCTCTGCCCCTCCCCCCCACTCATGTGCATGCTCTCTCTAAATTAAAAATAAATAAATCTTAAAAACACAAAAAAGATCCAGTAGGGAGGGGGATCATGGCAGGGGCAAATTCCTCAAGATACTGGAGCGTTTAGCCCCATAAAGTAGGGATGCTTGAAAACAGCGGTTTAAGTCCATCTTGGGGATGAGACCAATGGGGATGGTGAGTTAGAACATGGTCTCTGCCCATGAGGGGACTCATTTCTGTTAGCAGGTCGGGTTCCAGGCTGATGCTGTCTTTCTTCTCTTGGCCAGGTGGCTGTCTGACGAGCAGCGGCATGAGCTGGGCCCAAGCCATCCTGCTGGCCCGGGGCCTCTCTTGGGGCTGGGGAGGCATCTGTGGGGCTGCCCTCACCGGAGCCCCCTTCTCTCAGGTAACCACTGACTGAACAGTTGTCTGGTCCCATCAGCTGGCCTATGTGCTCTGAGGGTCAGATGAACTGCCTTACTCATTTTAAGAAGTGCTGCTGCCCATGTGGGTAAGGGGGTTGAATTTGGAAATGATATATAAGCTAAATAGATTCGGGTGGTGACTGTGGGTAACTCCTATATCCATTTGTAAAGATGTGAGCAGAACACTGAATTTCCATCCCTTCCCAGAGTGACCAGATGGCCCAAGCCCATCAACAGGCATAGACAGCAGCAACAGTGAGGATGGCAGTAATGATAATAATCAGGCATACCTTGCTGTATTGTGCTTCATGGATAATGCGTTTTTTGGGGGGGCTTTGGGCTTTTACAAATTGAGGGTTTGTGGCAACCCTCCATCGAGCAAGTCTATTGGGGCCATTTTCTGACATTTGCTCATTTCACATCTCTGTGTCACATTTTGGTAATTCTTGCAGTATTTCAAACCCCCTCATTATTATCATGTGTGTTATGGCCATCTGCAAGCAGCGATTATGACCTGCTGAGAGCTCAGATGCTGGTTAGCATTTTTAGCCTATTTTTTAGTTAAGGTACATACGTTTTTGTAGAGATAATGTTATTGCACACTTTTATAGACTACAGTATAGTGTAAACCTAACTTTTCTGATGCATTGGGAAGCCAAAAAACTCATATGACACCTTTATTGTGATATTTGCTTCATTGTGGGGGTCTGGAACTGAACCCTCCATATTTCCAAGATGTGCCTGTGCCAGGCCCTGCTCTCTGGTGTTTATTTACATTATCTTATTTGTGGTTGTGATGTCTCCCTTTCCTTTCAGATTTTTGACCTGTGTATCTACCACCTGTAGAGTTAGTTGTGTACAATTTCATTTTAAATGGACACTTTTGGTAGGATACTATCCACACAGGGGTTAGCAAACATTTTCATAAAGAGTCAGATAGTAAATACTTTTGGTTTTACAAGCTACACAGTCTCTGTTAAAACTACTTGACTCTGCCAGTGTAGAGCAAAAACAACCCCAGACCGGACATGATGAATATGCCTGGCTGTATTCTAAATACAACTTTATTGACAAAAGCAGGCAGCTGGCCATATTTGCCCCACAGGCTGTGGCTTGCCCCCAGCAGCCTCCGCTCCCCACTCTGGGGAACAAGGTCTGCTTGACCCAAGGGAAACACCATCATAACAGATGGGGAAACTGAGGCCTGAGCAGTGAAATGAGATGTGGCGCCGCCTAGCAGAGGACAGTCAAGCCAAGATTCCCGCTGACTCCAAAGTCTGCATTTTTTTTTTTAAGATTTTATTTATTTATTCATAAGAGACACATAGAGAGAGAGAGGCAGAGACACAGGCAGAGGGAAAAGCAGGCTCCATGTGCAGTAATGATAATAATCAGGCATACCTTGTTAGCAAGTTGGTAAATTTGCAACTAGTGAATCCACAAATAATGAAGACCTATTGTATATATAAGGTGGTGAGGTTTCCTTACACCTCTGGGAACTTATTCTACACATCGTGTCACATGTCGCTTTTTTTTTGTTTGTTTCATGATATACCTTGGACTTGGGTCACACACAAGACCCTCCTCAGGGGCTCTCATAGATGCAGGGGCTCCTTGTCCAGGTTCATGGCCATTTGCTGAACCATTTCCTTGCTGATGCACATTGGGACCATTTCCACTGCTACAGTGGACATACAGAAGTCATTTGGCACAGGTTTGTTTAGACCTGTCAGATTTACAAACCAGACACAGGGTCACTGCCTCAGAGGGTGTGTGTTTGTCCTGGTGATTGTGGCCAAGTGGCCTCCATAGGGGTTTCACTGTTGTTTTCTCACACTTTGTAACGGTGACTAATCTTAGGCTTGGAACCACAGTACCACACTTCCCCAGAGGCACTTAGGGATGTCCATTGGCATGTCCTCCAGGAGAGAGCCAGCCTGGGAGTCCCCCCCGGGGCCCTGGGAGGTGCCAGATCCCAGCAGCGATTTTCTGTCCCCAGGCACCTCTCTGGGCCCCACGGGGCCTTCACCGCAGCGCAACCGCCTGTAACTCTGACTCATGGCTGGTCCCTCCCTCACCTGAGCCCCCGAAGGGACCCCCGAAGGCCCTGGCCCCCCACGAGGAGCTGTTTACACAGGCACTGGGAGGCACGCGGGACAAGGCGAACTTTGTGCGGGCTGTGCAGAACTTTGGGGAGCATAACGTGTACAAGCGGGGCCACGTGGACTTCATCTACCTGGCCCTGCGCAAGATGCGGGAGTACGGTGTCGAGCGAGACCTGGCCGTCTACAACCTGCTGCTCGACGTCTTCCCCAAGGAGGTCTTCCGGCCTCGAAGCATCTTCCAGAGCATGTTCATCCACTATCCTCGGCAGCAGGAGTGTGGGATTGCTGTCCTAGAACAAATGGAGAGCCATGGTGAGGCCAGCAGGCTCAGGGGTGGGGAGTGTGTTACTTCCTTCTCCCAGGCCTTGGGCCCCTTCACCACTCCATGGCTTTGACTTGTCTTTTCTCTCTCCATCTGTCTGTTTGGCTGGGCTGCCCCTCCTCCCCCTCCCTCATCTCTCCTGTTTCTCATGTCTTTCCTGTCTCCCTCTGACTTTTCCTTTCAATTCTAATTCTGTTCCCCCTTGTCATCCATCCCCTGCCTTCAATTCTTCTGTCTCTGGTTCTTTCCATCTGGCCCTACTCACAATTCCTTCTTGGTCCTGGTTCCTCTGCCCCTCTCCATATCCCATGTCTCTGTCTCCCCTTCTCCCTTCTGCCTAATGCAGGTGTGATGCCCAACAAGGAGACCGAGTTTCTACTGCTTCAGATATTTGGACGTAAGAGTTACCCTATGCTCAAGTTCATACGCATGAAGCTCTGGTTCTCCCGCTTCAAGAATATCAACCCTTTCCCTGTGCCCCGGGACCTGCCCCAGGACCCTGTGGACCTGGCCAAGCTGGGCCTGCGGCACATGGAGCCCAACCTCAACGCCACAGTCACCATTTACCAGGTACCCACCCCTGTCCCACACCTGCAGCCACAGCCGCACTTCCAGGCTGGGTGGGCTCCCTCACTCACCCTGAGTGATTGTGGTGAAACATGAGCCCTCACCAAAGTCCCCTGGCCCTCACTCCTCACTACAGCTTCACCTCTGACCTCTGCTCCTACCTTTCTCCCCACAGTCTATATCTGGGCATCTGTCTTCCTTTCTGGTCCTCAAGCCTTCCTTTTTTTTTTTTTTTTTTTTTTTAAGATTTTATTAATTTTTCTTTCTTTGAGGGTGGTTGGGAGAGGGGGAGGGGGAGAACCTTAAGCAGACTCCATGCTGAGCAGGGAGCCTGACACGGGGCTTGATCCTACAACCCCAAGATCATGACCTGAGCCAAAATCAAGAGTTGACACTTCGACTGAGCCACCCAGGCATCCTGGTTCTCAAGCATTCTAGCCTTAGTGCTCACAGCTCCCTCTGCCGGGAACATCCCTCCCCAGGACTTCATGTTCTTCCAGTCTCAGCTATGCCATCCCTTCCTCAGGATCCCCTTCATGACCACCCTGGCTGGGGCACTGGGTGCCTGGCTTGGTTGCTCATTCTCCATGACTCAGTTTCCCCTGTGTCTCCCAAGGCTCAGCACAGGGTCTGGCACAAAGCTGAGCTCAGCAGCTGTTTGTTGAATAACTAAATGAAATAGTCCACACACACATACACACACCCAGTGTCCTAGGGGCCCCACTCATACCAGACCACATGGAGGATCCTGTGGTCCTGGAGGCTGACCCTAGATAACAGACAGTTTCTCTCAGAGCTACTGGTTCAGAGATGGAGCACTGAGGGCTGTGGGAGCCCAGAAGAGACAGAAGGAAGGGGTTCCTGGAGGAGGTGAGGGCGAGCTGCACTTGGGCGGGACAAGAGAGGCAAGGAGAGCATTCTGGAATGGGGAGGAAGGGGGAGCAGCATGGGCTTGGGTTCAGAGGACAGCTGGGGGATGCAAAAAGGGCTTCCTCTAGCCAGTGCAGGGGGTCGGGGTGGGGGAAAGGGGCATGGTTCCACCAGGCTAAAGAGTGTGGTTTGAAACTGTTGGTGGGGAGGGAACCACCAGGAAGTTTTAAGAAGAGGAAGGACTGGGTGGGAGCCATGTTTCTGGAAGGAGTTTGGGTTTTGGAAGCACCCTCTGGTGGTCACATGGATGGTATTTGATGGGGGGCAGGGGTAGGGGTGGGCAGAGGACCTGAGGGATTAGGACAGTGGGTAATGTGATGTCCAGGAGAGAAAGGACAGAGGGACAGGCTTGGCCTGGAGCATAATGCAGAGGAAAGGTAGTCTTTAACTCATTTTTTCATTTTGAAAAGTAAAGCATTAGAAACCAAACTGTACTCAAGAACACACAATGAAGACTCCTCTCGTAGTCTGGCCCCTCAGTCCCCAGGCTCCTTCCCCAGACATGACCACGTCTATGTCTCCTTCCAAAGAGGTCCTATGCATTTGCAAATAGATATATTCTTTGTATGTATTCTTATCTCCCCTAATTATGAACAGTACATACAAAAAGATTGGAAACATGGTAAAATGATCACCAGCACCACCTAGATTTAGAATGGGAACAATCCAAGACCCCATCAAGAGGGCATTGTCTATGGAGATTATTACACCTCAGTCAAATTGGTTAAAAAAAAAAAAAGTGAAAAGTTGAAGTTCATTCAGTGGTACATTAAGCTTCTTCAGTGTGAAGGGAGGGGAAATAAATGTGTACCTGTTTGCCTATTTTCAGAAAAATAAATAATGCAAAGAAATCTGAAATGGATAGAAACAATTATCTCTGGGCAGGTGAAGAAGATAGATAGAACAGGAGTGGAAGAAAGACATCTATTTAATATGGATTGACTTTTAAACTATGAAAATGTTTTAGTGTATTTTTTTATATCAAAATGGGGAGGGAATTCCATCAAAACTGAAACAAAAACAGAAAACTTCTTCCAAGTCTGTTGTCCAACTGCCCATCCTTAGTAGCTTCTGTTCTAAGAACAAACATATTGTATAGAGAAATCTTAAGCTTAATCTCATAGCGTTACGGTTAGTAGTAATATTTTTTTTTTTTTTTTTTTTTTTTTTTTTTATTTATGATAGTCACACAGAGAGAGAGAGGCAGAGACACAGGCAGAGGGAGAAGCAGGCTCCATGCACCGGGAGCCCAACGTGGGATTCGATCCTGGGTCTCCAGGATCGTGCCCTGGGCCAAAGACAGGCGCTAAACTGCTGCGCCACCCAGGGATCCCAGTTAGCAGTAACATCAAAACTATTTCTGTAGTTTGATGGATAAGTAAGTGCATTACTGTTGATAGGAACCAAGATTTCTAGTGTGAGAAAAAGAGAGATAAAAATATACAAACAAACAAAAAATATATATATACAAACAAATGTTAAAGAAGAAAAAAAGAGAACTCCATAGTGTGAAATTTATTTATTTATTTTCATAGTGTGAAATTTAAAATGAAAAAATCAGTATTGGAGCACCTGAGTAGTTCAGTCGGTTAAGTGTCTGACTCTTGATTTCAGCTCGGGTTATGATCTCAGGGTTCTGAGATCAAACCCCCATGTCAGGCTCTGAGCTGGGTATGCGAAGCCTGTTTAAGATTCTCTCTCTCTCCCTCTCCCTCACCCCTCCCACTCCCCCACCCCACCCTGCGCATGCTCTCTTTCTTCCTAAGAAAAAGAAAAAAAAGGATAGGTGCCTGAGTAGCTCAGTTGGTTAAGCGTCCAACTCTTGAACTCAGCTCAGGTCTTCACCTCAGGGTTGTGAGTTCAAGCCCCGTGTTTGGCTCCACAGTGGGTGTGGAGCCTACTTTAAAAAAAAAAAAATCAGGGCAGCCCGGGTGGCTCAGCGGTTTAGCGCCACCTTCAGCCCAGGGTGTGTGATCCTGGAGGCCCAGGATCGAGTCCCACGTCGGGCTCCCTGCATGGAGCCTGCTTCTGTCTCTGTCTCTGTCTCTCATGAATAAATAAATAAATTTTTAAAAAATCAGTATAATTATATTACTCAGTAAAAAGGCCCAGGAGCAAAACATACTTTTTCCTTCCCCAAGAAACTGATACTTTATTTATTTATTAAGATTTTAATTTATTTATTCATGAGAGACACAAACAGAGAGAGAGAGAGGCAGAGACACAGGTAGAGGGAGAAGCAGGCTCCATGCAGGTTGCCCAATGTGGGACTCATCCCAGGACTCCAGGATCATGCCCTGAGCCAAAGATAGGCACTGAACCGCTGAGCCACCCAGGCATCCCAAAACTGATACTTTAAAAATGTTTCTCTAGTAGCACAGCATTCTACACGTGTTCTCCACCTTGCCTTTTGCTGTTTTCCCTTAAGAATATGACTGGGAGCCCGTTCTATGACTATGCCCGTTGACTCACCTCAGTTCTTTTTAACTTGAAAGGATGGATGATCGTTGTCTACTCTCAGACATTTCAATTAAAGAATATATGCATTTTTAAAATTAAATTTCATTTGGTTTTTGAATCATGGCAGTATGTAAACTCAGAAAGATATAAAAAAGATTTTCTTTCCTCCCTCTTTTCTACAGAGGCAAAAACTGATTTGCTCCTGTGTCTCCTTCTTGGAGTAAACTGTACATGTGAAATTATTCTTTTTAAAACTTCACAGTAAGCATGGAGCATTTACTATGTGCCAGGCACTGTTCTCAGCATTTTAGAACCATCTAAATTAAGTGCTGTTATCCTGATTTTGCATCTGGAAAAACAGGCACACAGGTACACTGACTTGACCTCAGTCACAATGGCAGTGGCAGATCCCGGATTTTAGCACAGGTAGGCAGACTCCAGGGTTCCCTCTGTGTGCACATCTGAAATGTCCGCAGCTAATGCCAAATTGGATCAAAGTGAGGAAGGGATGGGCTTGAGGGATGGGTAGGAGTCCCAAAGGAGCCCTGAATTCATGGGCTGGGAGTCACAAGCTTCCACCCCTACTCCTTGCAGATGCCTTCTTCCAAAGACTCCACAGGTGCAGCAGATCCCACCGAGCCCCACATTGTAGGTAAGGCTCTGGCATGAGGTGGCTGGATTCTCACCAGGCCTGCTGGGTGGGCTCCCTAGGCCTTTGGGCAGAGCCCATCAACCAGGGCCCCCTGGCCATATGTGTCTCCACACCAGGAATCCAGACTCCTGATCAGCAGGCTGCCCTGGCCCACCACAACCCAGCCCGGCCTATCTTCGTCGAGGGCCCCTTTTCCCTTTGGCTCCGAGACAAATGTGTCTATTATCACATCCTCAGAGCTGACTTGCTGCCTCCTGAGGAGAGGGTAAGGGCCCAAAGCATGTATGGGGGGCATAGGTGTGTGTGTGGGGGGGGCATCACCCCAAGGGCTCCTGTGAGGTCTCAGAGGTGCAGGTGAAAGGGGAAAGGATAGCTCCTGGTTTGGGGAGGTAGGCTGCAAATCCTGAGCCTCTGACCCTGCTGTACCTGCCTCCCTGGGGTAGGAAGTGGAGGAAATTCCGGAGGAATGGAATCTCTACTACCCGATGCAGCTGGACCTGGACTACGGAAGGAGTGGCTGGGATGACTACGAGTTTGACATCCATGAAGGTAAAACTGGGATGGGCAGTGTTCCAAACACTGGACATGATGAGGCCTCTGGGGTGGAAGGATGGCACCCAGGCTGATACCCAGAGCAGTTGCCACATGCAGACCCAATAGATGTCCAAGTACACACACACACACCACTCCCCAGGGGCTCCAGGCCTGTCAGCCCTTGGTCATAGAACATCTCTGTGCTGGCTACTGAGTATGACCAGGACAGGCCAAGTCCAAGCTCTTGAGCAGCTCTGGGCCATAGGGAAACAGGCAAATTAAGTTATATTCTTGGAGCCTCAAGGGAGGAGCACACCCCCCAGCATCGGGTGGGATGCAGGGAGGACTTCTTGGTGGAAGGCTGAAGAACCAGGAGGCATCACTCAGGTGAAGCATGGGGTTGGCAGTTTAGGCATAGGGGATATCTTGTGCCAAAGCTTTGACGCACAAGAAACATCCCACCTGTGGCCTAGAAGGGGTGCAGGCATCGGGATGCTCCTCCAATCCACACTGAACAAACTCTGAGCACCTGTTTTTTCCAACAGTGGAGGAAGGCCCTGTCTTCGCCATATGCATGGCGGGTGCCCACGACCAAGCCACGCTGGCCAAGTGGATCCAGGGCTTACAGGAGACCAATCCAGCCCTGGCCCAGATCCCTGTGGTCTTCCGCCTGGCAGGGTCCACCGGGGAGCTCCTGGGGTCATCCTCGGGGCTGGAGGATCCGCCCCCGCCCCCACCAGAGGGCCAGGAAGAAGAGGAAGACAATCAGCAGCGGCAGCAGCAGGGCCAGAGCTGAGCTTGGGCCATCACCAGCACAAGCTGTGGACTGGTGTGATAGCATGAGATGCCTTTTGAGTGTACAGCAAATAAAAGTTTTCCATCTTGGGGCTGCCCTCTCTCTTCTCTAGCAGCGTGGCGTCTCTGTCCCTTTAATGCCTGGTGGCCTGGCTTTTCAAGGGATCTGCGGCATTCTGGACCGACAGATCGGACCCAGGCTTTCCCTCTGCCTTCACCTGACAGCGCCTACCCTTCCCGTCATCCCCAGGATGCATTCAGGATGAGGCGTGGCGAGAGGAGCCCCTACGTCCCAGGGTCTACACGCCCATCTAGGTCTTTCTTCCCGAGGCAGGCCTCAAACCTCAGCCCCTCTCTCGGTCTCAGCAAAGTCAAAAAGTTTAACCGAGAAAAAGAGTAGGGGAAGAATGGGTTGGTGAGAGCGCTTGCGCGCATGCGCAGTTTCTGCTCTCGGTCTCCTCTTGGCGCCGTGGGGCAGTGAAAGTCCGTGAGAAATTTCCCGTCGGCGCGGAAGATGCGCGCCACTTCCGGCCGGGCTCCTAACAACGGGGGAGGTTGGTAACCAGGGAGGGGGGGATGGCGGAGCGGGTGCCGGAGCCCGAGGCGGAGGCGGAGGCTGAGGCGGGCGCAGGCGGGGAGGCGGCGGCCGAGGAGGGCGCGGCGGGCCGCAAGGCGCGGGGTCGGCCGCGGCTCACGGAGTCCGACCGAGCCCGGCGGCGGCTCGAGTCCCGGAAGAAGTACGACGTGCGGCGTGTGTACCTGGGCGAGGCGCACGGGCCCTGGGTGGACCTGCGGCGCCGCAGCGGCTGGAGCGACGCCAAGCTCGCAGCCTATCTCATCTCGCTGGAGCGCGGCCAGCGTAGCGGCCGCCACGGGTGAGGGGGCCCGGCCCGAGGGAGGGAGGGAGCGAGAGAGGGAGGAGACGCCCCCATTCCCCGCCGAGCCTGGTCCCGCCCCCTCGGCCCCCGGCCCCGCCCCCGGCACCTGTGAACCCCGCCCAGTGGCCGGGCTGCTGGCCTGGGTCTCCTACCGCGGGTCCTGGGACGCGCCGGGCTCGCGGCCCCGCCTCCCGTCTTTCCGGCTGCCCAATCCTGGGATGCGCCCAGCCTCTCGACCCGCCTCCTGGCGCTTGGCCCCGCCCGCTAGAGTCCTGGCTGCCCAATCCTAGTACGGGCCCCACCTCCAAGCATTCTAACTGCCCAGTCCCTGGAGGGGCGTCCCCGCCTCCTGAGACCTTAATGCCCCTTCTAAATTGCTGGTCCTTGGGATCTCAATTGCCTCATCCTCTAAAACCCAACAGTGTAGCCTGGGGCTGTGACTGGACACCCTGGGCCACGCAGCCCTGTCCTATGAGGTCCTGGCACTCCTGGGGCTGTGTGTGGCCCCATTCCTACAACCGTCCATCCCAGACATAGGAAGATTCCTCGCAATCCAGATCTCATTCCCTTAAACCTCCTGGCTCCTGGGGAGCACCTTAGCCCATGGAGACCCAGGAAGCCCCAAGTTACCTGCTCAGGTAGAGGACAGAGGCCTTTGCAGAGTCTCGGCCTTGAGAGTGAGGAGTGTGGATGGAATTTTTCCCTCCGTGCCTAACAGGTTGGTGTGATGATTAAATGAGTTAAAATACAGCAAAAAGGCTTAGAACATGGTTGGCACATAGTGAGCACACCAGGTATTCGTTGATATGATGATATTTGTTCCCTGTCACAAGCTCTGCTGCAACAGAATCCTTGCTGTGCCCTGGTTTTTATTTGCACACATTGGAATGTTTCTCTGTGAGGAGATTCTGAGGGTCAAGAATCAACCAGATCCGTCTGAATTGCACCCACTGCCTCCCTGGGGTGTCAGGCTGGCTTATATGCCTGAGAGTGTAGCAGGAAATGCTGAGCATTTAAAAAAAAACCAAAAAACTCAAGCGAGTGCTCCATTATTAGAGTTTCTTTCTTTCTTTCTTTTTCTTAGAAAGAGAGAGCACACAAGCATGGGGAGGGAGAGAGGAAAGGAGCAGAGTGAGAAGGAGAGAGAAATCTCAAGCAAGCTCCACACCTGGCTCAGCATGGAGCTCAATCTCACAACCCTGAACTCATGAGCTGAGCTGAAATGAAGAGTGCCACACTTGACCAGCTGAGCCCCCCCCCCCCCCGGCACCCACCATTATTGGAGTTTCTGATCCAGTTAATCTGGGTAGAATTGCAGACCTTGTGTTTTTTTTCTGCAAAACTTCCAGGGAGACATTATGTGCAGCTGGAGTTGAGACCCACTGGCCAGAGGGAGCCCCTGGAGGTCCCTAAGCTGAAAGTGGTATTTGCAGAAGCTTGGTTTGTTTAGTCCTGCAGGACTGGGGCCAGGACACTGAGACAACCCAGGCAGTGCATGGCAAAAACAGGACCCCAGACATATGGGTGGTGGAGAAAATAACTAACCTGAGTGAGGGGTCTCCTGTGGGAAATGGATATGACCAGAGATGGGGGGGGGTCTCTTATTTCAACTCTTCATTTATTTGTAACTGTCTTGTATGCAGAAGGATTTCAGGTCAACAGAAGACAGAAATGAAAAGAGGGAGGAGGGGCACCTGGGTGGCTCAGTAGGTTAAGTTTCTGCCTTTGGCTCAGGTCCTGGGATTGAGCCCCACGTTGCATCGCATTGGGCTCCCTGCTCAGCGGGGAGTCTGCTTCTCCCTCTCCTTCTGCCTCTCCCCACTGCTCATGCTCTCTCTCTCAAATAAATAAATAAAATCTTAAAAGGAAAAAAAAGAAGAGAAGGGGAAAAAAGGGATGCAGTGGGCCAGGATTGATGCTACTGGATTGAGGCATAAATCACAGGGGACATAACAGGCTTATAGGGGACATGACAAGGGCACTCTTGTTGCATGGTGAGTTAAAAACCTGACCAGAGGAGTTCAAAAGACATGAAGACATGGGAATGGAGATGGGCCATGAATCTGCCTCAGAGCCATCCTAGCTCTTTTTCCCTGGTGGAAAAAGGGAAACCGGTCAATAGTGGAGTCTTCAGTGTCCACTTGTTTAAGGAACGCTTTGCAGCACCTCCTGTGTGCCAGGCCCTGGTATTTATGCTGAAAATGCAGCAATGAACAACAAAAAAATCACTGCCCTATGGAGCTGCCATTTTAAAGGGCAGAAGACAGAGACTTGTCCACTGTGCAAAGGCTTGTATACTGTATTATCATATATTTACTACTATTTCCTATAATAAATTATGTAGTATGTGAGAGATCGATAGGAGCTACATAAAGAAAAAAGTGAAATAGGGAAAAAGGAGTCAGAAGGATGTGCTAGAGGTTTAAGTAGGGTGTTGAGTGGGCCACAGTGAGAGGATAGCATTTGGGGTAAAGACCTGAAGGAGGCCAGGGAAAGCCATGCAGATACCTGGAGGAAGAATGTTTGAGGAAGAAGGAAAGGCAAGCACAAAGGCCCTGAGGCAGGACCCAGCCTGGTTGTGTACATGGGGCAGCAAGGAGGCCCGTGTGGCTGGAGCACAATGAGAGGATGAAGAGTGGGAAAAGGTGAGGATATAAAGGTGACACGGCCTTGTGGACTGCATGGAGGACTCTGGTTTTTCCTCCCAGTGAAGCGGTAAGGCCTGATAGGATTTCTTTTTTTGGCGGGGGGGTTCTTTAAGCACAGAATTTTTGACAGAGAGGTCCCATACCTGGCTTATAATTTTAACAGAAGCATCCTCCAGGGTGTGTGTGGCCGGAGGATTGGATGAAACCCGAAACGAGGTTGGCTAAGAGTTGGCAGTCTTTAAGGCTGGTGATGGGCTCAAAGAGGTCCACTCTTCTTCTAACTTTGTATGTGTTTGAATTTTCTTTTTATATCTTAAAATGTTAACAAGAAAATCAAAAGTATCACACAGACACCTGTGCTGAAGCTATGGGAGGGGAGGGCCGTTGCTCGCATACAGGAAGGAGGTGACTGCCCTGGTCTGGGTGAGTGCTGACATGACAGGGCCGACCTGGGCCCAGGTGCAGCCATGCAGAAGTGGACAGAGTGGTTGAAATTAGGGCCAACAGGGTTTGCTGATGGGAGAGACACCCCTAGGTATGAACCTGAGCACCCGGGAAGTTGCAGGTGCTGTTAAAACTGAGAAGAGACAGGTCAGGGAGCAATATGACAGCTCACGTTTGAGACATCTTCAACACCCCTAATGTTGGGCAGGGGTGGTGGTGGTGGTGGTGGTGGTGGTGGTGGTGGTGGTGGTGGTGGTGCTATATGGTCAGGAGAGGGCCAGGCAGGAGTTCTGGATTTGGGGGTCACCAGGCCAGTGATGGTATGGTGATGGAGGTTGCCAAGGGGGCACAGGTAGACACACAGGTCTGAGCCCAGGGCTTGTGCTCTATGCTTAGAGAAGCCCGGGGGAAGGAGATGCAGCAGCCATGAGGCTGGTGGAGAACCCACCAGGGCAGTGTCCTGGAGGCCAAGGGAAGGATCTGCCATCAAATACTGCTGAGCCGAACACTGCTGAGCCGAGCGCTTGACTCCAGGGGCTCAAGGGAGGTAGAGGAGACAGGAAGACTGAGCAGGCATATAGACAACTCAGAGGCAGGCAGAGGAATGGGCGGAAGTTGGCAGGAAAGCCCTGGCTCAAGAGCATTTAAATCCAGGCTAGAACACACAGCAACTCCACTTCCCAGATGAAGACCCTGAGGCTCAAAGGTGACAAGACCTGCTTAAGGTCACACAGCTGGTCAATAGCAGAGAGGAGACTTGAACTCAGATCTGACTGGCACCCAGGCCTGTCCCCACTGCTAAGCGGTGTTCCCAGCATCCCAGTCCTGGCCAGGCTGTGAGTGCATGGAGGTGGCCATGGGCATATGGACTTGGGTTTGGGTGAGGATCTGGGCAGCCAGCCTGCCCCCTTGGAGGGGAGGGGAGAGCCATGGGAGGGGATGGAGGCATCTGGGATGAGTGAGGGCGGGTAGGGACCTGGACAAGGGCAGAGGGGCAGAGGAACCCAGAGTAGCTGTCCTGGGACCAGATGTGGGGTTTGGGGGCTGAGAATTATTATCAGGCTGGACAGAGCTCAAGTGGGGTAGATGGTGAAGCTAACAGGAGACCTTGGACTGCCTGTCAGGATGACTTGTGGTGAGAGCATGGTCTGGGCCATAGCAGGGAGGCTAGCGTTCCAGGGCCAGGCTCTGTGATCACATTGATAATTAGAATGGTCATCTCTACCACTTGCTAAGTGGCTACTAAGTGCCAGGGGCTGCACCAAGCTTCTTTCAATGCCCATAACGTCATGCCAGTCCCACAAGGAAGGTATGGTTATGATCCCATGCTACTGATGGGGAAACTAAGGCATGGTCACCCAGGGTCTCAGGGCCTCCTGCTGCAGCGTAGGAAAGGAAGGATGGGGGTGCCAGGCTGGCTCAGTCGGAAGAGCATGCGACTTCATCTTGGGGTCATGAATGAGCCCTACGTTGGGTGCGGAGATTACTTCTTTTTTTCGTAAGATTTATTTATATATTTTACAGAGACAAACGCATGTGGAAGCAGGGGGAAAGGCAGAGGGAGAGGAGAAAGAACTTCAAGCACACTCCCCACTGAGCACAGTCTCTTCCCCCTCATGCCCTCTGCCAACTCAAGGCTCGATCTCATGACTGAGACCAGAGCCAAAATCAAGAGTCTGATGCCTACCCAACTGAGCCACCCAGTACTCTGGGTATAGAGAGTATTTAAATAAATTAATTAAAAATAAATAAATAAAAGAAAGAATGAAGAAGCCTCCAGAACTGGTGGGCAGACCCAGAAGCATGGTGTCAGGAAGGCAGAGGGAGGCCCCTAGCAAGTCCAGGAGAGGTTGCCCTCAGCACGTGTAGAGCCAGTGCTGGGCCACAGCCAAGTGGCTTATAGGGGTCAGGATCCCATTTGGCAGTTCCAGTGGCCATCCAGGTGTGGGAGGCCTTGGGCAGCCCCCAGTGTTTGGGTCCGGCTTCGCCCTGGGCTCCCTGAGGCCTTGGTCACTGGGGCACACAGTCCGGGTGTTGGCTCCAGCCAAAGCAGGGAAGGGCCCAGGGGCAGGTGGGCATGATGGCCCCGGGCACGGGGACCTGAGCTGGCTGCAGGGGTAGTTAGGGGCTGGGGCCCACATAGAACAGGCAGTTAGGGGCTGGGGCAGGGGCAGGGTCCTTACCAGGGCCGTCCCCTCAGGACTCTCAGCCAGCATGGGGTGGGGCAGCGCAGGTTTTGAGGCTGACTCCACAAATATCCTATTGCCGTGTAACAAATGACTACAGACTTAGTGGCTTAAAACCACACAGATTATCTCACATTTCTCTGGATCGGGAGTCTAGAATGTTTTAGCTGGATCCTCTGCTCAGGGTTCCCAGGGCTGAAATCAGGGTTTTAGCTGGCTTCATCTTCATCCTGAGGCTCACCTAGGGAAAGAGCTGTTGCCAGACCCCCTAAAGGTGTTGGTAGAATTTGGTCCCACCTGGGCTGGACAGCTAAGGTCCCCGCAGCCTTGAGGCTGTCCACGGGTATTGCTCTCAGCTCCCAAAGACTATTCTCAGGACTCCGCTCCTCAGGCCTCTCATATCCTCAGCCTCCAGGCCAACTGCATTAGGGCCCCTTTAAGAGCTCCCCTGATTAGGTCAGGCCCACCTTGAAAAAGCTCCCCCCTGATTCATTTCATTCCAAGTCACCTAGCCACAGGACCTGTATCCCACCATATTCCCAGGCTGCCCCACTCATAGAGAGAGGGTTATAGAGGGCGGGGGGCCCCGGGGCTAGGAATCATTCTGTACTTTTCTGAGTTCTCCACTCCCTGGCTACGGGCCCCTGGGCAGGTAGGCTCTCTCCTCAGCCTCACTTTCCTACTTGGTGAAAAGGGTGGTGATGCCAGACTGCGGTCCGAGGGCTTGTGTCAGGGGAGGTGAGAGTCAAGCAAAGACCCCCGGGGGAACAGAAAAGCAGCTCCAGTTTGGCCTGGGAGCAGGGTGCTGTCATTAGCTCAGCATCAGCCAGGTCCTGTGTTCACTCCTCCTGCCTTTCTCTCTTACAGGAAGCCTTGGGAGCAGGTCCCCAAAAAACCAAAGCGGAAGAAAAGTAAGTAGGGCCATAGCCAGTGGGGACGGGAGGGGCGTTGGGAGTACGTGGCTCACTCTTTCTCAGGCACCATTTGTGGAGGGCCTGCGAGGCCAGTGCTGTGCAGGCCAGGACAGACCCAGGCCTGCCCTCAGAGAGCCCATGGCCTTTGCGGAAGACGGGTCAGGCCCAGCAGGGCCGTGCAGGGGAAGTAGGGGCACTGGGGGCCCAGGGCAGGGGACCGACCCAGCTGTGTGGGGCAGGAAGGGGTCCGGAACCTGTGCTGTGCCCAGTGTGGCTGCCCCCACCACCCCTGTCTCACACCTAAAAGGCCAAGTCACCACCCCATGCTGCACAGCTGGAGAGTGGCAAGGCCAGACCCCAAACCCAGTGTCACCTGAGCAGTCCCCTTAGCCCCTCCACGGTCTCACCTGGTGCATGGGACTCACCCAGGGAAGAGCTGGACAGGGCAGAGGGAACAATTTCTGTCAGGGTCTAAAGAGCGTGTCATGTGCCAGGCTGAGGGGAACTGGGTGTGAGCAGTCGAAGTGGAGGCCTGGAGCATGTCCCTCCCACCCCTCGGCCATGACCTCTGACCCCTGGCGTCCTGGATCACGGGCCTTGTCCAGCAGGGTGAGGGCCAGCAGTCCGGGAACAGCGATCTGGTGGCAGTGAGTCCTGCCCCTGCTCACAGTTGTCAGAGGCAAGGGCCAAGCTAAATGTGACCTCCGAGTCCCAGAGGGGTGAGGAGGGAGATAAGGAGGCGAGTGCCAGACTGGAGGGGCGGCTAGGGATGGCGCCCATGGTTGTCTCTATTGTCCCCATGGTTGTTACTGGGCTGGAGGCCCCAGACAACATCCTCAGGCCCAAGGACCCTTCTGGGCGCCCTCCTCATCTCCCAGCCTGGAAGATCAGGAGGACAGTTTCCTCCCCCTTGGCTGCAGGACCAGCGTCATTAGACATATCACAGGCTCCATTCCCTGGGCGCTCAGAGTGTGCCCAGCCTTGTTCCATGCCCTGTCCATGTCTTCACTCCCTCCTCTCTGGCAACCCTCAAGGAGCAGGGACTGTTATTCTCCCCTGGCCCAGAAGAGGCAGCTGAGGTTCAGAGAAGCCAAGTCACTTGCCTGAAGCCACCCAGCTACAAAGCGGCAGTCAGGATTTGAATCCCACGGCCTGGCTCCACTGGGCCCACATCCTCAAAGCATTTACTCTTCCAGCAAACATTCACTGAGCACCCACTATGTGCCAGGCCCTGTGTCGGCACCGGGGCTACAAGAGGAGCAAGAGATGAGTGTCCCTGCCCTTGGAGGGCTGGCATTCTAGTAGGAAAGACAGAAACACGGACACAGATAACCACAGATAGCGTCTTGGTGCTACCTTTAGAAAAAAGACAGCAAGTCAGGTGGGCTAGAAGGACAGTGGGGAGGGGGTGGCCGACTGAGGGGAAGATGTGAGTGAAGGGGGCAGGGTAAGGCAGTCATCTGGAAGAAGTCACAGCCGAGTAAAGGCCCTGAGGCAGGACCATACCCTGCTCATTCCAGGAACAGGGAGGAGGCCATGAGGCTGGAATGAAGTGATCAGGGAAAGGGGCAGGAGGTGATGGAGCAGAACATGAAGGGCCTGGTGGATCTGGGGGGGTACTTTTGGCTTTTACCCCAGCCAGGTGGGAGCTCTGGTGGATTCTGGGCAAAGGAGGGCCATGGCCTGGCTCAAGTGTTTGCAGCGGTGCCCTCCATCTACCGCAGGCAGAATAGACTAGTGGGACAAACAGGGAAACAGAGAGACTGGGGCAGAGGGACTCATCTGGTCCAGGCCAGGGACGCTGTGCAGATGATCTTATTAGCAGGAACCTAATAACCACTGCGCCCCTAGCATGTGCCAGGCTC
Organism: Vulpes lagopus; assembly: GCF_018345385.1. Taxonomy (NCBI): domain Eukaryota; kingdom Metazoa; phylum Chordata; class Mammalia; order Carnivora; family Canidae; genus Vulpes; species Vulpes lagopus. Next base: position 8,303,578 of record NC_054830.1, on the reverse strand, counting down.
TGTAGTTGATGTGGTTTCACTTATTCAGCGAGGACAGTCGGGCCCGTCTGTGTTATCACCAGGGTGTATCTCACCTCTCAGAGCCTGTTTCTTGATTTGTAAACTGAGGCCGGGCCTGGACAGGGTGCACGAGGGTTCTCAACCCCCCACCCCCCACCCAGGAGCCATAAGGCCGGGGTAGGAGTGTTCTGGGACCCTGGGTGGGGCAAGGGCGAGCACTACCCCTGACTCTGGGCTGTGCCCCGTGTGTGTGTAGGGAGGCGACGCAACGTGAACTGCCTGAAGAACGTGGTGATCTGGTACGAGGACCACAAGCACCGCTGCCCATACGAGCCACACCTGGCCGAGCTGGACCCCACCTTTGGCCTGTACACCACAGCCGTGTGGCAGTGTGAAGCTGGCCACCGCTACTTCCAGGACCTGCACTCACCCCTGAAGCCACTCAGTGATTCAGACCCCGACAGTGACAAAGGTGGGCCTGAGGGGTGAGGGCTCCTCCTGGGGTGGGTCGCCCTGGACTCCCTGTCCTCAGGGGTGGAGGGGCTTGTCACAGCAAGGAGACTGGCACGGGCGCTGGCCTCAGGGGCAGTGTCCAGACCCGGCAGGCTGGGCTGCAATCTTCCAAGTCCTTATGGAGCTGGGGGGGGGGGGGTGGCATTTCCCAGAGGGACTACTGGGAGAAGCTGGGAGAGCTTGGCCCACTTATGTCCCAGGCCGTGCACAGGCAGGACTGGGTGGGGGGATTTGGGAAACCTGGCTCAGGCTGGAGGCAGGGGTGGGTGCTCTCCTGACTTCCTCCTCTGTTTTCTCTGGCCCTTTCTCTTTCAGTGCTGGGCTTTCTCCCAGCTTCATCCTCTTCCCCTCTCTGCCCTGGTCTCCTCCTTCCTCCCCACTCTCCCGCTCTTGAGCCCTCTCTCATCCCCCCTCCCTCTCTCCCTCATCTCTTCTGTTTGATCCTCTCCCTTCTGTGTCCTGCCTTCCCCCTGCTGCCAGCCTCTCCCTGTCTCCCCCCATCTGTCTCTCTGCCCGCACTGTCCCTGCCCCCTCTTCTGTCGGCCCAGGTGGCCCCGGTGGGGGAGCAGAGGGGACGCTGTGGGTGGCAAGGGGCTGCCTGCCTGCCTGCCGGCCAGCCTCACAACCTCCACTTCAGCTGTGAGAAGGAGCATGGGGCCTACTGCCAGGTGCCCTGCCAGGGCTGAGGGTGAGGTCAGTCGCCAGGGCTGAGCCCGTGCTGGCAGGAATCTCAGAGCAGGTGGCGTCCCAGCTGGCCGAGGGGAAACCGTGGGCGAGAGGTGTTCCAGGTGGGCCCCCTGGCCAACGGCTGCCCCGTGTGAGTCAGCCAGACCCCAACCTGAGGCTGGCCAACCCCTCAGCTGGCCGTTCTCTCCTCACTCTGGTCCCACCCCAAACTACCCTAAGTGCTCCCTACAGCTCTTCATTAGCCCCACTTGGCAGTCGAGGAAACCAAGGCCTGGGACTAAGGTGGCTGACCCCTCTGGTGATGGATCTGCTGGAACGGGGAAGGCACGTGGAGGAGCCCCCTTGCATTGCGCCGCCACCCAGCTTTGACACCACTGGCTGCCCCATGTGGCTCTCGGGAGTGAATGCTGGGTGGAGCAGGGGTGGGGGGTAGGGGGGAGGGACTGTGTCCCTGTCCCAGCCCTGTGCCCTCAGCAGCACCCTTATCAGCTCTCTGCCTGGGGTGGCCTTGCTGCTTCTCACTCTGGTGGAGCCTGTGAGAGGCCAGGGGTTGTGCAGCCAATTTTGTGGTTAATGTTATGATCAACAAGCAGGAAGTGCTGTCTGGCCTTCACATCTAGACACTACAGTTGGGGATGCAGGCGCACACCCTGGCCATGCCCCAAACTCACTAGGTGACTGCCGGCTGCTTCAAGGTGGATCCAGGGGGCTCAACCTACCCTGCAGATTACAGGATGTTACAAGGAAAGGCTAGTCCCCCTACCCCACCCCTGCTGCCATCCCAGGGCTGAGTCAGGATTGGGGCATTGTGATGAGAATAATAATAGAAACACTGACAGGGTGCTTCCTCGGAGACTGGTACTGTCCTAGGCCCTTTATATATATTTACTCATTACCCGAGACACCCCTGGGAGGAGGTGCCAAGTTATCCCCAGGCCCAGAGAGGTCACATCAGGCCCCCACATGCACACAGCTGAAGGGATGGACACCAAGATCCTGGCTCTGGAGGCTGTGTGCATCATGTGGCCTTCTGGGAGTGTAGGACACATGATCCCCAGACAATGTGCCCCGATTCTGTCACAAGTGTGTCACTGGAGGGTCATGTCTTGATTTTCCTGTCACGCTGTTTTCTCCCCATGTGCAGGCTTTAGCACAAAACATCTGGGTGAAATGTTGGTGGTCTTGACCTGCATCACAACATCGGTCTGAGATACATTCATTTTTACAACTGTGTGCCTGTGCCTGTGCGCAGGGCCCCCCATCCTTGCAGAGCTTATGATCCAGAGGGAAAGCAGAGAGCAAACAAGATGAAAAATTAAAATCTAGAGTAAAGTGGAAGATGGTATTTGGGGGGGAAATAAAGGAGAGAAAAGATTGCTATTTGAGACAAGGTGGTCCTGCCTGAATAAATACCATTTTAGGAAAGGGTCTGATGGAGATGAGGGAGGGAGCCCCTGCAGGTGTCTGAGAGAACAGTATTCAGGTGGAGCAAACAGCAAATGCAAAGACCCTGAGGCAGGAACCTAAATACATGGGCGTACTGCCAAAGGGTTTGCTGACAGACTGAAGGGGATGTGAGAGAAAGAGAAGTTAGGGGCAGCCCTAGGCTTTGAAAGCCTGAGCAACTGCAAGGACAGAGCCGCCATCATCCCCGGAGATGGGGATGTCTGGGAAGGGTGTGGGCTTTTTCTAAGAGAAGATTCAGAACCCAGAATTGCTAAGCAGACTCTGAGGTGCCTATGAGACCCCCTCCCTGGGGCAGCAGAGGAGGCAGTGGGATGTTAGAGTCCCCAGCCCCACATGGCATCCAGGCAGGGACTGTCCACAGGGAGGCATCAGAGTATGGGTGGTGGCAGTATGATAAAGATCAGTATTCGATCTTTGTCCAAGGTTCCTGGCTCAGAGCTCCTAAAACCCTTGGAGTCTCCCACGTGATGGAAATGTTTTTCATTGTCCATAATGAACCCCTCTCATAGGGAACACACCTGAGGCGATGCTAATGAGGTGACTCAGGCAGGGTCCCCGAGATAGCTTTAGGAGGGGGGCTGGTCACCAGAAAGACCAGACACCTGACTGGAACTGGGGAATCTCAGCCCCACCCCTGACCCCCTGGGAGCAGATGGGCTGGAGACTGGGTTATAAAAACTCTTGAACAACAAGGTCAGGGAGCTTGCGGGTTGGTGAACACCTCGGGGTGCTAGGAGGGTGGCGTGCCTGGAGAGGGCATGACAACTCCTGCCCCAGCCCCCACACCTTGCCCTGTGCCTCTCTTCCATCTGACTATTGCTGAGTGGCATCTTTTGTGATAAAACTAGCCATAAGTAAAGCACTCTCCCGAGTTCTGTGAGTCCATCCTAGTAAATTAGCCAACCTGAAGAGGGCGTTGTAGAAACCCACAATTTATAGCCAGAATTACAATGGCCCGGTTCTTTTTTTTTTTTTTTTTTTTTTTAAGATTTTATTTATTTACGAGAGACACAAGAGAGAGGCAGAGACATAGGCAGGGGGAAAGGCAGGCTCCCTGTGAGGAGCCTGATGTGGGACTCGATCCCAGGACCCCGGAATCACAACCTGAGCCAAAGGCAGATGTTCAATCACTCAGCCACTCAGGTGTCCCAGTGGCCTGGGTTGTATGACTGGGTGCCTGAAGCAGGGGCAGGCAGTCTTGTGGGACCTGAGCCCCTAATCCGTGGCATCTGACACTCTCTCCAGATAGAGGGTGTCAGATCCGAATTAAATTGTCGGACACCTAGCTGGTGTCAAGAATGAGGGTAGCATTTAACACCATCATGCTGGCTGAGACCCTGGGGTGGGTGGAGCACTGTGAAGAGCCCTGACTAGAACCTTCCAGACCTGTAAGAACCAGCAAGACTAAGAAAGAGCCACCAGGGAGGGGCCAGAAAACCAGAATTCAAGTCTGGATGCTGAGAGAAGAGAGTATCTCTGAGGAACAGGGTGGTCGGGGGACAAGGAAGGCTGAGAAATGACCAGTGTTTGTGGCACTGAGGGGGTTACCATGCCCAGCCCTTAGTGATACTGTTGCTGCCACTGTTGCTCTTGTGACTGTCCCCTTCTCTTTGTCATCACAGTGGGCAATGGCCTGGTGGCCGGCAGCTCTGACTCTTCCAGCTCTGGCTCGGGCTCTGACTCTGAGGAGCCCCCTGAGGGCCAGCCGGCCAAGGTGGCAGCAGCGGCAGCAGCGGCGGCGGTTACCCCCACCAGCCCGGCAGGCAGCAGCGGGCTCATCACTCAGGAGGGCATGCACATCCCCTTTGACGTCCACCATGTGGAGAGCCTGGCTGAGCAGGGCACCCCGCTGTGCCCCAACCCTGCAGGCAGCGGGCCTGAAGCCCTGGAGACAGTGGTGTGCGTGCCAGTGCCTGTGCAAGTGGGCCCGGGCCCCGGCACCCTCTTTGAGAACATGCCCCAGGAGGCTCTGGGCGAGGTGGTAGCCAGCTGTCCCATGCCAGGCATGGTGCCTGGCTCGCAGGTGATCATCATCGCAGGCCCCGGCTATGATGCCCTCACAGCCGAGGGCATCCACCTCAACGTGGCAGCTGGCAGCAGTGCCCCCGCCGGGGGCCTGGGTGATGAGGTGCCCTGTGCCATGATGGAGGGTGTAGCAGCCTATACCCAGACGGAGCCCGAGGGCAGCCAGCCCAGCACCATGGACCCTGCCGCCATGGCAGGCATCGAGACCAAGAAAGGTCTGGGGGTCGCGCTGGTCCAGGGGGGCAGCCGTGATCTCTGGCAGGGGAAGGGTTGGGGCCTGGGAGGAGGAGGGAGAGTGGAGGGATGGCCCTGGACCCAGTTCCTCGATCCCAGAAGTCCCCCCACGGACACCCGCCCTGTGTCCACCCCCGTAGAGAAGGAGGACCTGTACATGCTTAAGAAGGAGGAGAAGGAGGAGCCCGTGGCCCCAGAGCTTGCAGAGCTGACGGCAACAGTGCCTGAGAGCGCAGAGCCCGAAGCAGAGGTGGATGGGGAGGAGTTGGACGGCAGTGACATGTCGGCCATCATCTACGAGATCCCTAAGGAGCCGGAGAAGTGGGTGCCTGGGCAGCTGGGGGCTGGGACGAGGAGCGCCCCATGGGCACATAACCTGCCTGGTGGGAGAGCCCTGATGCCATGGGCCCCTTCCCCTCCAGGAGGCGGCGGAGCAAGCGGACTCGGGTGATGGACGCCGATGGCCTGCTAGAGATGTTCCACTGCCCCTACGAGGGCTGCAGCCAGGTGTACGTGGCCCTCAGCAGTTTCCAGGTGAGGCCACCACCCAAGCAGGCTGAGCAGGGCCTGCTTCTGTTTTCCGCTGCCTGTGTGCTGGCATCTGGGCAGTGTGGCTCACGGAGCACCCCACTTGGTCCTCCCAGGTGCCACTGGCTTGCCTCCCACATGCCCACCTCTCAATAGCTTCTCACTGACCCTGCCTCGGCCACAGGGCACCAGGCATCACCTCACCACTTCCCCTTCCTGCTCTCCGGTACAGTTGCCTTCTCAACCGGCCTGAACTCATCCTGCTTTGGCCGAGGCCACCTTCTTGGCTCCGGATGCCTCGTCTCCAGGCTCAGCTCAGGAGGCCCCCTCTACCAGGAAGCCCACCCTAGTCCCCCAGAGCTGGTGGGGCCGGCGAGCCCCAGGTCACTGCACCACCAGGACATACCTATAGTTTGTCCTCTGGAGCCTGGACGGATGCCCCAGGGGCAGACAGGCTCCCGTCACATTCCCACTTGTGGGAGGCGGCACCAGTAGGCCTTTGAATCTGCTGAGTTTCATTTTTATTAAGCCACGTGTTGAGCACCTACAGGGTACCAGGCCTAGTGCTGGGCGCTGAAGCTATGGGTTTGCTGGTGAGTTAAAGAATAAAAGAGCAAAGGAATGACTGACAGGAGGTGCCTGTTCCAGACATTGGGAACAGTGTAGCTCCGTGGCAAAGCGTGCTGTGGGACTCCCGGCCCTGGAATCCAGGGCCTGCCCCTGCCCACCTGTGGGACGTGGACCACAACCTAACCCTCTAGAGCCTCCTCCCCCATCCATAAGCTGGGCGAATAGCAGGGCCCCACCACATGGTTATGACAAGGCCCAGGCCCTGGCTATAGTAGGTGCACGCCGAAACTGCGGTGCCCCTGGGCCCTTGCTCAGAACTGGGAGTCCCTCCCAAGGGCAAGGGCACCCCTCTTCCCTACTCCAGAGAGGCTGCTCCCAGCCTGCCTCCTAGCTACCCTTCTCTGTCCCCACACTGGAGAGTCCTGGAGGTGGGCCCAGGCACCCACAGCCCCACTCCTGCCCCTTTTGCCTACAGAACCACGTCAATCTTGTGCATCGGAAGGGGAAGACCAAAGTGTGTCCACACCCTGGCTGCGGCAAGAAGTTCTATTTATCCAACCACCTGCGGCGGCACATGATCATCCATTCAGGTCAGGCCCAGGACGGGGCTGGCAGCACAGGGCGTAGGGCCATGGGCGTTGGATCTAGGGCCGGAGCAGCCTGGCTGAAACCCCAGCGAGCACTGGGTCCCCAGGCTTAGGACTGCTCCCTCCCGCTTGGGAGTGCCACCCAGGGCATGGGCGGCTGACTCAGTGGGTAGCTGTGCTGCCTGTGTCCAGCGGGAGGGGACGACTTCAGATTTTTCAAGAGGCGGGAACTTTGAATTTTTACATGAAATCGCCCCGAAGTTCATACATTGGGGTCATATTCAGACCCACTTTGGCCTGAGGGCTTGCTCTGCGTGCCTCCCATGGAGCCTAGCTCCCATTCCAGCTCCGCCCCGACGCCCTCCCGGACGGACAGCCTCTGAGCCCCACACGGGGCCGTCGGTATTAACCGCCCTCGTTATCAGCGTCGTTATCAGAGTCGAGGCTTCCAGGGCTCCCGGGGCTGCCTGCGTCCAGAGGTTCGGGACACCGCCGGGGACACCCGGGTTCGGCTGCGCCGGGGCGACGTCCCGCAGCCTCCGCCCCCGACGGCGGTGTGCTCAGCCCCGCATCTCCCCCAGGTGTCCGTGAATTCACCTGCGAAACCTGCGGCAAGTCCTTCAAGAGGAAGAACCACCTGGAGGTACACCGGCGCACGCACACGGGCGAGACGCCCCTACAGTGAGTGACCGGGGGCTGACAGGGAGGGGGTCTGGGCCTGGGCGGGCAGAGGGCGGGTCCACCCCTCGGGCTCCGGGAGGCGTCGGGTCTTCGGAGCTTGGGCCCCGCCCCCAATGCGGCCCCACCCCAGTCTGACCCCGCCCCCGGTGTCGCCCGCCGGCTCCCGGCAGGTGCGAGATCTGTGGCTACCAGTGCCGGCAGCGCGCGTCGCTCAACTGGCACATGAAGAAGCACACGGCCGAGGTGCAGTACAACTTCACGTGCGAGCGCTGCGGGAAGCGCTTCGAGAAGCTGGACAGCGTCAAGTTCCACACGCTCAAAAGCCACCCGGACCACAAGCCAGCCTGACCCATCCAACCACTGACCACCCCTATTTATTAGTCCGCTCGGACACCACGCCCGGGCTGGCCGGGGCCGGACAGCCGCGGGGGCCTCCCGGACCGCGGGCCGGAAGGAGGCGCCCCTGCCCTGCCCCAGGGCTGGGCCCCCGGGGCTGGTCCCCCCCAACCCCGCCCTATTTCTGGAGGTGGCGCCTGGGGCTGCTAGAACTGTGTCAAGAGAGCAGAGTGAGATTAAAGAGCGAGAAAGGAGACGCCCTTCCCCTAGGCCTGGATGATTTGGGGGGCCGGGCCCCTCTTTGTCTCCATCCTGGTCCCTTCCTGAGAAGGCCGAGACAGGCCCTACCTGCTGAACAATGCCCTTTCCTGACAGCCTCTGCTATGCTTCAGCTATCCGGGCCTGGTAGCTCTGAACACTGTCACAGGCCCAGGGGCAGGAGGTTGGGAGCCCGGGAGGCCACTGGACCTCTCCCAAGACTCAGGATCCTGATGCCCACTCCTAAGTCCTTCACGGAACATACATTCTCCACCCTCAGAGAGCTCAGGGACCAGTTGGGAAGATGTTCAGTAGACCCCCGAGGAAGACCTCTACAGCCGTGACAACACGGCTATTTCCTGTGCAGGAAATAGAGTGATGTGTTAGTTTCTGGCTGTTTAAATCGGTGGTCAGGGAGGTCCTCTTTGAAATGGTGGCATTTGAGCATAGACCAGAATGACAAGGAGGTTCCGTCCCTGAAGAAAGCTGGAGGAGGCAAATCCCAGGCCGAAGGAACAGCCAGTGCCAAAACCCCGAGGTAGAACGGCTCGGCGTGTTCCTGGAACAGGAAGCCGAGGTGGGGGAGGGGGGAGTTGGCAGCGACGGGGCGGCTGCCCTGGCCCCATTTCCCGGAGGAGGATGCTGAGGTCGCCGCCGCCTCCTGCTGGCCGCCCGCAACAGAGGCGGGGAGCAATACGAGGCCGGCGGCCGCCAGGTGGCGCGCAAGCTGCGTGGGCCCTGGTGGCCGCAGCCACGTGACCCGGGGGACCGCAGCCGCGAGCCCGGGCACGTGCCCGAGGGAGCCCTGTGGCGCCACGCGCAGATTGGCCCCTTGGCTCCTCACCAGCTCGTGGGGGCGGGGCCGCAGCTAGGCTTTATTTTACACTTTGGACCAGGGGTTATCCAAAGCAGGGACGGGAGTGTCGGCGAGGATGAGCAAGTCCGGCCGCTGGGGCCACCCACGCGAGCTCCCTAAGTCCCCCAGGGCTGAGTCCCCTTCGCTATCCCCGCACATCCAGAGCCAGCAGTTTCCATGGAAACCGCAGCCGGGTCTGCGCGCCCCGGAGGAGCGCCCCTCCCGGCACAGGCACAATTTGCAATCCGGGAGGAACACCGGGTGGGGAACAAGTCATCGCTCGGTGTCTCTAGGTTCGACAGCCAGGTCGCCCGGGCAGAACCAAGAGGGGCCACCCGGGGACCTGCAACGCCACCGCCCAGACTGCGCGGGCCACTGTGATTGGCCTGTTTTCTCCTTTGGCGTGTCAGTGCTCTCTGCTGCGCGCTCTCTCATTGGCTCAATCTCGAGGGCATCCTCCCGCAATTGGTTCTCTCGAGGGCAGTCCCTGATTGGTCCAATTAGGCTCTCCTCGCTGGGTTTGATGGCATTCTCCCTACAGTCTGGAACCTAAAAGGGCGTGCGGGGACGAGGATAGGGTGGAGGCTGCGACTCCCAGATAAGGGGTCCCGTGCTACCGAGCCCGCAGAGTCCTCGGCCAGACCGTCGGGCCGCTGTCTGTGGTGCTGAAGTCTCAGTCGAAGGCGACCCTGCCCTAGTAAGAACACTTCCTCCCGCCTGACAGCCGTCCAGACGACGTAAACGTGCCCTTGAGCCCGCGCACCAAAGGAGGCTGCGCCAACCGCTACCTCCTAAGAGAGAAGCCAGGTTCCCCCTAGCTGAGAAGAAGTACGACTCCACAGGCAGGCCAATCACGAGCCCGGAAAGCCAGGACGTTTATACAACAGATCCGCCCACCCAAAATTTATGGGGCCTGAGAAGAACCGGTGCTTTCCCGGAACCTCAGGGCGCCAGTGGGTTTTGCCTGGAATCCTAAACCCCAAACTTCTTTACCCCCTTTGGAGAAGTGCCGAGTGCCCTTGGGTACCAGTCCCCACCTTTCGAGCCAACCTTTGGAACCTAACTCACTCAAAAGCCGCAGGGTCCCAGTTCCTTTTGCAGGCAGATGAGAGCCCCTGCCATCCCCACCTTTCTCCATTGGGAGGCTACACCTGCTGCCCCCAAATCTGGGGACCTGGCCTCTGCTCATAGAAATCTTGGTTCCTCGACCCTTTCCAGTCTTCTTGGTGGACAGCAACTCCGGAAGTTCTTACAATCGGGCCACCGGTATCTCCTCGCTCTCCTCGCTCCAACCGCTCAGGGTGTTGGACACAGGAGGGAGCCGTCCCTGTCTTTCCGGCAGAAAGCCCGCCCGAGAAGGGGCGGCAGTGCAGGAAGCAGGGCTCACGGGGGCAAAGGGGCCTGAATCTGGCAACCCGGGCCCCCAGGGCGTGCTTTCTGGGGGTGCCGAGTCCCAGCCAGCGCGCGCTCGCTTCCACCTGCCGCGCCGTCGGGCGCCGCGAGGAGGCGGGGCTCAACTGCCGCAGCCAATAAGCGACGCCGGCTCTGGCAGCTGCTCCTATAAAGGGCTGGGGGCGGCGGCGGCGCGGCCCAGAGCGCGGAGCGCGCAGCGCGGGCTGGAGGGTGGGAGGGAGGGCGGGCGAGGGGAGCGGACTGAGCATCCAGGACCGGACAGGCCCGGCCGAGGGGCGGCGGCGAAAGACAGAGCGCCGCGATCTCTGTCAGGAAGCGCAACCTCCCCGGGCCCCGCGGGGCCGCGCAGGGGGCGTTCTCAATCCCGCGCCCGCTCCCTCTTTCCATCCCCTGCCGCCCGCAGGCCACCCCGGGGCCCGGCTATCCGCGCGCGCGTCCTCGGGCTCGGGCCCGTCCCCGGCCCTCGAGGGAGCCGCCGCCTTCATCTACACCTCTGCAGCGGCCGCGCCAGAGGCCGCCCGGGCAGGACCCCGGAGTGAGCATCGAGCGCCCCCCAAGGAGTGCACGACCCCCGGAGCCGCCCTCAACACGGACCGCGCCCGCCGGGCACACAAGAATGGTCACTGTAGGTATTCCCTTGTCGCTGAGATGAGATGGAACCTGGTTGGGGAGGGGTTAGGCACAGGCTCCGCGGAGATGGCGGGGGGGGGGGGGGGGTAGGACCAGGCCTAGCTAGGCCCCGGTGGGGGGGTAGGACCGAGCCTCGGGGCCTGAGAGTGGGCAGGGCCGCACCCAGAGTGCTGGGGGCGCATAGAGTCTGGCCTGAGAGGCCTTAGGGAGCCGAACTCCGATTCGGGGAGGCGTCCTACAGCGCCCTGGGGGCGGGATTGCCCCCTTCCAGCAGGCCTGATGGGGGAGGGGCCGCAGCAGCGGAGGATGCCTTCTCCATCCAGGCCCGGACCCCGCAGGCCGCCCAGGCAAACGCAGGGCCCCAATCACTGGTGCTGGGCCAGGACAAGGCGGCAAGCCGTCCCCGAGAACCCCGGGAAAGCGGGTGGCGTCGGATCGCGCGCCCTGGGCCGTGGCCGCGCCCGGGGAGCCGGGCGTCTCGTCCTCGAGCCCGTCGACCTTGCGGCAAGCGGGGAGGGGAGAGGAGGGGGCGCGCCCGGAGGCCCCGCGGGCCCGCCGCCGCTGCCGCCGCGTCCCTTTGTTTCTCGGAGCTTCTTAGCGGGCCGTAGCCTCGCGCGGGCGCCTCAGGCTTCGGGGAGGGGGAGGGGAGAGGAGGGCCCGCGGGGGGGCTTCCTGACTGCTGGGCCCCCGCCCCACGGGGGATGGGGTAAGGAGCTCAGGGATGTCCCCTAAGCCAGGTCCAGGCGCCCCACCCTGCCAGGGCTCTGGGCCTCGGGGTGACCTTGAGAGCGCCCGCCCGCCCGCGCCGCTCGCCCCACTCCCGGTGCTTTCAGCAGCCACCGAGCTGGTCAGCTCCCGAACCCGCGGCCACGCCCGGCCACGCCCTGTATAACCACGCCCCTGCCCCGCCCATCTGGACCCCGCCCCCTGGGGCCCCCAGGGCCCGGCCTCGCCCGAGCCCTCGGATTTCCACTCGGCAACCCGGGCGTATCCCGGGGGCGGGGCTGGCCAGTTCTAGCCCCACCCCGGCTCCACCCCCGCCCCCGCCGCGCGACTCCGCTCCCCGCGCCGCCGCGCGTCCTTTGTCTGGTCCCAGCGCCCAGGCCTCCTTCTTCCGTACTTACTGCCTTTCCGGTCTGTGTGTGTGCGCGTCTCTGTGCACTGTGTCTCTTTCTGGGCCTCTTCTTGGAGTGGTGGCGAGCACAGTGGGTGGAGGGATGCTCAGCGCTCCCTCCCTACAGGGGACCCTGGGACCCGCCCACCTGGCTCGGAGAAAGGAGGCAGGAGAGGCCATGCTTCTCTGCTGTGTGACCTTAGGCCGGCTCCCTCCCCTCTCTGGGCCTCAGGCTGCCAACCCAGGTGCAGGAACGCGAGTGCAGCCTCCTGAGGACTCTCAGAACCCCCACAACAGCCCAACATCCATTCCTCTGATCTGTTCCTTCATTTGAAAGAGGGAAACTGATGCACAAAGGGGCAAGGGTGTGGTCAGAGGTCACACAAGGGCCTTGAAGCCCTGAAAGGCCTGGTTACTCCACTGGAGGGCACTCAGGCAGAGGTCCACCATGCGGACAGGCTGGGAGGAAGTGAGGGGATAAACTGAGACAGTGAGGGCCCGACATGGAGGGAGAAGGACCCAGAAGTGGGAGGCCTAGTTAGCACCACGTGGTGGCCCAGCCTCACCATGCATAGCCACTCAATGCCCTATTGTCGCCAGCATCCAGGCATCTATCACTGTGGCTGAGGCCAGGGGGCACAGCTGGGGCCAAAAGGGTCAGACACAGGAGGATCTACATGGCAAGTGACTGTAGGTGTTCACTGCAAAATCCTTATGTCATATGTGTGTGCAATGGTGCAAAAGAGTTGAAGAAACAGTGGCAGAGAAGGGGGGAAGACAGACGGGTTCAGAGGGCAGAAGAGGACAGAGAAATTGGCGGAGGGGGGGGGGGAGGAAGAGAGAAACAGAAAGAGAGATCCAGAGGAAGAGCTGGAGAGACTGGGAGGGAAGGTTCCATTGCCCCCAGTTGGTCTCTGCCTCTCCATCCTGGATCTACCCTCCTCCTCTCTGAATTCACCTCTTCACTCCTGACCTGGGACAGCCCTCCAAGGTCCCTGCGATCCCCCCGAGTCATCCCAGGCCACGCGTTTGCTGTGGGCTGGGGCAGGGCGGGTGTGGTCTCCACCAATCCGATCCCTATTAGCGGCTCAGCCGGCTGAGCTGCAGAGGAAACGCGACACTGATCCTGCTAAGCTCTGGCACAGATGGGAGGGAGATGGGGTGCTGGGGAGATTAGTAGGCTGGTTCTCAAGATCCCAATTACCTTTTAACCCCATCCAAGTTGAGGATTTTTGGGGTGGCTCTGTAGGCTCTGGGGTAGTCAGATCAGTAGTCAAACTTCATCACTACCACTGCCTCCCATCACTCCCCAGCAAATCACAGGTCCCTCTGACCCTCAATTTCTCCATCTAAGAAGTGGAGAAGATGATCTCCAGCTTTCAGTGTGCTTGTGGGAAGTCAACGAAACCTTTGCACCTGCTCAGTGCCTGACACATAGTCGGGGTTCCAAAGCTGGAACCTGCTGTGTCCTGAAACAGTGGCTTGTGTACTGCTAATTATTGGGGGAGGGGGTTCCCATAGAAGACGTCATCAGCCAATCACAGAACTCTAGTTTGCTGAGCCCAGAAGGGAATTCAGAATCCATCTTTGTGTTAGGGAATCTCTGTGCCATATCCTTAGTGGAGGGACAGAGGCTCAGAGAGGCAGTATGAGTGTCGGAGGATACACAGTGAGGAAGGTGGAGCCAGGAGCCGGCATATGGTGGCACCCAGTAAACATTTGTTGAATTGAATGGGTAGACTCGGCCAACAGAGTGAGTTTAAATGTAGTCATGCCTGGACTAGGTGTAGAGTTAGTGCTTGGTTTCACTTTGCTGTTGTTTTTACTATTATTAGCCTTTTTTGTTAGTAAAGTAGGTTCTGATGTCCAAGCTCCAGATCTGAATTCTTTTCTTTTTTTTTAAGATTTTATTTATTTATTCACGAGAGACACACAGAGAGAAGGCAGGGACATAGGCAGAGGGAGAAGCAGGCTCCCTATGAGGAGCGTGATGTGGGACTCAATCCCAGGACCCCAGGATCATGACCTGAGCCAAAGGCAGACGCTCAACCACTGAGCCACCCAGGGGTCCTCCAGATCTGATTTCTAGATACGCCATTTGCATGCCACCCAACCTCGTGGAAATCCCCACCCCTTCACTGAGATCGTTTCCTCTTCTGTTAAATGAAGAAAAGAGTCCCATAGTGTTCAATGTTGGAAGAATTGCCCGGAAATTTTCACATAAAGAATTTTGTCTGGCACATAACAGGCCACCCATACGTGGCCATTGGTGAAGTATGAATCTTATGAAACTGGATGCAGACCGGTAGTGTGCGTTACTGCTTTATCACAGGCACCCGGGACAGACATTGCTAATCAACCCAGTGTGTGTTCCTGCTCAGTCTGGACGAGGCTTCAGAATAACTCTCCCGGAAGCCCCCAGACAGCCACTCTCAGCCAACTGGAGATGCAGGGGAGTTGACCCTCCATTGCCATCCTTTTGATAAGAGTAAACGGAAAGGAAACAGAGGTCCAGAGAAGAGCTAAGATCATCCCTGAGGACACACACCTATGAGGTGGCAAAGCTGCCCCCAAGCATTGATCACTGTCTTTAAAACCAGCTCTGAAGTCCATCAGAGCCAGGTTTGAAATCGAATTCCCCATTCATATCCCTTGATGTCTGAGCTCAGTTGGCCTCACTTATAAAATGGAGAATGTGTTGCTGTCTCTAAAGATGATTGGGAGTAATAAGTGAAATGATGCCTTTCCAGGCATCACTTCACACAGTGCCTGGCACACAGAAGATGTCAATGGAGCAGGACCAGTATTAATAGCAGTATTTACGAGGCAGGGATGACAGACATGATAAGCTGCTTCCTGTGATTGTGCCCATGGCAGACCTGATCCCGAATGCTTTGCAGCTGCACCCATATGTGACTTTAGATCCTTCCCTGGGGTCACTGTGCCAGTAACTTGGAGTTTGCCGCAAAGTGGAGCTGAGGCCCAGAAGCTTTGTGAAGCCTACCCAAGGACACACAGCTGAGAAACGTTAGAGCTAGCACTATTCTTCATTGGCAGTGAAAGTTGAAAATACAGACTGTAGGGATCCCTGGGTGGCACAGTGGTTTGGCGCCTGCCTTTGGCCCAGGGCGTGATCCTGGAGACCTGGGATCGAGTCCCACATCGGGCTCCCGGTAAATGGAGCCTGCTTCTCCCTCTGCCTGTGTCTCTGCCTCTCTCTCTCTCTCTGTGACTGTCATAAATAAATTAAAAAAATAATAAAAAAGAAAATACAGACTGTAGATCAGAAAAACTCCTGTGCAAATCCCTGTCACGCCATTTATAACCTGCGTGACCGTTAGTAATTATTTATTTATTTATTTATTTATTTATTTATTTATAGAAGATTTTATTTATTCATTCATGAGAGACACAGAGAGAGAGAGAGGCAGTGACACAGGCAGAGGGAGAAGCAGGCTCCTTGCAGGGATCCTGATGTGGCACTCGATCCCAGGACTCCAGGATCACGCCCTGGGCTGAAGACAGGTGCTAAACCACTGAGCCACTCAGGGATCCCCAGTAATTTTTAAAATATTGCTGAACTTCGCTTTCCTCATCTGTTGTCTTAGCTCGGGCTGCTCTAACAAAATGCCGTAAACTGGGAGACTTAAACAGCAGACATTTATTTCTCATAAATCTTCTTCTGGAAACTGGGAAGTCCAAGATCAAAGTAGCAGCCAATTTGGTTTCTAGTAAGGACTTGCCCCCTGTTTTGCAGATGGATATCTTCTTGCTGTGTCCTCACATGGTGGAGAGATCATCTCTCTCCTGTCCCTTTTTGTAAGGACATGAATACCATTCATTCGGGCTCCACCGTCATGACCTAATTACCTCCCAAAGATTCCACATCCAAATACCATCACATTGGGGATTAAGGTTGCCACATATAAATTTGAGGGGACACAGGCATTCAGTTCACAGTGTCTGTTAAGCAGAAAAAATTAAGAACTCTTTTCAGGGCAGTCGAGAATAAGGAAAAAAAACAACAACAACCTTTCCTGTAGAGGGCTTTGCACGGTGCCTGGCACACAGTATGCCCAATATTTGGGAACAAGTATGGTATTGTATTTTGGGTCAGGGATGGCTGAGATGAAGTGTACCTGCTGACACTTTCTAATTCTGTGGTCACAAAGATGTTGCTAATCAATCACAGTGATCTCTCCTGCTGAAACTGAATATGGCTTCTAATCCTTCCTAATTCATCCCTTTGTGAAAACCCTAGCAATCAATTTGATTTTTCAAGTGAGGGTAACCCATCTGCCAACAATGCCATAGGAGAAAACCTAAGGAAATGGCTGGGTACTTTACCTTCCCATGCCCATGACAGATAATCCCAGCTCTGTTTCCTGCTGAGCCCGGATGTGGCTTTAAAAGTCTTCTCTGTGTGGTCCTTATGTGTAAAATACATGTAGAATGTTTTTGAAAATTGCTAAATACTTCTAAGAAAGTAGATCTTAGAAGTTCTCAACACAGGAAAAAAATTATAACTATGTATGATGATGGATGTTAACTAGACTTATCATGGAGATAATTTTGCAATATATACAAATATTGAATCATTGTGTTATACACCTGAAACTAAATGTAACATTATATGTCAGTTGTTTTAAAACTAGATGTAAGAAAAAAAAATAGATGTAAGAAATAAGTTAAATAAAATTCAACATCTAGGGGATCCCTGGGTGGCTCAGTGGTTTAGCGCCTGCCTTCGGCGCAGGCCGTGATCCTGGAGTCCCTGGATCTGAGTCCTACATCGGGCTCCCTGCATGGAACCTGCTTCTCCCTCTACCTGTGTTTCTGCCTCTCTCTCTCTCTCTCTCTCTCTGTGTGTCTCTCATGAATAAATAAATAAATAAATAAATAAATAAATAAATAAATAATCTTTTAAAAAATTCAACATCTATTCTTAAAAAAAAATCTAGTTAGGATACTAGGAATAAAATTAAACATTCATAACATGAAAACCCACAGCAAAAGTCAAATTTAGCTGTGAAATGTTTAAAGCATTTCCTTTAACATTATGAATAAAGAATCCATTACCACAATGTAACCCCTGCAATAAGACAAGAAAAATAAATAACAGGTATAGATTGGAGATAAATAAATAAAACTGTCATTATTTGCTGGTGTTATTATGTTAGTTATACATTTAAATAGCTCAAGGGCACCTGGCTGGCTCAGTCAGTAAAGCATGCAACTCTTGATATCAGGGTTGTGAGTTCAAGCCCCACACTGGGTGTAGAGATTACTTAAAAATCAAACATTTTTAAAAAGTAATGGGGGGGGGAACCCTGGGTGGCACAGCGGTTTAGTGCCTGCCTTTGGCCCAGGGCGCGATCCTGGAGATCCGGGATCGAATCCCACGTCGGGCTCCCAGTGCATGGAGCCTGCTTCTCCCTCTGCCTATGTCTCTGCCTCTCTCTCTCTCTCTCTCTCTCTCTCTGTGACGATCATAAATAAATAAAAATTAAAAAAAAAAAGTAATAGGGACTTCTGGGTGCCTCAGTCAGTTGAGCACCTGACTCTTGATTTCAGCTCAGGTTGTGATCTCAGCGTTGTGGGGGATTGAGCCCGTGTCAGTTTTAGTGCTGAGGGTGAGAGGGACATCTCCTTGAGATTATCTCTTTCCCTCTCCCTCTGCCCCTCTTCTCTCCCTTTCTCTCAAATAAATGAAAAAATTTTAAAATAATAAAAATGAGGGACTCCTGGGTGGCTCAGCAGTTGAGCATCTGCCTTCAGCTGGGGGCGTGATCCTGGAGTCTGGTGATCCGGTCCCATGTCGGGCTCCCTGCAGGGAACCTGCTTCTCCCTCTGCCTATGTCTCTGCATCTCAACCTGTGTCTCTCATGAATAAATAAATAAAATATTAAAAAATAAATTTAAAATAAATTAAAATGATAAAAAATAGCTCAGTGGAAAACCTGGGTATGGGAGGGTAATGAATGCCTAGTGGGAAAATTACGGATGAAGCAAAAGAAATACTAACACATTTGGGATAGGAATTACCTTTGGTGGCAGGAGGGCAGTATGTGGTCAGGGAGAAGCTTATGAGGACTTCAAAGCTACTAAAAATATTATATTTTTTATTCTGAAAACAAAAGTGTTCATTTTATTATTCTAGAAATGCACAGATTGATTTTAGACAGGCAAACATAGCAAACAAATATATGGCATCTATATATGGAACTTCTCACAGTAAAATCACATGTAAGGTGCTTGCCTAATGCTGGAGGAATGGTAGGGATTATTAGAATAATACTTGTCCTCTCTCCATGTTTAAGCCCATGTCAGACATGACTGATCCATCACCACTGAGCCCCTCCTCAATCCCACTGATCCCTGAGTAGGGACTGGGCCGTGAGCGGGTGTGGCCTGTTGTCTCCAGCAGATACTCGGGGCCATGGAGTCTCAGGTGGCGGGGGGCCCGGCCGGCCCGGCCCTGCCCAACGGGCCACTCCTTGGTACAAACGGAGCCACTGATGACAGCAAGACCAACCTCATCGTCAACTACCTGCCCCAGAACATGACCCAGGACGAGTTCAAGAGTCTCTTCGGCAGCATTGGTGACATTGAATCCTGCAAGTTGGTTCGAGATAAGATCACAGGTGTGGCTGCTGGCAGGTGGGGAGGGAGGAGACAGAGGTGGTAGTCTCAGGTGTGATGGGGGCAAGTAGCACCCTGGGGGATCCGAGGTATAATGGGGAGACAGGTGTGATCCCTGGTGGGGTATCTCAGGGGTGATGGGGGCAAGCAGGACTCTGGGGTATTTGAGGTGTCCTAGGGACAGGGTAGTACTCGGGGGGGAACAGTAAGATGGGGATCTTAGTTCTCACAACCTTGAGCAATGGCAGTCAGCCTCTCAGGACTGGGTCTGGGAGGACACGGGTACGTGTGGGGAGGTCATCATCCTGGTCCTGCCCACAGGGCAGAGCCTTGGTTATGGGTTTGTGAACTACTCTGACCCCAACGATGCAGACAAAGCCATCAACACCCTCAACGGCCTCAAACTGCAGACGAAGACCATCAAGGTTAGTGCCCTCCTCATCTCTCTCTGCTGCCTGTCCCCCATTACTGCCCATCTATACTATCCCCAATCTCCCTTATTACTGCCCACTTGAATCCCCCTTCACTGCCACTTAATGCCTACAGCCACCTCCCCTGCCACAAACCCCTTTTCCCACCCACCCATCTTCTCCATGGTTCATCCCCTCAGTGGTTCAAACTCTCCCCCAAGAATTCCTAGCTGGGCACCCAGGCCCAGACTCTTCCTCTCTGAAACTCAGTTTCCTCATTTGTCAGAGAATATGAGCTCCACATTCTCTGGTGGCTCAGGGAAGTAGCCATCCCATTGGCAATAGAAGAGTGACCAGGGTCTGATGGGCAGTCCCCTTGCCTTTGTCATGGAAATGGAGGAGGGGTGGGGGCCCATCTGCCATCTGGAGCCTAATTAGGGTCTGGGAGGGCGGGATTAGGGGCGAGCCCCTCCCCCACCTTTGTGCAATGCCCCTCCCCCCACAACCTCCCCTCTCAGCAGCTGCAGCTGGGACTCTGCTAGCCCAGGTTCCCTGGGGGGGGTCGCCATGGAAACCCCCCTCTCTAGGTTTGCCTGGGGGTGTCTGGACTCCGCCCCACAAATCTGCTCTGGAACCTTGGGGGAGGCTACACTGGGGGTGCCCATCTGGCCCCAGTTGTCTCTGGGAAGTGAGGTGCAGGAATCTCTTCCTCTTATTCTGCGTGGTGGGGGAGGATGAGGTCATGACCTGATGAGTCTCTCTCCATGGCCAACTAGACCCAGAAGCCCTGGAGCATGAGGGTGACAAATCCAGAGGCCATTATGCATGTGATGCAGTGAGCGTGTGTGTATGTGTGTGTGAGATACCCTGGGCTGTGAGCCATTGTGTTTGTGGGACACCGCGGCTATGTGTCTGTTGTCGCATGAGTCTGGCTGTTAGAGACTTCGAGTGTGTCACTGTGTGTCTGTAGGATGTGTTTATTTCACAGGTGCTTTGTGACACACTGGGACTCCGACTGTGACCTGGTGGGGCTGTGTGGGTGTGTCTGGCTGTGACAAGGTGTTTGTGTGGCAGAGTGAAGTTGTGTGGGTGTGTCTACCTGTGCCCTATTCGGGATGGAACGGGTGTGACGTGGGCTTGTGCAGTGGTGACAGGTGTGTGGTTCTGCAACTCTTACTGTAATTACTGAAGACCCCCAGAGCTTCTGTGAATGTCTTAGCAGCCTTGAGTCACTGTTTTGCTGGTGCAGTCACTGGGGCTGTGCAGTGGGTGGCACAGTGTGGCCTTGTGTCTGTGTGTCTGCCTGGGTGGCACTGTTGTATGGCTGGTCCCAACTGGGTGCTCTGGCAGATTTTGCCCTAGTCACGTCTGGCCAAGAGCACACCCAGGTGAGGGACCTGGGTCAGCCCCCATCATGTGGGGATGGAGAAGACCTCTGAAGCCTTACTCGGTGCCTCAAGTGACTTCTGACGCCAAACACCCACTCAGAAGCTCAGGCTTGCCTTCCCCTCACCCCTAACTTTGATTCATCAACAAACCCTCACCCCTCAAAACTCACAGCCCCACAGGCCAGAGTGGAAACCATCAAGTACATGGCTATGATTTTTAATTATTACTACAGGAAAAAGAGCAGCTGCAGTGTTTGTGTTTGTTTCCTGGAGGACCCCAGGTGCTCACAATTGCATTAATTAGAACCCCTCTACCTCCAGCCCATGAGGCTCTCACCCAGACCCACCCCTGGCCCCATTGACTCCTTTGGTTAGTTTTTTAATTACTCATCTCTAATGAAATGATATGCCCTCACAACTCACCACCCCAAACGAAAGCCAGACCCTTGACAATGACCCTTATCTACCTAGAGGTTAATTTAGAAAGAGACAGAGAATAGACCCTGGCAGAAATAGAGACGCTCATGCCCCAGCCCGGTGCCCCTGGAAGCTATAGGTCAACCTGTTAGCATCTGGGGGCCCCTCCAGACTGTGTTTCCAGGACACTGATAAGCACACAATGAGATGGGGTCACACAACTGGCTGCTCTGTAAATGGACTTTTCTTTCCCTCAGTTTACAATACTCGCCACTGTTTCGGGGAAATAAATATACACGTCCAGCATTTTTTAAACAGCTGCAGAGAGTTTCATTGTTGGGCTGGACCATAATTAATGACACAAATCGAAAGATTATACTAAAACGTGTCCAATTCACGACTGAGAGAAGTGCTTGGAGAGAGTGACGGGGGCGGGTGGGTAGGGGCGGAGGACCAAATTCAGATGGGAGAGGACAGGGAGGACATTTGAGCTGAGACAAAAGAAGAGCGGAGAGGAAGGATGTTCCCGGCCGAGGGGAACAACCAGAGCAAAGGCCTTGTGGCTGAAGTGTGCCTGGTGTGTTTGGGGAACACAGAGACTGGTGTGGCTGAAACACAGCGATCTGGGCAGAGATGGGAGTGAGGGGGTGGTGTGATGGGCAGGTTGTGTGGGGCCTTGTGGGCTGTGAGAAAGACTTTTACTCTGGAGAAAGTGGGAGCCACAGAAGGTTCTGAGCCATGGAAGGATGTGCCCTGACTCAGTTGCTCACAGGCGCCCTCTGGCAGCTGTAGAGGAAAGAGATGGGAGGTTAGACTGGGGGGTGGGGACCGGGGTAGAGGCTGCTGTACTGGTCTGGGCGAGCGATAGTGGGAGGTGGGCCAGGGTGGGGCAGTGGAATTGGGAGTGTGTGGATTCCAAGTAATGAGGAAGGATCCGTGGTGGATTGGGTGTCTATGTGAAAGACAGGCACTGGGGATAGTTACTGAACTGGGACAAGTTGGGAGCAGTTGGGAGCTGGGTGCAGCCTCACAGAGTGTGACCGCCTGTGAGACCTCGTGGGGCGCCCAGAGGCAGGTGTCACACAGGCCCACACTAGAGTCGGATGTTTGGGAGTCATCAGCATGGAGCTGGTGGGTAAAGACCTGGGTGGCCCTGTGGGCCCCGATGTGGTCAGAAAGAAGGGCCACAGTCCTGGGCTCACCTTCCCAAGGAGCAGGAAATTTCATGTTGATGGAGTGTACGGCGTGAGCTCAGGGGCTGGGGGCTCGAGGTCCTGGGGAGACATCTGACCCCGAGGCCCAGCGGATGGGTCTCTGCCACCACTTTATGCAGGCCGGGCCTCATTGTTGGCCAGGGCCACGTCCCCTCCCCCAAGCCCTGGCCAGCACCACCCAGGGAGGTGACTTGAGAGATATTTGTTGAGGGACCAGATGAGGCACCTCTGCAGCTCCTGGTGGTCGGGACGTGGCCTCCCTCTCCCCATCTGTGAACCGGGTCCTCCCCTCACCTCTGCCCACCTGGGCCCCCACTCCAGGTGTCCTATGCCAGACCCAGTTCTGCATCCATCCGCGATGCTAACCTGTACGTCAGCGGACTCCCCAAGACCATGAGCCAGAAAGAAATGGAGCAGCTCTTCTCCCAGTACGGCCGCATCATCACTTCTCGCATCCTGGTGGACCAGGTCACAGGTAGGCTGCAGGGACGCTGCACCTGGCAGGGCACTGGGCCGGGGAGGGGCGGGTGACGTGCCCTCCTGACGCGCCCTCACTCCCTGGCAGGTGTCTCTCGGGGCGTGGGGTTCATCCGCTTCGACAAGAGGATTGAGGCCGAGGAGGCCATCAAAGGACTGAATGGGCAGAAGCCGCTGGGCGCGGCCGAGCCCATCACGGTCAAGTTCGCCAACAACCCGAGTCAGAAGACTGGGCAGGCCCTGCTCACTCACCTCTACCAGTCGTCGGCCCGGCGCTACGCAGGCCCCCTGCACCACCAGACGCAGCGCTTCCGGTGAGCGCCCCGCCACCCAGCCCCGGGCACCGAGACCCCCATGCTGGGGGCCCCAGCCTTGCAGCCACCCTCCCTGAACCCCGTTCCTCCAGGGCAGAGGGACCCTGGGAGGGGTTCCACGCTGAGGGCAGCAGATAGGAAATGTGTGGGCCGGTCAGAGGCTGAGGCCAGGCCCTTGTACCCGGCAGGCCCTCAACGGACGGAGCAGGGCACTAGGAGTGGCATTATCGGTGTTGGGAGTTTTTAGAGTCAAAGAACAAAAAAAAAAGTGCTTTAGAGTCACCTGATGGGGGCCCCCATCTGTCGGGGATGGGGCTCCAGCCCTCTGTGCCTCCTGGTGTCTAGACCTCATGAGCACGGAGCTTGTGTTGCCTGTATTTTACCAACAGGGACCCTAAGGCACAGAGAGGTGTTGTCACTCGCCAGGCCGGGCTCTGCCGAAAAAAGGCTTGAACCTTCCCTTCTGGGGCCCCGAGCCCCGCAGGGTGGGGGCAGGCGAGTGGGGCTGGGCAGGCTGGGATGGGGAGGACAGGACGCGGGCACAGGCCAGGCAGCGGCAGGGCAGGCGAGAGGCAGCGCCCGAGTGACCACGGTTCCGTGCCAGGCGGTGTCCAGCCGGGCGGGGAGCAGGCGGGTGGGGGCAGGGCTGGGCTGCTGGCCTGCTGGGTGGGGGCAGGGAGGGCAGGCCACCAGCCAGCGTCACAGCTGGGGGTGTGCCCGGAGGCCACCGGTGACCACCCCTTTTGCTTCCACAGGCTGGATAATTTGCTCAACATGGCCTACGGAGTCAAGAGGTAACAGTGCCCCCGCCCCGCTGCCCCCAGCCCCCCAGTGTCCCTCCTTGGACTGTTGCCCCAGTGGGCCCCCTCCCCACCGCCACCACCAGGACTGCCAGCTCAGCTGTGCGTCTGCCCCTTGCCCCAGAGTAGCGTGTCCATTTAGAGAATTAGGGGCTACGGAGCCTAGTGAATGCCTAGAAAGAGCTACTACAGAACTGGGGCCCTGGGAGGGGCTGTCCAGGGGGACCCACTCCAGCCCAGGGAAGGGTGGACCATGTTGCCTGGTCACACCCATGCCCCCTGGTTCCCACGCTGAGTCTGAGTTGCATCTGCCAACTGTTGATGGTCTTTGCTGAGGGTCACAGAATACCCCCCTTCTGCCCCATAGTCCAGGATGGACCTTGAGGCTCGCACAACGTTGTCCACCTCCCCGACCCTGTGAAGGTCCCTGTGGGTTTTTTGTTTTGGGTTTTTTTAAGATTTTATTTATTCATGAGAGCCACAGAGAGAGAGAGGCAGAGATGCAGGCAGAGGGAGAAGCAGGCTCCCCATGGGGAACCCAGTACAGGACTCAATCCCAGGACCCCAGGATCACGACCTGAGCCGAAGGCAGACAGTCAACCACTGAGCCACCCAGGTGTCCCTAGGTCCCTGTGTTTCTTGATCGTAAGCTGTTGAGCACACACTGAGTGCTGG
The DNA here is from genome assembly GCF_018345385.1 of Vulpes lagopus. Taxonomy (NCBI): domain Eukaryota; kingdom Metazoa; phylum Chordata; class Mammalia; order Carnivora; family Canidae; genus Vulpes; species Vulpes lagopus. The sequence goes on along the minus strand of NC_054830.1, from coordinate 8,279,342 downwards.
CCACTGGCCTCGGGCTCGGGGACCCAACAGGGCCCAGCCGGACTTGGTCTCTTCTCGCGGAGAAGAAAAAGCATTGAGCACAGGGCTTGGCACATAGTGGGCGCTCAATAAAAGGTAGCCACTCTCATGATTATCATTACTGTTATTAATTATCTCAGCCTAGGGGGGGAAAGAGACACTTTTCCCCTGCAAGTGAACAGGGCTGTGAAGCGGGCCGGAGATGGGGTGATGGGGACCCCGCAGAGACTCCTCACCTGTCCAAGGTGCCAGAGCCTGGGCAGAACGGGGCAGGAGGGAGCAAGCCGTTAGTCCTCAGTGGTCAAACTGACCGAGTCAGACTCTGGGGCTTCCCCTGAGCGAGCAAGCGAGGCCTCGGGAGGCAGGGAGGCCCTGAGGCACATGGGCAGAGCAGACCCTGCGTGTTCATTCATTCAGTGGTTGGTCAGTCAGTCAACAAACCCTGCCAAGTGCCTGCTGCGCTCAGAGCTCTTCTGGGCTGGAGCACCTTGGAGTGGATCATCCATATACAGCTTGAACAGGAAAAGTCTGGCAAGGGGCAGGGGCAGCAGCGGCCCAGTTACGAGGCGAAGACCTGGTAGTGGAGGGTGGTGCTTGGCCAGCTGCACTCCCCTCCTGGCCCCGAGCACTGCCCTTCGGGCGGGCCTCTAGCCTGGAGGGGCGGCCAGGGGGCAGGGGGGGAGCGCTGCTGAGGGCAGGGGCAGGGTGGGATCAGTGGAGGGAGGGCAGGAGTTGGTGGGAAAATGTGCCAAGGGAGAGGTTAGTGGTCAGGGGTGGGGAAGGGGCCAGGGTCAACTGGAGCTAGCGGGGTCAAAGGTTATGGGGTCAAGGGATAGATAGGGGCTCTCGGCAGGATTGTGGGTGAGGACCCAGTGTTCAGGGGAGGTCAGAGGTCAGGCCAGGGCTACAGCTCAGGATGGAGATTGGGGGCCAGCATCTCAGAGCAGCAGGTCACAGTGTCAGGTGGGGTCAAAGGTGGAGGTCATGAAACTGTCCTGGTGGGGAGCATGGCACAGCCAGCAGTCACAACGGTGTCGGGGTTCACGGGGGTCAGGGGTGTGCCGGGGGTCAGGGCAGAGCCCGCGTGACCCCCAAAGTAGTCCCCTGTCGCTCATCGCCAGGTTCTCGCCCATCGCCATCGACGGCATGAGCGGCCTCGCGGGTGTGGGCCTGTCCGGGGGCGCGGCGGGCGCTGGCTGGTGCATCTTCGTGTACAACCTGTCGCCGGAGGCGGACGAGAGCGTGCTGTGGCAGCTGTTCGGGCCTTTCGGGGCCGTCACCAACGTCAAGGTCATCCGCGACTTCACCACCAACAAGTGCAAGGGCTTCGGCTTCGTCACGATGACCAACTACGACGAAGCGGCCATGGCCATCGCCAGCCTCAACGGCTACCGCCTGGGCGAGCGCGTGCTGCAGGTGTCCTTCAAGACCAGCAAACAGCACAAGGCCTGAGCCGCCGCCGCCCTCCCCACCCTCCCCGGGCAGCAGAGAGAGAGAGAAAGAGAGAGAGAGGGGCCCCGAGAGAGACAGCGCAGGCCGACCACCGACGGCACGAGGGCCCCGCGTCCCTGCGGAAGCCACAGGGTGAGCACTTGGGGTGGGAGAGTCTGCAGGGAATGGGGGGTGCCTGGGGGTCCCCCACCCCGTCCTCCTGCCCCCACCCCAGGCTGGGCTGTTCACTCTCTCGTCTTGGTTTTGTTCACGGCGATGGTTTTTGTTTCTTTTTTCGGCTAAAAAGAAAGCAGAGACGTGCCCCCACCCCACCTTCAACCGCCCTCTGCGGGATGGCTTTGCGGGGGCGCTGGGGGTGCCCTCCCAGACCCCCTTGTCCAGGCCTCCCCAACACCTAGATGAGCCTGAGGGGAGGGGGAACAGGTTTAAAAATCCCCAAAAAAGCAAAACGGAGGAGGGGTGTGGGCATTCCTGGCCCAGAGCCCCTGGATAGAGTGTGAGGAGCAGGGGGAGGGGCTGGAAACAGAAACAAAATGAAAAAAAAGGGGGGGGTGGGAGGGGAAGAAAAACTCTATTTTTGTAAAAAGGGAAAAAAGACCTCGTGGAGAATTTTTACTGGGGATTCTTGAACTTGAAAAAAAAAAAAAACACAAAAAAAGACAAAAAAAAAAAAGAAAATATTTTGGCAGGTTATGTTTACCAACTGGGGCAGGGGCAGGGAGCAGGGCTTGGGGGCCGGGGGTCCACGGGGCCACACAGAGAAACACAGCCACGCGAAGACACGCGGGGGACACGCGCACACACACACACGCACACACACACCCCACAGGGACACACAGAAGCACGCACGGACAGACCCAGAGACACGTCCCGGACACACCTTCAGGAGCTCGTTGGCCAGACCCAGACAGGCAGACAAACACGTGGATAATCACAGGAGACTCGGAAGCGTGGGCTTACACAAATGTGGCCACGGGCAGACATCATCGGGGGCTAAGGCGGCCGCAGGTGGCTGCGGAAGGCGAACATTTCCACGTGGACATGGGAGAGCGGAGACAGACACAACTGGACACACAAATCTAGACACCCAGTCCCGGAGAAACCGGAGCTACGATACCCAGGAGACAGACACGCGCATAGCATCCCTTAGGCCCAGGGGAGACGTGGTAGCCCAGACCCTGGCCCAGTCCACTTCCTCCAGCTAGGCCACCCGGGGCTCCCCCGGACGCATGGCCCCCCTCAGCCCAGCTCCAGGTTCTCTGCTCTCTCCTGGCTCATCAGTGGTCCCTGCCGCCCACGAACACAGGCGTGCACACACAGCATCCATGCATCCAAACACACGATACCTCGTTTCACTTTTGGCATCATTGTGGGCTGGAGGCAGCCCCCGCCCCCCAACACTTGAGGCCAAAGGACCCCCTGTCCCCGGGGCTGAACCTCCCTGGGCCGAGGCCCTGGCCCAGAGGCTGAGGGGGGAGGCTGGGCCCTGAGCCTTCCCCCTCCCCACCAAGGCCTCCCCAGCAGGAAGTACCCGCTGTTCCCTGCAGGCCCCCTCCAACCTCCCCCTACCCCGGGGGTGGACGGGGGCCCAGGGGCCCAGCCCCGAATTCCCTCCCCACCTCCTTGTCACCCCCTTTCGGTTTGTTGGGTTTTTCCGTCTTTCCAAACTCCTGAGGGCCATGGATGCAGCCCCCATCCTGAGGCCCAGCCCCGGCTTCTGTCTGGAAAGTCCAGACGCTTTCCATTCCCCTAGTTTTCATTCTTTGTAAAAAAAAAAAAGAAAAAAAAAGAAAAAAAAGAAAAGAAAAAAGAAAAGAAAAAGAAAGAAAAAATTTCCAACAGAAGCCGATGGCCGGAGCCCCTGGGAGCCCTCGCAGCCCCCCACCCCCCGCAGCGGGCCCAGTCAGAACTGAGAATTGCAAACCCCAGTTCAGCTTCAGTTGCCCTTCCTCCCGTGTCCCTGCGTTTGGTGTCCGGCCACGGCCCCATCGGACTGCCCAGCTCTCTCTCCCCCACCCCTCCCGGTGTTTGTTAGTAAACGTCTGTGGAGCTTCTGCTGCAAGGAACAAAAAGAAAAAAAAAATCAAAAAAGCGACAAAAACACACAAACAGAAGAGGAAAAAAAAAAAGCGACAAAAAAAAGGAAGAAAAAAAAACACACAGAAGAGATTAAAAAAAAAAAAAAAAGGAAAAAAAAAAGACATAAACTGGCACCAGTTAACTTTCTTGTACTTTTTTGCCGAATTTAGCTTCTTGTAGTTTTAACTTATTGCTATGTTAACTATTTATTCTTGTTGCCCTGTAAGGACATTTGTGTATATTTCTGTTCCTTCATCCAGTTTGCAAGTTTAAAGGAACCACGATGTTCTCTTTGTTTCTTTAAGTTTTGCTGAGACGTGGTTATGCCTAATTTATTTATAAAAGGGGAAGTGGAATCATTAAAGTAATAATAATTATTAATAACAGTAATGGTAGCCGAGCGGCGCCCGGGGGGCGTGTGCTCTGTGGGGCGTCCCCGCGGCCAGCGACGTCCGGGGTCTTAATGGGATTATTTTTGCTCGTCTTGAGAATTTTTTCAGTCCTCTTTAGCTGGTGAAAACCCTAGCTTGTTCTTGATACACGAACCTATTTATTCTTGTGGTTTTTAAAGTCCTTCCCAACCTCCCAGCACCCCTCCAGCAGGGCAGGCACCCCCAGCGGGTCCACCCCTCTCCCTCTGCTGTTTCTTGGGGCTCTCTCCCCTCCGCCCTCCGAGCGCAGGGACACGTGTGCACACGTGTGCACACGTGGGCAGCGTGCAGGGGGCGTCTGTGAGCAATAAGGGCTGGGTCTGTCCCCGACCCTGGGGCAGCCAGGCTCTGCAGAGGGGGCACCTCCCCACACCACCCCCCTCCCCACTGAGGCCTAGGCCCCTGACACCCCAAAGTCTGGGAGGGGACTTCTTTTTCTAAAACACAGAACTCAGCCCAGCCAGGCTCCCTCCCCAGAGGCCAGCCCCTCACCCCAGGGGCCAGGGGGCCTGGGGTCTTCCACAACCCTGGGGGGCAGGGGCAGGGCCCGTGGGATGGGGGCTCAGCCCCCTCCAGCCCTCCCTTCATCCTGTTATTTATTCAGAAGGTTTCAAATCACGACAGAGTCCATGTTGGAGGTGATAAAGAACTGTAAAAAAAAAAAAAAAAAAAAAAAAATCGAGAAAAAGACAAAAAAAAAATCACAAAAACCCAAAACCCAACAAGAACACTTTGCGTTGCGTTTAGACTATTTATTACCGGGATTACAGGCCTGGCCGCGGTAACAGACTTTTACATGGAATTGTTTAATTATTTGTACTTTTCATGCCAGAAAATAAAAGTTCAGAATCTTACGGCCTCGGCTGTCTGTGTGCTGGCAGGTGGGGAGTGCTGGGAGTGTGTCACTGGTCCTGGCCGCGGCCACACCTGGGCCTGGCTCTCATCGGGAGCCCCCGCCCCTCCCCACTACACACACACACACACACACACACACACACACAACTTGGGGTGGGTGAGAAACCAATGCAGGCGTTAGCCCAGATGGAAGTGGCCTGGGGGGTCCATCTGCCCTGCGGCGCTGGGCTTACTCCAGGGCCCACCGGGCAGCTCAGATGTAGGCTCTGATGAGACCACAACCCTGACAGGGGAGGTGGGTGCTGGACCTGCAGAGAGCCGCCTCTCCTGCATTCCACCCTCTGCCCATCCCATACCTGAGGAAAGCAAGGTGGACATAGCCTGGTTGGGGAGAGGGAATCATGTTTATTGTTTTGAGGTCACAGGTCAAGTCACTCATCCCCACCAGGGAGGGAGGCAAACACCCTGGGCGGGGGCGGGGGGCAGGCGCCCAGAGGGTGCGGAACTCCTTTATTCCACCTTTGGAGACCACCGGGGCCTGGGAAGGCGGCTGTGCCCTGCCCAGCCCCCCTGAGAGCAGGGCAGAGCTCCACACGGATCCCGCCCCTGCCCCCACCCCGGGCCCCGCCCCCAATGCCAGGGTGAGGAGACTGGAGGGGCAGGCCTTGGTCCCCTGGCAGAGCGCTGGGTGGGCGGGTGGCACCGTTGGGGATGTTTCTGAGCCTTGAGGTTCTGGAACCAGAGAGAGACCAAATGAGAAAGATGGAGAGGGAGGCGGAGGGGTGAGGAGAGAAGAGGTGCCTGCCTAGCTCTTCTTTAGAGCGTGCTGTACCCCCAAAGTTGAGGTGGGCACCTCCGCACCCAGGAGGGCTAGAGCTCATCGTGGTCACCATCAGTGGGCAGTTCAGGTGGTGGCTCTGGGCAGGCGGCTGGCGTCATCAGCTCCATGAGGTACTCGCAGCGACTGGGCTCCGTGGTGCTGGTCACCACTGTCTCCTTTCCACACAGCAGGCGCACCTGGGGCAGGCAGGTGAGCGCTCAGGGGGGTTTGGGGGGGGCCTGGACCCCCACCCCCAGCCCACGCCCTGCCAGCACTCACGGTGGTGGAACGGTTGGGGCCCTGCCAGCAGCCCGTGCCCTGCTCGTACTTCATGGCGCTGAACTTGTCGTGCTCGGGGCCAGCCCATGAGCCCCAGGTGCTGTAGGAGAGTGAGGTGCTTAGAGTGGGGCTGGAGGGGACTGGGGAGCTGGGGGAAAGAAGTCTGGTCTACACCCACTCACCCGAGGCTGGTGGGGGAGCCGCCAAGTTTGGGCTTCTGAGAGACGAGCTTGAAGGGGCAAAGCCGGTAGATGTACCTGTCACAGGATGGGGATGGTGAGCGGGGGACATGGGACCCCAGCCTCCTCAAACTCCCCTGACTGTCCGTAAGCCCACCCCTTCACCCCCCTGTCCTTGCCCAGGACCCCACAAGTCCACCCCACCCGCCCCGCGGGCCAGTGGGGGGCGCACTCATTGGTGGTGAGCTCGTAGCACTGGCTGTACAGGTAGGCAAACTCTCCGTTGGGGCCAAAGTCAAAGGAAATCTCCTGCTCCAGGTTCCTGGAAGGGGAGGCCAAGCAGTTAAGGGGCAGCTGGGGACGCCACAGCCTCGTCGGGATCACATGGGGAGGCCCACTCCAGCAAGGGAGGGCCACCTGGGGGCTGGGCTCAGGCTCCTCGCTGTCTGGGGACCCTCCCTGCAGGAGCCGCCACCGCCTCAGCAGAGGTAGCCTCGGCAACTCCCCATTACCACCTCCTCTGGGGAGCTCGGGGCAGGCGGCTACATGGCAGGTGCAAACATGGCCTTGTGTGGCCAGACACCCGCCTTACCTGATGGACTCTTCCATGTCCCTCAAGGACCGCTCAGCCTCCTCAAACTTGTTGCGGGCCTCCTGGGCGGCTGGAGGGGGTGGGCAATGTGGGAGGAGGTCAGAGGTGCCCCAAAGCCCCATCCAGGAAGAGGGAGGGGGTGCCACGGACACACCCACTTCGCCCAGCTCCCAGCCTGCTCCGAGTGAGGACTGGGCCCAGGAAGGCCCTGCAGGCCTCCAGTCCCAGGGCAGACCCCACTCGGCTGCCCAGGCTCTGAACTCCTGAGGGAGGAGGAGGGCCAGGGCTCTTGGGGCCTAGCTGGCTCCTCACCCCAGCCTGGGGTGGCACAAACAAGCAGCAGCCTGAGGCAGGAGGGCCCCTGGGGCTGACGAGGCTAGCGATGGTTTCTCTAGGCCCCAGACACCCCCTCCAGGATGGCCCACACACCCCAGGTTTGCTTGGCGCCAACGCAAGCCCATCTTGGGAACCAAGTAAGGCCCATTCCATGGGCCCAGGCAGGTGCCAGGCACGGGAGCTTGGATTCGGGCAGGGTCCCCTCCCTCCCCGGCTTGGCGCGCACCATCAATGAAGGCCTGCGTCTGCTCATCATACGGAGGCATTTTGTCCTCTTCAGTGGGGCTGGCCGCAGGCTGCGGGGGCACCAGTGGGGGTGGGGCCTCCTGGGGGAGGGGCAGAGTTAGCAAGTGACCCAGCCCCCACCCGGTCACCCCCTTCTCCTCCAAACACACACCTTGGGCTGCTCCCTTGGCACCTGGGAATCTTCTTCCTCCTCTTCCTCCTCCTCTTCCTCCTCCGGCTCCTCTTCTTCCTCCTCCTCTTCCTCCTCTTCCACTGGTGGTGAGGGCACTGGAGGCTTCTCCTCCTTGGGCTCCGTCAGGTCAGGCTCCGATGGTGCAGGCGGGGGGCTGGTGGGTAGCACCTGGCGGGTGTGTGGGTAGCAGGTGCCGTGGGCTCCGTGGTCCACCCCCGCCTCCCCAAGGCTCAAGCCCAAGCTCACACCATCACCCAGTGGGCAGCCTCTGTCTCCGCCCCTTCCAAGGGGCCTGAAGGGAGGGACAGACAGCTGGCAGGGGGGGCCCTCCACAGAGGGTGCTTGGGTTACCCAGCTGGCCAGGGTGGCCCTGTGCCAGAACCAGAGGCAGTTCCTTTGTGAGGCATTTGGGAGGGGGAAGGCTGGGAGGGGGGACTGCCTCTCTTCTCCCCCGACTGACCTCAGACCGGTATTTGTCCCTGATGGCAGCCCAGAGGCGGTCAGAGAAGGCAGTGGCGTCGGCGTGCACGTCTCCCCCAAGGAGGGCCTGTGTACATGTTGGGGGTGGTGTCAGGATTGGGGCCTCCATGTGCCCCGCTGTGTGCCAGGCACGGATGTGCCCTGACCACCCATGACCAGGCCCAGAAGGGGGCAGCACAGGCCTGTGGGAATAAGGAGGGGGCCCAGAGGAGGGGCGCAGGCGGGGGCAAGCAGCCAGGGAGAGAAAGTGAGAGACACAGAGGAAGAAAGAGCTAGAGGGCACTGCAACCAGAGGTCGCTGGGCGCTTGGGAAGAGGCGGAGGCCCAGGCAGGACAGGGAAGAGGCCAGCAGCAGGGATCCGGACTGGTGAGGACAGGAGGCCAAGACCCACACCGAAGGACGAAGGATGGTGGGGCGAGGGTTGGGGGGACGAGGGGGAGCTGCATCTGGGGCCCGGTGGGCAGGAAATCTGGCGCTTTCCTAACCAGATGCCCCCGTGGCACCTGTGCGCTGCCACTGGGTCCCCAAGAGCAGGGAGGAGAGCTGGGCTGTTACCCTCTGGCCTCACCCAGGCAAAGCCAAGTGGCGTCAGCCATGCCGGGCTTCCCAGCGACCCTGGGAGCAGTCCATAACCAGCCTGGCCCCGCCGCCTGGCCCTACCGTCACCCTGGGGCAATGCCCTCTCCAAGTCCCGGGGCAAGAAGGATGGGGTACCTGAGCTTCCCCTTCAGAGAGAACCCCATCACCATCGGTGTCCAGCTCCGGATGGGTCTGCAGCTCGGTGACCGAGACCCTGCAGGGGCGAGGGCAGAGGCCCAGGCAGAGGCCCAGAGAGGTAAGGCCCACTGGCTCAGGGACCCGCTACTCCCCCTCCCCGTTCTGCCCCAGAACTTATTTTAGGACCTCAAAGGGACAGGCAAAGAAGTTGGGAGAAGTGAGCTCTGGGGTTGGGGTTGGAGTGGGGCCCAGTCTCGTCTCCTACCCAGTCCTGAAGACCCCACAACCCTCAAGGGTCTCAGAAGAGACAGAGACTCCATGTTCCCACAGCCCACCCTGCCTTCAGCCGTTAGCCTGGGCCAGCCAGCAAGGGCAGGGCCACGGCAGCACTGAAAGGGGTCTGGCTGTTGTCAAAGTGACCCAGGCCACAGAACGGGCTTAGGAAAAGTAATGGGGCCCCCCAGCTACCTCACCTGGCTCCTTGGTGTTGCGGGGGTGGTTTCCCTCATCTACCCTCAGATTTTTCTTTACACTTGAGCAAGCAGAGGCTTGTCCAGAATTGGTTTAGGACTAGCTAAGGACTCACGCCGGGGAGGTGGGGCTCAGGCACAGGGTAGGGGGAGGTGGGAGGAGGGAACCCCAGGCCCAGGGCAGGATGGACAGACTCACGCCCCATCCTTATCGTCGTCCAGCTCCTGGAAAGCATTGGCTGCCAGCTCCTGTTCCCGCTGGGCCTTGGAGGCAGCCTGCTGCTCTGTGGAAGAGCCAGCTCCATCACCCGCCACCCTGAGGCCTGCCCTGCCCCGACACCCCATGTGGCCCACTGTGTGCGAGGCCCTACACTGGGTGCCATGTTGGGCCAGTGTAGAGCACAGTCCGGGGATGGGAGCCAGGAGACGCCAAAGGCCGGCCAGGGTGGGGGCCAAGGCAGAGTCGAGAAGTGCCAGATAGTGGGGAGACTGAAGCAGGGAGTTAAGAGGTTTTGCAAGCATGGGGGCTGGGCTCGAGAACACCCTAGGACTTTGGGTCTGAATAAGCAAGGGGCTGGCAAACGCCATGCCAGGGTGGGCGGGACATCATGCATAGGTCGGCCACGTCCAGGAGGCCCCCATGAGAAGCAGCCCATGCACCCCATATGGGCCCGCTCTCTGACACAAGGGTCAGGATGGAGACTGGAGTCTGGTGTGGCCAAGTCAGGAAGGCTTCCTGGGGGGCTCTGGGGAGTCCCAGGAAAAGCGAAAGCCAGCCGCACATGAGAGGGAACTGGGCTATGGCCACCAGGGAGAGGCCTGCAGCTATGCCTCTGCTCTGATGGTGCCTCCTCTGCTGGCCTCATCCCCACCTAGTCTGGCTGGAGGGGACAGCAGCTCCGGTGACCAAGCTCAGAGCATACACCGGACCTCAGCTCAGCCATCTACAATGGGGTAAGTGGGGCTTCCTCTGCCACGCTGCGGCTCAGCCCGGGGATCCCACAGCGCCCCAGCAGAGCAAGCCGGCACTATAACCTCTCACAGACGAGGGCGTGAGGCTGGCTGGCTGCAGGGACCTGCCCATGGTCACCCAGCTGGCGAAGGGCAGAGCCGGGGCAGAGCCACAGAAAGGTTTAGGAGGTCAGCCTCCATCGGGATGAACAGAGAGACTTTCCAGCACCGGAGAGGAAGGCAGAGCTTGGGGCGGCTGTTTGAGTAGCAGAGCCTGAGTGTGATTCTAGGTGGAGGGAAGGTACCAGCTAGACACCACCAGGGAAAGAGGGGACATAACAAAGCCCGGGGTCTCTGAAGAGCAGCAGAGGGTGGAAGTCAGAGTCTGAGGGCAGAAACAGCCTCTGCAGAGGGAAGGAGAAAGGGAGTCTACAGGTGCCACTGGGATTCTGGACTGGAGGCGCCTCTGCTCACCTGACCCAGGGCCACAAAGCACCAGTCTGCTTTCAGGGAGTATCCAGAAGCTGCCCACTTCTCTCTACCTCTGTGCCCCCTACCCTGGTCCCAGCCCATCGCTTGCCTGGACCAATGTGGCCCGCTCCTCCCTGGTTTCCTGGCTTCTGTTCCGCCTCTGCTCAGAATCCTCTATGGCTTCTACCTCACTTGCGGTGAAAGCCTAAGTCCTCCCCATGATCCCCAAGGCCTGCCTTTGTCTCCACGACACGCATACTCCCTCTGTCCAGCCACACGGCAGTTAGCTGCTCCTTAAAAACCAGACATGATGCGGCCTCAGGGCCTTTGCACCTGTGCCTTCTGCCTGGCTCACTCGTCCTTCAGCAGGCAGGGGCTCTCTCCGTCTCGATCAGTGCTAAACTAGTGGCACCTGGGGTGTGCAGCCACTCCATATACACTGGGTGACCTACTGGATTATGGATTCTGAGAAATGAGGGCAGAGAGAGGAAGGGACAGAGAATGCAGCAGGTGCCCAGGGAGACGGAAAAGACCAGCAGTGCGGACTCAGAGACGGGCTGCCCGCAGCTCCTGGTTACCAGCCCATCACCAGGACCACGCTTCCCAAATCCTGCAATGCTTGGTCCTTTAGCTAGTCTGGAGTGGGTTTCTGCCCCACCTCACCCTTCTAGCCTGCTGCCCCAGGGTGACCCCCACTGGAGAGTCTGAGGCCGAGGGCCAAGGCTTCCGATTTCCCAGAATGCAAGTATAACCTGCCAAGGGCAAGACAATGCTGGATGGAGCACAAAAACCATCTTCAACCAACCAAAGTGATACTAACTGCCAAGGCAAAGAGCAATTCGGGAAGATAAAAGAACTTGGAAGCACCTGGCAAATTTGGACATCTGATCTGATGAGAATTTGTAAGACAAGGGAGAGAAAAATCAAAGCCCCAGGTGGAGAGAATGGGAGAGCCCCCCCCACCTCATAACTATGCTATGACTCTGGCAGGGGCTGTCCCCTTACAGAGGCTGGACCAGAAATCACGCAGCCTGTGCTCACACCTGAGCTCCCATTGCCTGACAGGTTGGAGGGACCTCCAGCCTTTGCTCTGGATTCAGGGGATCCCCCAATGGTTCTGTCCCCACGTGGCTGGCAGGAAGAAGAGCCGCTCCTCTCAAGAGAAAAAAAATCACTTCTGCTAGACTGCAAATTATTCCTCCAAACGACTTCTGAATACAATGACCGATGCACAGGGCAAGACAACTAGATGCGTGGGGGTGCTGAGGTGCTGTGATCAAAAGTCAGGAGACATAGGAGCCAATAGGTCATGAGCGAGGCTCCCGGGGCCACCCCATGACGTACCTTCCCACCGCTTCTGGTGCTGGTCTTTGGCCTCCTTCTCGGGCTTCTCGGCCTCCTCCTTCACCATTCGCAGCATCTCCACCTGGTCCTCCAGGGACTTCTTCCCGGCTTGTAGCTCAGTGAGCTTTTCCTGGGTGGGCAAGAGACCAGATGCCACTTCTCCTTCTGCCTCTACGCTACAGGGTGGCCACCAGGTGACCTCTCCAAAACACACAACCCCCTGGGTCTCCCCCTCCCTGGGGTCCCCCAGAGGTCACTAGAGGGAACCCTGAACACCTCGATGTAGCCCCCACAAGGTCCTGCATAACCAGGATCACCTCTCCAGCCCCGTCTGTGCCACACCTCTCTTAACCTGTAGGCTCCAACTACCCCAACATTTAGGTCCCCAAATGCTCTGCTTCCAGTTCGTCACACGTGGTGTTTCTAGAGTATTTCTAGAATACTCTGCATGGCTAACTCTGAATTATTCTAAGATCTGAGTTAAGATAGAGGCCTTTTCCAGAAGCCGTCCCTGCTTCCTGCCCCCACAACAGGTGGGGGAAGGAGGGAGACTGGGGCACAAGTCCCCTCTATGCCATATAACCCCAACCCAGATACCCCTTTTCCCAGTGGCCCTGGGTGTCACTTTGTCACCTGTCCCTCTCAGCAGACAATATGCCCCTGAGGCAATTCCAGGTCTGCTTCCAGTCTCATGCCCACTATACCACACCCCCTGGGCCTCTGTGGATATTGCAAGAAGGAATGAGTGTGTGTGTGGATGGGGCCCCAAGCTGGAGGGTCTTAGCCCAAGCCCCGCCACAGGATCATTTTCCTCCTATGACCTTGACCCCCACCTCAGCCTGGCCTGCTCCCATGATCCTCCTACTGCCCCAGGAGGGCAAAAGTCACTTGGAACCAACCTCACTCCATGGCTCCCCAACTGTCTTCTGAACTCAGAAAAGACTTCACTGCCTCTCCACCTCTGAACTCAGGAGGGGCCTCACCAGCCAGGGCATGGAAGTATGAAAAACCCAGAACTTTCCCTGGGCAGAAAAACAGAGCTGAGCCCTCCTATGGAGGATCTGGCAAAAGTCCACGAGCAGTGTTAAGGACTCTGACCCGTCTAACAGTCCAGGGGGTGGCAGGTAGGGGAGGAAGAGACACATGCCTAGGCACACAATTTCTTCCAACCTCTGCAGAACTCACCCTGTTGAACTAACCCTGCCCCTCTGATGTCTTGAATCCTCCCCCAAAACTGGGAGGTCACATGGTCATCAGCCTCATCTTACAGATGATGGCACCAGGGAACCAGGATGCAGAGAGGTGTCCCTCCCATTCTGGGATGCAGGAGGGGAGCTCCTCTAAGCCCACTTCAAGCTGCCACCCAAGGCCCTGGTCAATACCTGTGCTGCCCACCACCTGGTAACAACTTAACCAATGACTAAACAGCCAGTGGACAAATGAGTAAACCACAGCACACACAAACAGTAACTGGCCCTAGGACTCCACTATTCAGGGGCATGTGTCAAGGCCACCCAACCTCACTGGCCCCTGACTCCAGGCCTCAGGGCCCAGACCATCTTCGGCCAGCCCCACAGGGTCCTCACCTGCTTCTCCTCCCGAGCCTTCTTCCAGTCCTCAATGAGGATCTTCTTTAGGCGGAACCCCTCTCGCGTGACCTCTGCCATCTGTTGCAGTGTCTCTCTCTCCTTCCGGCCCTTCTCTCTAGTGTGGAGAGAACACACAAGCACCGCCAAGGAGGCCTTTAGGGCTCACCAGGTCTGCCTCTTCGCAAAGGGCTCAACCCACCTGCTGCCCGCCCCCTGTATTAGGAAACATGAAGAGCAAATCCTCCTCCCCTGACTTCCCTGGGCTCTCTTGGCCTCAGAGCCCTTCATCCTTGTCCTTGAGAGGAGGGACAGCACTCAGAGTTCGCTCATTGTAGGCGTCCAGGAAAGGGGCTAGGAAATGTCTGGATGTGGGGGTTAGAAGCTGCTCCCGAAAAAGGAAGAAAAACACAGAAATCCCAGACTCTCAAGCAAGAAGGCCAAGGGTTGTCCTTGACCTACCCTGTAGTTAAAAGATTTTCCATCAGGTGAGTTTAAAAAAGTATTGGGACTTTCAGGTTCCCTAAAAAATGAATCTAGCCTGGCCACTTGCCCTTAAGACAGAAGTCAAGGGACAAGTGTTCCTTCAGATGCCACAATGCCCACCACACCCTACTGCCTCAGACTCAGCTGGCTTCTGCCGTTTATACTACTTGCCTATGGGCGATTCAAGTTTTAGGTCCTGCCACAAGAGCATAGCAATGAAAAGATTGGAGTCTCAGGATCAATCAGCCTGGGTACAAGTCCTGATTCTGATGTGTCCTAGCTGTGGGAACCTAGGGAAGTCACTTTTTATCCTAAACTTGAGTTTCCTCATCTATTGAACAGGCAACAATTGCACCTGGTTCTGGACCAGAGATGAAGTGGCAATGTGTTCATTCAAAAGGCACCTGGCACAGAGTGAGCACTCGACAAACAGAAGCAGAAAAGAGGGACACCTGGGTGGCTCAGTGGCTGGGCGCCTGCCTTCCGCTCAGGTCGTGATCCTGGGATCCGGGATCGAGTCCCACATCAGGCTCCATGAAGGGAGCCTGCTTCTCCCTCTGCCTATGTCTCTGCCTCTCTATCTGTGTCTCTCATGAATAAATAAATAAATCTTTTTTAAAAAAAAAAAAAAAAGGGCAGAAAAGAGAAGGGCGCTTGGTTCACTGGGTATAGTGAGGAAAGGGCTGGGGCGTGCGGTGGGGAGCAGCAGGTGCCAGCCACATACTTGCAGGTGTTCTCACAGACGATCCCGCTGTTGTACTCATCGGTGCCGTCACAGCAGTCTAAGAGCACAAAGCAGGGATGCGATGAGACCGGCAGTGGCTCCTCCCTACTCCCCCACGACCACCTATTTTCCCAACCCCAGTGTGATCTCATTCACCACAAACTCCATCGTTGACCCATCTGGAGGAGATGTACAGGGGCTTGTAGCCAGTGTTGCTGCAGTGGAAACTGCCATTAGGACAGGCGGCTGTACCTGTGGGAGGAAAAGAGTTTCTGGGGTGTGCTCAGGAGAAACATGTCACATTCATCCACAGGCAGATCCCCGGACACAGGTGTGCATAGACAGCCTGGGAGCACAATCAACGCTGAGAAAGGGAAGGAAGGGCAGCTGCCTACCCAGAGCCTGAAGTAAACCCCTCCAATGTCCGCTCCTGCCTCTCCCCAAGGCCCTCAGAACAGGGCCTGGCCAACTGCTCCAGCCCTTGCCTCCACTTCTGTCTTTGCTTTTTGACCCTACCTTGTCTCCCATCTCAGGGTATTTGCACATGCTGGCACCTCCATTTTTAGCACACTTTAGGATTCAGGAGAGATCTCACTTCCTGACCCCCAGGCTGGGGCCAAGGGGATGGGGGGGCTCTTGGGGCTCCTCTAGGAGCTATGGTCTTCCTCACCAACCCACAAACCACTCGCTTCTATGCCTGCTTTCCCCCACTCAACAGAGAGCCATGTGAAGGCAGGGCTGGATTTGTCTTGGTCACCACCATGCGGCCTGGCATTTCCCAGGCACTCAAAACAACGTCAAATGAATGAATGAATGAATGAATGAATGAATGAATGAATGAATAAGTGAACAGAGAAAAACTCACCTGGCTCATCTGAGCCATCCTTGCAGTCACAGTAGTCATCATTGACCTGATCGAAAAGGATGGTGGCAGAGCCATCCAGGCAAGTGAAAGGCTTGGACTCGTCATAGAAGTGATGGTCTGGGGACAGAGGCAAGCGGCTCAGCCCAGGGCAAGGAGAGGCCCGCTCAACCGAAAGGCAACCTCTGTCCCCACCTCGCAGCCGAGCATTGCCATCTTCCCTACCCGGAGGCCAGGAAACTGAGGCAGAAGGCCCAAAGCATCTATCCCGGGGGCCAAGTCGGCCCCTCCCACACCCTACCCTGACCACCTCCAGTGGGGGACTCACTGGTGAGGGAGACGCCCCGGGGCCTCTTGACCTCCACGGCCCAGCACTGGGGCAGCAGCAACAGCAACAGTAACATCTCGCCGGAAGCTCGCAGACCGGAAACAGGTTCTGGGGAGGAAGCGGGCTGCGGGGAGATGTGCTGTGCCCCCACGCTGCGGCAAGAAAGGGACGCCGGTCAGGGGAGAGGGCTGCTTGCAGCCAAAGGAAGTCACCTCTTCCTCCAGCCAATTGGACTCTTCCATCGCTTCCCGGCAATGGGAGCTCACTTTGCCTCCGACACGGTGGGGGCTGGGGGAGGTGGTCTCCCCGGTCTTGCCCAGAGGGAGCCTCACTTTGCTCTTATCAATGGTGGGAAGCTCAAAACCTCCACTCCCAATCCGGGGGGTGGTGGTGAGCTGTCCGATTCCCGCCAATCGGCGGAAGGGGTTAACAGTCCCCCACTCTACGGACGAACACCCTCCAGCTGCCCCCAATAAGAACCTGGGGTCACCGCCTCCCCCCGCGCGCGCGATAGTTCACCACCTACACGAGGCTGGGGCAAAGGTCAATATCCACCGCGCCCCCCAGCCCAGCAGCCAACCGTTCCTCCTGAAAAAAGAAAGCGGAAATCGGTGGGATCCGTCATTTCCGGCATCACGCCGCGCGTGCGGAGCGGCGCCTCAACGGTGCCATGTTGGGAGTGGCGAGTGGGGGAGGTGGCAGGGCTGGACCCCAGGCGGCCATCTTGGATAGGACTGTGATGCCCTAGAGGGGCATCGTTCTCACGGTGCGCGCTTAATGGCGGCGCTAGGCTCCTCCATCTTGGGAGTGGCAGGTCCTACAGCCGGAAAAAAAGGTTCCTGAAAAATGCCCAGGAAACCCAGGGGAGTGGTGGTGGTGTAGAGAGTGCTTTAAAAAAAACAAACAAAAAACAAAAGTGTGTGTGTGTGTGGGGGGGTGCCTGGCTGGCTTAGTCCAGGAGCGGGGCTCTTGATATTGGGGGTTGGTTGTGGGTTCGAGCCCCATATTGAGTGTGGAGACTACGCAAAAATAAAATCGTAAAAAAAAAAAAATAGGGGCGCCTGGCTGATTCTGACTTAGAGCGTGTGATTCTTAATCTCAGGGATGTGCACTCCAGACCCAAACTGGGTGTGAGAATTACTTAAAAATAAAATAAAAAAACATTTTTTAAAGATGAGCACGTGACCCTAAAGTACCCTCCCCCCAGCATCCAGCAGAGAGGCTGGGCCCCTGGCTATTGGACCGCCCCCTGCACAGCGCTGGCCAATGAGAGAGGTGGTGTGGAACGCGGGTGGTTTCCATGGGAACACGGGAAGGAGGGGGCGGAGGTTACCGAGCAACCGGAGATGCTGCGAGGCCCCGCCAAGCGGTGGGAAAGTGCATTCTCCCAGAGCCGGAGGAACTCACGCTGACGAATCCCAGATAGGGGCAATGGCTAGTTGCCTCCTTAATCCTCAGGAACCCTAGGCCTCAACCCCGTCATGACGTCTCCCCTGTGCTGGCCGGCCTCCACCAACATCCTGCCTCCTCAGGACCAGGCTTTGACTTCCTCCAAGGCCAAGGGCAATCCGACTCAGACCCAGCGCCACCACTCCCAAGGGAAGATTGTGGCCCATGCCTGGCCCCCACACCATTCCAAGTCAAGACCCCTCCATGCCCACAGGGGGAAGTCTGCTGTGCAAACGCAGGTGGCAGAGTTACAAAAGAAGATACAACTGTTAGGTAAGATGGCTGGAAGAGGAATAAAGAATCAGGAGTCAGCAGTGTCCACCCAGCCCTCTGACCAGGCACGGTGTGACAAGGGCCTTTCACCACCATTCATCCAGGTGACCAGTTTCTGGAAGCAAAAACTCGTACTTCTTCGTGGTTTTCCTCATCTCTCTTATAAAATCTTTCCTGGACGCAGAACCAACGGGATTGTGTTTCATACATTTGTATGATTTCAGCTTTTCTACCATGCATGGGGGCAGGGGTGGTGGTGGTAAAGAACAAAGATTCTAGAGCCAGATTTTCTGGGTTCAAATCTTGGCTCTGCATATACTGTTTGATCTTGGGGGACTGTGAGTAGCCTAATTGATCTC
Source organism: Vulpes lagopus (assembly GCF_018345385.1). NCBI lineage: Eukaryota > Metazoa > Chordata > Mammalia > Carnivora > Canidae > Vulpes > Vulpes lagopus. The sequence goes on along the minus strand of NC_054830.1, from coordinate 8,261,382 downwards.
AGTTTCTCCATTCGTAAAATGGGGTTAGTGAGAGTACAACCCTATAGGAAGTTGAAATATATAAAGTGGTAAGAACAGTGCCTGACACATAGTAAAGCACTATAAAGGGTAAACCAATGTTTCTCAATGGGAGAGGGCTATTTTGCTTCTCAGTGAACATTTGGCAATGTCTGGAGACATTTTTGATGGTCACATTGTTGGGGAGGGGGTGCTGCTGTCATCTAATGGGTGGAAGTTAGGGATGCTGCTCACCATCTGACGGTTCATGGGACAGATCAAAACAAATAATTGTTCGTCCCAAATATCAGTCATGCCAAGGTTGGAACATTCTGATGTGACCCATAATTATTACTGTTTTGTCATTCTTAGAAGGTAATCTTGCACAGTAGTTGAAGGTTTGGGCTCAGGAATCAGACTTCTTGAGACCATGAACGTTGTAATAAGCCTGAGCCTCATTATTCTTGTCTGTAAATGGGTAGGATATGGATATGCACCTGTTAACATACAGCATTTGATACCTGGAAAGTTCTTTGTCCAACATCCAGCATATACTAAGTGCTCAAACTAGTGTATTGTTATAATATTAAGTTAATGATAACAAAAACAGCTTCCCTCTGGGAAGACCCCAACACCCTGCTTGTGTACCTTACATGACCTCAGAGGGTGACCGGAAGGCCTTTTATGAGAACAGCCAGTGGAACATCAAGAAGAATCAGGAGACCATCAACCGTCTTCGTGAGGAGACCAGGGCGTTGCAAGTACAGCTGACAGACCTGCTCCAGGTGAGGGTGCAGAAGTGGGTGAAGGGTTTCCAGGAAGCAGGGCAGCATCCCCAAGGGCAGGGTGCTGCCTCAAGTGGGAGTGGTCTGGGTGAGCGGTGACTGGGCTCCTGTCCTTGCAGGGAGATGAGAAAGTGGTCCAGACCGTGATTCGGGAGTGGAGGTCAGAGAAGCCATACCTGAAGAACAGGACAGGACAGGTTTGCCCCACCCCACCCCACTATCTCCCTTCATTTCCAGCTTGTGTCCCCTCCTTGCTGGACTCCCTGTCTCATCTCATCTTCTCCAGTCCTTTCTCCACACCAGCTGGCATTCATCTATTCATTCATCTATTCATTCAGTTAACCTTTATCACACACCGACCATGTGCTAGGCATGGTATTAGGTATTGGTGACTATGCAGTCAAAAAAACAGACCAATCTGCACTCCTCAGAACTTCATATCCTCCTGGGGAAAAGACAATGGGGGGGGGGCACAGGAGGGGAACAAGAACAAATACAGAAAGTAATTTCCAGTAGTGATAAGAGAAATGAATAAAAGAGCAGAGTGACTTCCTAGAGATGGATGGGGCAGAAGTTTGCACTTTTTTTTTTTTTTTGAAGATGTTTATTTGAGAGAGAGAGAGTGCACACACGCAAGCATGGGGTGGGGAGAGCAGAGGGAGAGGGGAAGCAGACTCCTGCTGAGCACAGAGCCTGCTGTGAGGCCCTGGATTCCAGGGCCCAAAATCATGACCTAAGCCAAAGGCAGACACTGAACCAACTGAGCCAACCAGGTGCCCCAAGGGGTTTGTACTTTAGATTGGGGTGGGGAGTCAGCAAAGCCCCCTCTCTCTAAGAAGGTGATACTTGAGCTGAGAATGAGACAGGCAAGAAATGATTTTGGGAAAAGTGTTCTAGGCAGAGGGAACAGTGAATGCAAAGTCCCTGAGGTAGAAACAAGGGGTGGAGTGTTGGAGATGATAACATCTCCAGTGCGGCAGAGGAGTGTGTGAGCGGGGCTCCATAGGAGGTGAGCATCAGGAGAGTCAGCAAGGGGGCACCTGGGTGGCTCAGTCAGCTAAGAATCTGACTTCGGTCCAGGTCATGATTTTGAGGTCCTGGTGTTGAGCCCTGCTTGTTCCTCTGCCCCTCCTCCTACTCATATTCTCCCTCTCTCAAATAAATAAAATCTTTAATTAAAAAAAAAAAAAAAGGATCAGCAGGGGCTGAATCTTCCAGCAGGCTTAGCTGGCCATGATAGAGTGCAGGTTTTATGACAAATCAGAGAAGTGGGAAGCAGAGAGTGAGGAAACAAGAATGGAGGTCAGATGGTGAAGATGGTGTTGGCTGTACTCAGACAAAAGTGGTGGAAATAGGAAGAAAAAGGTATCTCTGGGAAAACCTTTGAAATAGAACAAAGCATTGCTAATGAATTGGATGTAGGTGGGAGAAGAAAAGGTGAGGACATTGAGCTGTTGGACTGAGCACCTGGAAGGATGAAGCTGCTATGAGCCGAAATGGAGAAGATTCAAGGGAGGCCAACTTCGGGGAATCTCACACACTCAATTTTGGACATGATAGTTTCGAGATGCCTGTGGAGATGCCTGGAAGGCAGTGTAGATAGATATGGGTATATGACCCTCTAGTTCTGGGAGTGGGGCAGGGCTGGGGGGTTAAATCTGGATGTCTTCAGCCTGTGGTCCAACCATGAGCCTGGATAGGTCCATCAAGGTGGTGGGTATGAACAGAAGTGAGAAGAGCCTGAGTCCGTCCCTCCTGGGGGCCAAGGAAATGGAGAAGGGACAGCCAGGGTGGAAAACTGGCGTCCTGGAAGCCACCAAAGATGACGATCTGCAGGGGATCAGCTCGGTCAGATGCTGCTGAGACCCCGGGTGATAAGAAACAAGATGTGGGAGAAGAAAGGGAGGAAGGATTAGGTGGGAGGGTTGAGACTGCCGCTGGGGCTCACCTCCCCCCAGCAGGCCCTGGAGCACCTGGACCACCGACTGAGTGAGAAGGTGAAGCAGCTGAACACTCTGCGGCACCAGGTGGGCCTGCGGCAGAAGTGGCTGGATGAGCTCCAGCTGCAGCACAGCCTCCGCGAGCTGGAGATTGCAGAAATGCAGAATGGCAACACGGAGGTGGCCAAGGTGAGGCTACCCAGGGGCGGGAGGAGGGCAGGGATATCCTGGGAAGAACTTGAGAGGGGAAGAGACTCAGCCCAGCCTTGCCTCCCTCTAGACCATGCGGAACCTGGAGAACCGCCTGGAGAAGGCCCGGATGAAGGCTGAAGAGGCTGAACACATTACCGGTGTGTACCTGCAGCTCAAGGCCTATCTGCAGGTGGGGACCAGCAGGGCTCGGGGGGCAACGTGGGAGGGCCAGCTGCAGAGGCACAGTGGTCACAGGCCCCCCACCCCCACCCCCAGGAGGAGAGCCTTCACTTGGAAAACCGGCTGGATTTCATGGAGGCTGAGGTGGTGAGGGCAAAACGTGAGCTAGAGGAGCTGCAAGTGGTGAACCAGGAGGCGTTCAACGCCCAGGATATCGCCAAGGTGCCAGCCCGCCGGGCCCCGGGGTTCCTGCCCAGACGCAATGGTCTCCTGGCCCCCAGAATCCGGACCCCAGCTGTCCCCGAGCTCCTCCCGCCTGTCTCCCAGATGCCGCAGCCTGGCCCAGCTGCTTGAAGTTGTTGGGCCAGGCTGCTCCGGCCCTGAGCCACGGTGGGTACCAGCTGGTCCCCCTGTCGCCCTGCTCTTCCTCCAGAACCAGCTGCAGTATCTGGAGGAGACCGTGTTCCGAGAGCGCAAGAAGCGTGAGCGCTACATAACTGAGTGCAAGAAGCGGGCGGAAGATAGGAAGCTGCAGAACGAACGCATGGAGCGCAAGGTGGCCCTGTCTGGGGGTGCGGGGTGCAGGGGGCGTTAAACCCCAGCCTGCCCCAGCCTAGACCTGGCCCGGCCCCACCCCTGCCCTGCTCTTAACATTTCTCCGGACTCCGCCCAGCGCCACCTCCTCTTGATGCCAGGGTTCCTCCGACGAACCTGCCCTCGCCCTCCTCCCCTCAGATTGCCTGTCTGGAGGAGCCTCCAGATGTCCCCTCACTCGCTGGTGGTCCCCATCCTTACCCACCTGATTACCAGCCCCCCCAACACACACACACTTAAATCTGATTCAGCCTCTAGCCCCCCCCCCTTACTCGAGGCCCCGCCCCTGCTCTCTTGACCCCGCCTCTTTGCGCAGCCCCCGTGGCTGCCCCTCGCTGACCAACCCTTTCCTGCCCTCCTGACCCCTAACTGGGTGCCCCAAGACTTTACTCTGGCTCCCCAGTCAGGCCCTGCCCCCTCGCGGTCCCCTGTCCTGCGACCCCTCTCTCTGGCCCCTGCCCTCAATCCTTGCCTGAGAGCTGACTCTCCCGCCCTGGCCTCAACCTGTGAACAGACCCAGCGTGAGCACGTGCTGCTGCAGTCGGAAGATTCGACCCAGGACAGCCTGCGCCTCAAAGACAAGGAGCTGAAGCAGCGCTGGACCATGTACCAGACAGAGATGCTTTTTGGCAAGGTCAAGGATGCCACCGGTGTGGCCGAGACCCACGTGAGTGCTGCCGGCGGCCCGCAACGCTCTCCGCCCTCTAGTTGCGCTCAAGCTGAGCCCAGGCCAGTGAAGCCAACCCAGCCGGCCTCCCCATTCCCTGGGCTCAGTTCCTCAGCCAACACAAACCTGCTCTATTCGTAAAAGACACTTCTTCTGCCTCTATCTACTGCCCCGTTCTCCTCACAGCAAAACCCACATGAGCTGTCTACCCTCGCCATCGTTCCCTCTCCTGTTGGCTCTAACACTGGCGCTTTCCTTGGCATGTCAGCTCTGTGAGAAGTGTGACCTTTGTCTCTTCTGTGTTTACGGCGCCTGTACCATGGTCTGGGGCACTGCTGACTGCCCACTGCCACTCTTGGACCCTAGCAAGCCAGACCCCTGTCCAGTTTCTGCCTTTTGGGCAGTCTCCCAGTGCTGCTGCTTTCATAGGATAACCCCCGAGGAGTTCTGGGAGTCATCTGGGGCGCTGTGGCCAGGCACCTTTCCAGAAATTGGCCTGGTGGGCAACTACCTCTGAGATTGGCCATATTTCCTCACTGGATTGGGTGAGATTCACAGTCACAAGGTGGATGGCAGGTTGATTTTGAAGAGCAACTATGCTCACTGCTACCCTGCACCACACGCTGATTTTGGCTGATTCAAATTCCTCATATAGACAAGGACCTTGCAAAAATTATGTGTCAGGGGCTTAACATCCTTGAGGCACCTCTGAGTCTGACTCACAGAGTCCCTAAACATTGCTGTGCAGAAGCCACCGGCTTAGGCCATCTGTCCTGCACACCCAGGGGAAAGTAGGAGGAGGTGCACTCAGATTTGCCCAGGCCTCCCTCTGACGGGCTGGTGGCCTGCAGGCGGTGGTGAGGCGGTTCCTGGCACAGGGGGATACGTTCAGGCATTTGGAGACACTCAAAAGCGAGAACGAGCAGTCGCTGCTGAGGCTGAAGCAAGAGAAGCAGCAGTTGCAGCGAGAGCTGGAAGACCTCAAGTACTCAGGGGAGGCCACGATTGTGAGGTGAGACCCCGTGCCCAAGGAAGAGAATGAGGGGTCCCTGGGCTCAGGTTTCTCCAGTGGTGACCTCCCCATTGCCTGTAGTCAGCAGAAGCTGCAAGCTGAGTTGCAGGAGCGCCTCAAGGCCGAAGAGCTGCGCCTTGCTGAGGCACAGGATCAGTTGGAACGGACCAAGCGGGCAATGCAAGTGACCAAGGAGAGCCTTGAACACCTGGCGGGCAAGCTGAACTGCATCACAGTGGTAGGCCCCCCCCCAAGGAAGCTCAGCCCAGAGCCTCCCACAACCCAAGAGGGTGTGGTTCCTGCCCCTACTCAGGGGAACCTGCTTGAGAGGACCAACCCTCTGCCCTGTCCAGGACTTCAGAAGCCTGCCTACAGAGGACACCCATCCCCCCTCCTCAGAGTCCCCACCCCCATCTCCCTAAGGGAAACCGCCTTAGTTCTCAAGAGGCTCAGGACTTCAGAGACGCTGTCCCATCTTCATGGGAAAAATCCCACCTTGCCTCTCCATCCCAAACCTCAGAGACCCCACTGCAATCTTTGGGCGGCCCGAGACAGGGGGAGCCCCACCGTGCCTGCAGCAGAGTCCCATTTCTTCCGAAAGTCACCCCTGAAATGGCTTCTCGAGTTATTACCCCCTTCCCTCCACTAAAACCCTTCATTCCACCCATTGCTTTTGTCTCTGGAGTTCGGAGGCTCTGCCCTCACCCGGGCGTGGGCCTTGACAATAGAAGCCCCACGGGGATAGATAGCATCACCCCTGTTGGCGGTCCCTCACCTTCCAAAGGTCCTGCATGGGTGGAACGAGTCCCAAAGGCCCGCCCCCTCCAGGCTGATTCAGCTCCGCCCCCGGCCGCAGGTGGATGGCCGCTTCGCGGGAAAGGAGCTGGATCCCAAGGCAGAGGACTATCTTCCAGACCTGCTGGGCCTCGTGGAAGAAAAGCTGCTGAAGCTGCAGGCACAGCTCGAGAGTCACAACGTGCCAGGGATGCTGCGCCACCTCAGCGACGACGAGGTGCGAGTACAGCCGGGGGCGGGGCTGAGGAGGCGGGACTGGGGCCGAAGAGCAGGGAGGGGCGGGAGGAGGGGGACACCAGGGGGGAGGCCTATGGGGCGGAAATGAGTTCCAGGGACAACGTGTGAGGTTTGTAGAGTGAGGAAAGCTTCCAGAGGGTCCGGGAGGCCAGTAGGCAGGACTGGGGAGTGAGTGAGTGAGTGAGTGAGAGAGAGAGAGAGAGAGAGAGAGAGTGTGTGTGTGTGTGTGTCCCCGCGCGCGCATCAAGGGACTGGCCCCCAGAACCAGGGGCGGGCCTACGGGCAGGGGGGCGGGGCTGGGTATCCGGGTACGCTCTAAGAACAAACAATTCCGCTGGTCTCGAGAAAAACTAAACTGGAAGAATGGGCAGAAGTGCATTTGGAATCAGGGTGTACCTTGGAATGGGGTTAGGAGGAAGGGCCACAGGACTTCCCTGCAGCCTCTACACCACCGTCTTCTCTCCCGCTCTGCCCCCCCCCCCAGTTCTACTCCACCCTAGAGGGAAAGCTGCCCACGTACAACACCCGCATCGCCCTGCCCCTTGCCAGTCTCAAGGACAAGTTCTTCGGTCAGTATGGTCATGGAAAGGGGGCGGGGCTGGGGGCCGAGCTGACCAACGGAAAGTGGTCGGAGGCCGGGAGTGAGGCCAAGTTGGGGGGTGGTAAAGGCTGGGAATGGAAATCTGAGCCAAGAATAGGAACCCGGATCCCCTCATTGCCCTGCGCAGACGAAGAGGAGAGTGAGGACGAGGACAACGACGTGGTGACCCGTGCGGCGCTTAAGATTCGTTCCCAGAAATTAATCGAATCCCGCAGCAAGAAACGCAGTCGTTTGAAGAAGTCCTAGACTCACCCTCGCGCACACCTGGCGCTGCCGGGCCCCTGAGGAGCTCCCAACCCCTCTGGGCCCAGCCTCAGGCCCACGGGGCCCCCTCAAGGGCTAAACGCGGCCGGGACAAGGGAGCAGAGCAGGGCCCGTGGCGCCGGGAATAGAGAAGGGGGCCGGACTGCCGGACGTTCCCATAGTAAATCTTACAAGGCGAGCCCGAGCTGGCCTCAGGATCATGCAATAAACGTCACCAACCAGCCCCCTGGGTATTTGCCTCTCCTTGATTCTGCACCAGGGCAAAGACTGCCGCCCCTAAAATCCAGGGCCCACACTCCACCTTCTCCGTCAAGGGGAGTGAGTACTCCCCATCAGCTGGGGATGCAGGTTGAACACTCCCCCGACCTCCAGGAATGAGAGATACCCCCACACCTGGAATGAACCACCCGTCCCCACTTGAAGACAGGATACTTTCCTAGGGAGGCAGAATGGCCCCCACTTAACTATACACACTAGTTCACCCACCCCCGTTAACAGAAAAAAACCCTTCCGGGGAGAGAGGAGTGTCCCTTCTCCTGGGCACAGATTGATACACACCTACGGGGAGAGCCGGGACCTCACCTCTGTGGGGCCTGGGCTGGGCGCTGGGGTCCAGCTGGGGGCATCCGAGAGCCGCGGGTCCCGCCCCGCCCCCGCACAGCCGGGTCGCCCCGCCCTGCCCCGCGGGCCCCAACGCCCGGCCACTGCCCGCCGCCCGTCGGCCCTTCCGCCTCATTCAGCCGCGCCGCGGAGCGGGACAGGCACGGGCCATGGATCGGACAGCGGGCAAGGAGCTCGCCCTGGTAAGGGGACCAGGGGGCCCGGGCCCCACATCCCTGGCACCCTGGGATCCAAAAACTCCATGTCCCTGCCTTCTGGACCCTATCTCCCCGCAAATCGGACCCTTCGTATCGGCCCAGGGGTCCCAACCTTGAGCCTCCCGGCCCCTGCCCCGGTGAAGTGGCTGGTACCTCTGAAGGATGGGGGGCGTCTCTGAGCTCGTCTACAGGGACAGAGACAGGTTCCGTGAGCCCGGACCCTGGGACGTCCCCAGATGCCACTCCATCCTCTCAGGACCGGGGTGTAGGGTCCCCGCGGCGGCGAGGGGATCGGCCCCAGCCCCCGAGCCTCGCTGGGTCTGATCGGGAAGGGAGATGGTGCTAGAAGGCCCTCTCGAGTCCGCGCGGGACAGGTGGGGGCGAGGTCCCGGGGCCCGTCCCCCCGCGGCGCCCTGAGCCGGTCTCCGCGTCCAGGCGCCGCTGCAGGACTGGGGCGAGGAGACCGAGGACGGAGCAGTGTACAGCGTCTCGCTGCGTCGGCAGCTCAGTCAGCGCCTGAGCCGGGGGCCGGGGCCCGCGGGCAGCCAGGTGAGGCTGCGGTGGAGGGTGGGGCGGGGCGGGGCCGAGTGCGGGGACCTGGAGGCAGGAGGCGAGGGACAGCCGGGGGGCGGAGCTGAGGCCCGAGGGAGGGGCGGGGTTTGCAAGCGCCCAGGTGAGGGTAGGAAGCGTCTGACGGCAGCCGGGTGAATCGGGTTGACCACTGCGACCGCCCAGTGACCGCGTGGTTCCGGACTGGGACTTGGGGACTAACCCGGACGGCGGGGCCTGGGTCGGCCAGGTTTAGTGGGGCGGAGCTGGAGGGAGGGGTGGTCTTTGGAAGCAGCCGGGGGAGAGCCGGCTGGGGACCTGGGAGGCGGGGCTGGAGAGCTGGGAGCCCTAAGGACACGGGCGGGGTGGGGCCTGGGAGGACCGTGGTGTCCCGGGGGGGTTTCGAGGATCATTTAGGTAGGGAGCAGAATAATGAATCCAGGAGGCAGGGTTCAGAGAAATGGGCAGGACCAGACGCCAGAGTGGTGTTTAGCGATGGGCGTGGTTGGAAAGGGGGTGCTGGGGGGCCACTCCTCGTGTCTCTTTGCCGCCTGCCTTGCCCCGCAGGCCCCCCGCCCCGCTGCGGACGCCTTCGTCCACTACCGCACCAGCAAGGTGCGGGCGCTGAGGGCGGCGAGGCTGGAGCGGCTGGTGCGGGAACTGGTGTCTGGAGACCGTGAGCAGGACCCCGGCTTCGTGCCTGCCTTCCTGGCCACTCACAGGGCTTTTGTGTCCACTGCCCGCGTGCTGGGCCTTCTCCTGCCGCCACCGCCACCGCCCTTGCCTCCAGGGTCAGTACCTCCGGGGACCGGCAGCCTCCAGTTCCCACCCGACTCTCACCTGGGTTATTGGATCCTGCAATCCCTCCTCCCCTAAGCGCCCCCTAGTCTCCCTCTTTACCTGATGGGGGAGTTGCTTTTCCCAGGATAGAGATCGAGAAGACAGAGGGAGGAGGTCTGCGTGTCAACAAGAACTTAAGGTTGGTCGCCGGGAGGTGAGGGTGGGGGTCCTAGAGGTCCAAGGTCACATCTGGGGTGTAGGGGCTCCCGAGGTCCAGAGCTCTGGGCTGGGCTCTGAGGCCCCCCACTCTGGCCAGGGCTGTGGTATCCGTGCTGGGCTCCTGGCTTCGGGATCACCCTCAGGATTTCCGGGATCCCCCTACCCACCCGGACCTAGGCAGCGTCTGCACCTTTCTGGGCTGGGCAGCCCCAGCAGGGCCAGAGGCCCAGGAGGCAGAGAAGCTGCTAGGAGATTTCCTGGAGGAGGCTGAGCGAAAGCAGGAAGAGGAGCAGCCTGAGTCACGGACAGGTGAGGGGTATTGGGACACTAATTGTTGCCCAGAGCAGGCCTTTTCCTGCATGATCCGTCCCCCAAACAGGTTCTCCCCTCACAGAGCAACAGACCTCAGAGCCTTAGTTTCCCCACCTGTATAATGAGGCTAATGACCCTTTGTCTAACATATTAGTGTTCGTCTAGCGCTTCGCCCTATGGTTCCATCCTAACTACAAAAATACTTTACCATTGGGTCAGGATGCCTTTTGTGTCTAGCTACAACTATTTCCATTGCTACTTATGTTAGGAGCCACCAGAGACCTGGGTTCAAATCCCAGTTCTGCCATTTGCTGACTGTGTGACCTTGGATAAATCACTTCCCTCTCTGAGCCTCCATTTCCTTATCTGTGAAACAGAAATGATAATAGTCTTTACCTCGTTGATGTCTTTTATTTATTCAAAAAAAAAAAAAACAGCTACTGGCAAACAACTAGACAGGAGCTCCCACAGTTCCCTAGGAAAGACAGCAGGATATAAGTAAATAATAAGGAGGACTGTGCAAATAGTGTTATTTCTATCTTAGTTGTTATCACTGATTCTTATTAGAATCTACCACTTAAAATGAAAAGACATAGGAACCCATACTAATAGTTTCTTCCACCTTTTTTTAAAGATTTTATTATTTCTTTAAGATTTTATTTATTTATTCATGAGAGACACAGAGAGACAGTCAGAGACACAGGCAGAAGGAGAAGCAAGCTCCCCACAGAACCCAACGTGGGACTCGATCCCAGACCCCGGGATCATGCCCTGAGCTGAAGGCAGACGCTCGACTGCTGAGCCACCCAGGCATCATCCCTCTTTCTTTTGTTTTTAAAGATTTACTTATTAAAAAAAAAAAAAAAAAAGATTTACTTATTTATTCGTGTGAGACACAAAGAGAGGCAAAGACATAGGCAGAGAGAGAATCCTGACTGGGGACTCGATCCCAGAACAACGGGATCATGACCTGAGCCAAAGGCAGATGCTCAACCACTGAGCCACCCAGGTGCCCCTTGATATTTTCTTGTAAAGTAGGTATCAGCAAATCTGATCCTTTATAGAGTTTTCCAATCTCTGTCGTAGAGAGCTTTTGGGGGGAGGGAAATATATCTATGTACTTCATTCGGGTCTTTGTTCAGTTTGTCACTTCTCCAGACATGCTTTCTCTGATCTCTCAGCAAATATATCTTCCCACTCTACATCCTCGCCTGCCTTATTTTTCTGCCTAGCACTCATTGGCCTTGTTCCTGACTCTGTCCCCAGGGGCGGGAACAACCAAGATTTGTTGATTGAATAATTGCATCCTGCTTATAAGGTATCATCTTTCACCCATCTGTGTTGGACCTGATCCCTATCACAAAAGCATCTAAGTCCCTAATCCCCATCCTTTAATCCTCAGATTAAAGTGGGCATATTCCTCTCTGCTTTACAAAGTAGCAGCCACTTCTTTCTCCCTGGTGACAAATATTTCATTTACGTATATTTTATTCCTCTGTCTTACCCCCTTTTTTTTTTTTTAAGATTTTATTTATTTATTCATGAGAGACAGAGAGGGGGGCGGTGGGCAAAGACACAGGCAGAGGGAGAAGCAGGCTTCACGCAGGAAGCCTGATGTGGGACTTGATCCTGGACCCCTGAGCCAAAGGCAGATGCTCAACTGCTGAGCCACCCAGGCGTCCCATTTCCCCTTGGTTTTTAAGTGTCTTTCTTCCTCTACCTGCAGGATTTCACCAGCTGATTCCAAGTCACTTGAGCTGCACAGTCCAATGAGGTAGCTGCTAGCCACATGTATTTATTGAAATTGAACTAAAATTTTTCAGTTCTTGCTCACACTAGCCACATCTCTAGTGCTCAGTAGCCACACTGGAGAGCATGGGTAGAAAATATCTCCACCAGGGGCGCCTGGGTGGCTCAGTGGTTGAGCATCTGCCTTCTGCTCAGGGGGTGATCTTGGGGTCCTGGGTTGGAGTCCCAAATCAGGCTCCCTGAGAAGAGCCTGCCTCTCCCTCTGCCTATGCCTCTGCCTCTCTATGTCTCTCATGAATAATAAGTAAAAAATCATTTAAAAAGAAAAGAAAAGATCTCCACATTGCAGAAACTTCTATTGAAGGTACTGTCCTAGGCTGTGAGGTCTTGAGGTCAGAGGAGTATATGAACATTTATTGAACATCTACTGTGTGCTCTGCTCTGGATTACACTTTAACATTTTTGTTTTGGGATGACTTTTTACTATGACTTTTTGCTATGAAAAATTGCAGGCCTACAAAAAAATAGAATAGTATAAAGAACACTCACCCATTGTTCATTTTCAACCATTATGAATTTCACCCAGAAATTTTTTTTTTCAGGATGATTTGAAAACAAATCTCAGACTTATGTCACTTGACCCATAAATACTTTGCACCTTAACTGACAAGGACTTCTTTTTAGTTTTTTTTTTTTAATAACAAAATCTCATGTGCACAATCATCTTCAACAAAATCAGCAACAATGAGACACCTGGGTGGCTCAGCAGTTGAGCATCTGCCTTTGGCTCAGGGCGTGATCCTAGATCCTAGTCCCGGGATCAAGTCCCACATCGGGCTTCCTGCATGGAGTCTGCTTCTCCCTCTGCCTGTGTCTCTGCCTCTCTTTCTCTCTCTCTCTCTCTCTCTGTCTCTGGGTCTCTCATGAATAAATAAATAAAATCCTTTTTTAAAAAATCAGCAATAATTACTTAATATCAAAAAATACCCAGTCCTGGGGCACCTGGGTGGCTGAGTCAGTTAAGCATCCAACTCCTTTTTTTTTTTTTAGATTAAGATTATTTATTTATTCATGAGAGACATACACAGAGAGAGGCAGAGATATAGGCAGAGGGAGAAGCAGACTCTCTAAGGGGAACCTGATGTGGGACTCATTCCTGGGACTCCTCCCAGGATCATATCCTGAGCTGAAGGCAGACAGTCAACCACTGAGCCACCCAGGTCCCCCTAAGTGTCTAACTCTTGATTTTGCCTCAGGTCATAATCTCAGGATCATGAGATGGAAACCCAAGTAAGGCTCTGTGTACTGGGCATGGAGCCTGCTTAAGATCCTCTCTCTCCCCCTCTCTCTGCCCCTCTCTGCCCCACTCCCTCTCTCTCTCAAAACAAAAACAAAAACAAAAAAAACCCAGTCCAGATTCAAATCCCCTCCCCCTGTTGTCCCTAAATTGTCTTTTTTATGGTTGTTTCTTTGAAATCCAAACATCTATTCAAGCCACTTGGTCTTTAATTTCTTGTCTCTTCTATTCCATGACAATCTCACTTTGCCTTTTCTTTAATGTCATTAGGAGGAAAAAAATGTGTCATTTGTCCTGAAGAGTGTCTCACCTTCTCCATCTATTCACCTGTTTGCTGTCCCATGGTGACATGTAGCATGTTCCTCTATCCCCGTATTTGCTGGAAGCTCCACAGATTTGATTAGGTGCAATTTTTTTTCCAATGCCAACTTTTTAAAACTAGTATTTTGCAATGCCATCTGTCCTAATTTGAAATGAAAGATAGATAATTGGGGTACCAGGGTGGCTCAGTGGTGGAGCATCTGCCTTTGGCTCAGGTTGTGGCCCTGGATCCTGGGATCAAGTCCCGCATCGGGCTCCCCACAAAGGAGCTGGCTTCTCCTTCTGCCTATGTCTCTGCCCCCCTCTCTCTCTGTGTCTCTCATGAATAAATAAAATCTTAAAGACATAAATACATGGACTTACAAAGATAATTTAAAAATAATAGCATGGTGCTGTTACTATCATATGAAGGAGAAATAAAGTGAAAGCAGGTTACACAATAATAAGTCATGCTTGTCGCTGTGTCAGCACTCGGGCATGTCTTACTAGGATACATGATGAAGTCGTCCAGAGCCTTTGTCTCTTTGTCGTCATGGTGAATATGACAGCCAGAAACACCAACTAATGCAGGGGTGAACAGTGGCCACACAGGTGTAGTAGCATAAACATTGGTGACATCCCTTTCTAGAATGGTGAACAACACTCATAATTTCCCAAACAAAACAGAGCCCAGACTTTGACAGTTCTTGTATTTCTGGAGCCATGTTAATGAGTGTTTATGCGCACAATAGTTGGGTTCTAGGTGCAGATTATTGTAAACAGATTTTCCAAGGACGCAAATGTCTTGGAGGGACACTTGGAGGCTGAGTGGCACAAATTTCACTGTGCAGTGGCCCCCTTGTGGCAGAGTTCAACTTCAAAATGTTCCCTAGGGGAGGTGGGTGGGGAAAAAAAATGTTCCCCAGGGGGCGCCACCATAGAATCCCATTCTTTATAGCAGTCTAGTATGTGTGATCTCAGTTGATCTTTAAAAATCCAGATGAAGGGCAGCCCCAGTGGCTCAGCGGTTTAGTGCCGCCTGCAGCCCGGGGTGTGATCCTGGAGACCCTGGATCGAGTCCCATGTCAGGCTCCCTGCGTGAAGCCTGCTTCTCCCTCTGCCTGTGTCTCTGCCTCTCTCTCTCCTCTCTGTGCATACTCATGAATAAATAAATACAATCTTTAAAAATAAATAAATAAATAAATAAATAAATAAATAATAAAAATCCAGATGAAGAAATCAAGGCACACAGTGGTTAAAGGGTTTGCTTTAATTCACATAGCAAGCCCGGGGGACAAGTTTGGATTTAAACTTGGGCCTTCCCTTAACTATAAAGTTCTACTACCTCGTACCACAGGAATAGGGCAGACAGGTCTTATTTTAATATAGGTTCAAAAATTATATATATATATATATATATATGTTCAAAAACAAAAACGCCTCTCTGTTCTACTCTAGCCCTTTAACGTCTGGCTTCAAGTCCTTTCCCTGCCATTTCCTGAAGGTGTGACCTAAGGCAAACTGTTCCTGCCTCAGTTTCCCCATCTGTGGAAGGCTGATAATAGCACCTCCCTCACCGGGTTAGTGTGCTGAATCACCTAGGATGGATTACCACCTTAGATGCTAAATGAACATTGCAGTTGCTCCGAGACACTTAAAAATACCCGGGGACAGGCAGCCTGGGTGGCTCAGGGGTTTTAGCACCACCTTCGGCTCAGGGCCTGATCCTGGAGACCCGGGATCCAGTCCCACGTTGGGCTCCCTGCATGGAGACTGCTTCTCCCTCTGCCTGTCTCTCTCTCTCTCTCTCTCTCTCTCTCTCTCTCTCTCTCTCTCTCTCTCTCTCATGAATAAATAAAATCTTAAAAAAAATAACGAGGGACGTTTCCATTTTGCATATTAGGAAAGTGAGACCCAGAGACGCTAAGGAACTTGTCCAAGGTCACACAGCTAGTCCCCAATCCCAACTTCAGAGTTTTTAACCCGTTCCCGTTCTCCCTCAGGACCTCCTGGCGCTGCCCAGACCCCTCGCCCCGACTCCCCGGAAGGCTGCTTGGAAGAGGAGGAAGGACTGGCGCGGGAAGGCCCTGAGCTCCTAGACTTTGGCGTAGATGAAGTGGCCGAACAGCTGACCCTGATGGATGTGGTGAGCACCCAGGCAGGCCGGGGGGGGGGGGGGGTGGCCAGGCCAGGCGGGGTGCGGCTGTGGGGCAGATACCATGGGCACAGATCCTCCTCACTCCCCCCACCACCACCCTCCCCACCTCCCTCCGCCCAGGAGCTCTTTTCGAAGGTGCGGCCCTGTGAGTGCCTGGGCTCCGTGTGGTCACAGCGGGACCGTCCAGGGGCCACAAGCACTGCGCCCACTGTGCGTGCCACTGTGACCCAGTTCAACATGGTGATCGGTTGCGTGCTGGGCTCGGTGCTGGGAGAGCAGGGCCTGGCCGCCCCGCAGAGGGCGCAGCGGCTGGAGAAGTGGATCCGAATCGCCCAGGTATGCGTAGATGGGGAAGAGAGGAGGTGAAAGCCTGGCTTGGGTGGGTGGCTGGGAACAAGGCCTGGTGAGAGGCAGGGGACCAGGGTCTGGGAATGACAGGAGGGTTGGGGTTAAGAGATGCCCCTAAGGGAAGGCCCTGGGCCCCTCGGCTGCAGAAGGATGCTGGGTGGGTCTAGGGAAAAGAGGGTGGGGTGGGAGAGGGTAATAGGGAGGGGGGTGGATTGGAGGAGGAACCCAGAGAAGGTGCCCAGAGAAGGGGGCCACGTCCTGAAAGAGACTGGATAGGGGCCGGGCAAGAGTCTTAGGGCTGAGGGAAAGAAAGAAATGGGGGCCCAGGAGGGTGGGAGAGTGGGGAAGTGAAAAGGGGAAGGGGGTGGTCGATACCCAGAGTGAGACATAGATTTAGGAAGGAGAGGTCTGGGTCCAGGAGAGATCCTGTGGGCACGTCTAGGGCCCGGGGGAAAAGTAAGGAGTAGGGACACAGGTAGCCAAGGTGAGAGGTAGGGAATGGAGGGGCAGCTGGGGGAGAGGACCTGGGGCTGCAGGTGGGGAGGGGGGCGGGTCCTGAGGGAGGAAGAGGGGAGGCAGAGTTCATACCTGGGGTGGGAAGGTGAATGGCAGCTGGGGGTAAGGCTAGGCGTGTGACCCCCCCACCGCCCCCCCTCGCAGCGCTGCCGGGAACTGCGGAATTTCTCCTCCCTGCGCGCGATCCTGTCCGCCCTGCAGTCGAACCCCATATACCGGCTCAAGCGGAGCTGGGGCGCTGTCAGCCGGTGAGGGGCGTGGGGGGAGCCGGGGCAGGATGTCCTCCCGGGGCAGCTCCGGCCTCCCCAGCCGCTGATCCCTGACGCCTCTCCTGCCCCCCTCCGATCCCCAGGGAACAGTTATCCACTTTCAGAAAACTTTCGCAGATTTTCTCGGACGAGAACAACCACCTCAGTAGTAGAGAGATGCTTTCCCAGGTAAAGATGCGTGTGGACACGCCCCCCCCCGGGGGTCCCAGACCCAAAAAGGGGACCTGGGGCCCGGCTAGGGCGCCGCTTGTCATTGTGAAAACATTCAGTGTCCTTTGCACTTCAGCAAATGACCTTCCCCTTGTTTGTGGGCAGCCCGCTGGGTTTTACTGCCTCTGCTGCGCTCATGTTAGCTCACACTCAGCAACTGCCTTATTTATTCATTCAACAAATACCAGAAGTTACATGGAAAAGGTCACTTAAGGCCAGAGTCATAGCAAAGAGGTAAAAAAAAAATGCAATTTTCACTAGGACTCGACTTTGACAAGCAAAACTAAAAATCGTGTGCCAGGAAGTCTGACTTATTGTAGACAAGACTTAGATTCTCGTTGTAATTAGGCGCCGCTTCTTAGGGTGAATCCAGAACAGATGGAATGTGAAGCCTGTTCCTTCAGCCCAGAACATTCTTCACATTCATCTTGTGCGGGTCTCGCTCCACTTGCTTCTGGATTGCCCTTACCTCCGCCTGGTACATGTGTAGCTTGGCTGTTGCTGTCTCTCCCCCGCTAATGTCTGCTCTGTGAGGCCAGGATTTCTGCCCCTTGCTCGCTGCTGCCTCCCTAGCACTCAGAACAGTGCCTGGCCGAGCAGCTGCTCAGTAGAGAGTTGTGAGGGAATGAAGGTCTCAAATCAAGATAAGGGGTCAAGGAACCCCTAGCTCTGAATTCAGCACCTCCTGTGTGCCAGGCAGTGGGCCAGGAGACTCCACTGTGATCCAGACGGACAGGGTTCCTGCTCTGGGGGAAATCAGGCCCTAAATAGGGAGACGCATCGTGCATTAATAACTGCCTGGCGGGATCCCTGGATGGCGCAGCGGTTTGGCGCCTGCCTTTGGCCCAGGGCGCGATCCTGGAGACCCGGGATTGAATCCCACATCGGGCTCCCGGTGCATGGAGCCTGCTTCTCCCTCTGCCTGTGTCTCTGCCTCTCTCTCTCTCTCTCTGACTATCATAAAAAAAAAAAAAAAAAAAAAAAAAACTCCTCAGAGAATTAAAAAAAATAAATAAATAACTGCCTGGCAATTATGTAGTTAATTACCAGACAGAGCAATGCTATGAAGGCAAGGTTCAGGGCATCTCCAAGAGGGTGGATGACAGGCCTGTTGTTCAGTTTTCCTTGAGTTTGACCTTTACAACTGGCTGGTGGTAACTGAAAGCAAAACAGGTATATATGGTGGGTCTTGAGGCATCTTCCCAGTGGGAAGTGTAAAAGAGATCCCAAGACTGCTCAGTTCTTCCCTCCCCCAGGAGGAGGCCGCAGAGGGCCCCCAAGAGGAAGACACCATCCTAGGAAGCCTGCCCTCAGTGAGTGAGATGGTTTGGGGGGGGGGCGGAGCAGGATCCTCACAGAATGGGGTTGGGACATAGTGGGGTCAGTGATGGCTGACAGTGACTGAAGTTCTGGGGACCACAGAAACTGCCCCCGGGCCCTGTCCCCTACCTTGGCACCTTTCTCACGGACCTGGTTATGCTGGACACAGCCCTGCCGGATATGCTGGAGGTCTGACCCCTGACCCTTGACCCCTGACCCCAGTACCACTTACCCTCAGCATAGTGGGCCTCCTGACATACCACCCTTGACCCTGTCCGCACTCCCTACACCATCCCCCATAGCACAGTGGGCTCCTGACATCCTAGCCCCTGACCCTGACCCTCAATCCTTGATTCTGGAGGCTCCAGTTCAGACAAAGTTTGCCCCCAGGGGGATCTCATCAACTTTGAGAAGAGGAGGAAGGTAGGTGGCAGGGGGGAGGGCATGGGTCAGGGGACAGGCTGGGGGCAAGGCAGGGGTGGGTTCTGAGAGGCCACCCCCTCAGGAGTGGGAGATCCTGGCCCACATCCAGCAGCTGCAGAAGCGGTGTCGGAGCTACTGCCTGAGTCCCCGTGCACCCGTCCTGGCTGCCCTGCGCGACCAGCGCCAGCTCAGCGAGGAGCAGAGGTGACCATCCTGTGGCCCAGCCCAGCCCCGCCCTGGCTGATTCTGGATGGCACACAAGACCCACTTACCGCATGTACCTCTGCAACTCCTAAGACACCCTCCTGAGCCCTGACTCCCAACCTGTGACCTTATATTTTCTCCAGCCCAGTGAGGGCTCCAGTTAACCTCTGACTTCAAATTCTGACCCCTTCTGACTTTCTGACTTCAGCCTTCAATGTACAGCTGGCCATTTCACACCCGGTCCCATCTGTTCTCTTCCCCACCACCTGACCCTGTCTGACCTATGACCCCACTTCTAACCCCAATCTGAATCTCTGAGCCCGATCATTGACGCCCAGTTCTGAATAACTGACTGCAACTTTGATGTATATTTGACCATCCAATTCAACTATTCCATTTGTTTCTTTTCATTCTGTTGAATCGTTACCCTAATCATTGACCCCAATGATTACTTGACCTTGAACTCTGCCTTTGACCAAATTTTACTCCTCGATTCCTGTGTGACCTGCCAACCAGGCCATTCCATCTCATCCCTAGTAAGACCCTGATACCATAATTACCACCCCCTTTGCTACCCTGACCCTGACATTCAGTACTCAGCCCCTGCTGCTTCCTCTACAAATGCACAATGCAGCTCCCAACTAATTCTAGCTTTCATCTCATCCCTTGCCACTTCCTGGCCTCAATCCACCCCCATGTGCATTGCTCAGCTACCGTGTCTCCCGTGTCATTGAGCCACCCGCTGCCTCCTGCCCCAGCTCCCCACGTATCCGGCGGCGAATCAGCCTCACCAAGCGCCTCAGTGCGTGAGTCTTGGGGTGTGCCTGAGGAGTGATGTGGGCAGACATGGAAGGCTGCTCCCGGGACTGAGTCTGGGCTCATCCTCATCCCTCATCCCTTGTCTCTGTCTTTAGAAAGCTGTCCCGAGAGAGGGGCTCATCCCCTGGTGGGAGTCCTGGAGACCCCTCATCTCCTGCCTCCAGGTGAGCATCCCAGTTAGTGAAAGGACTAGACATGGCAGGGTCAGAGGTCAGGGCATCGCTTGACCTCAGGCTCTACATCTCCCCCAGTCTTTCCCCAGGGTCCCCCCCATCTAGTCCTAGAAGCAGAGACCCTCCTCCAGGCAGTCCCCCGGCCTCTCCAGGGCCCCAGGGCCCCAGCACCAAGGTACTAGGACTACCTATATGAATGTGGGACTGTGGATACTCAGGGCTGTGTGTGTGTGTGTGTGTGTGTGTGTGTGTGTGTACATACATGGGATTTCATGGCCAGGCATATACGTAAGAAGCTGTACCCATGCCTGCCTGAGCACTCTGGGGGTCCGTGCAGGATACCATGTGCACGTCACGGCCCTATTTGAGGGATCCTCCTTCAGTAGTCTGGCTTGCATTCAGATCTAGACCCCCATGAGTCGGCTCACCCACAGAGCACTCCAGGGTGTGATTATACCTTTTGCAAGGAGGTGTGTGTCCCCAGGAATTGGTGTACCTAAAGAGGGACACATGGGCATAAATCTCCACAATATCCCTGGGACCACGAATGGAGCTGTTCATGGACTGGCAGATGTACAGCACTTATAAGCATATGTGTATACCTGCTGCTCTCTGTGTACATAGGATTGCTTGTGTGTCATCATAGCTTTGTGCGTTTATGGGTCATGCGTACATTTGTTTTTGTAACAGGGCATGAAGGTCTGTATGTGATGGGATTGCATGGAGGTGGGTCTGTGAGTGTGCCCTAATTGCCTGTCCCCATTCTCCGCTTGTGTAGGGGGACATGTAAGTCTCCCACTACTCAGTGCCCCCCCACACTGCCTACAGCTGCCCTTGAGCCTGGACCCGCCAGGCCCCCGCCCCTCGGCTCTGCCCCTGAGCAGCCCTCACATCTCCCTACCGGGGCAGCAGGGATCAGAGGCTCGAGTCATCCGAGTCAGCATTGACAATGACCACGGGAACCTGTATCGGAGCATCTTGGTGAGGGTTTGGGCCAGGAACCTGATGGGGTGCTCCACCCTCCAGGCTTGGCAGTCACACCTCACCACCCACCTTCTTTCCCAGCTCACGAGCCAGGACAAGGCCCCCAGTGTGGTGCAACGAGCCCTACAAAAGCACAATGTGGCCCAGCCCTGGGCGCGTGACTACCAGCTCTTCCAAGTCCTTCCTGGGGACCGGGGTGAGCAGGGACTGCTTGGATGCTGGGCTAGGGGATTAGCTAGGAGGGCAGCAGACTGATTAGGGTTGTGGCTGGCGTAAAGGGCCATGAGGTGGTTCTGACACAGAGTAGGGGTAAGGTGAAACAGGGTGGGGGTAAGAAGCAGTAAAATGCTGGTGCCTCGATCTTGTGGGGTCATGAGGCTGCCTTGGTCATGTAAAAGAAAGGGTCACTAAAGGTGTCTTAGGATTTATGGGGAAATGAAATTGTCCAGGGCCAAAAGGGAGGGGGAAAGGAAGGAGGTTGTCTTGGCTTAAATTTGTAGGACCAAAAAAAAAAAAAATTTGTAGGACCATGAGGTTGCTCTGGCTCAGCCTGGTGGGGCAGGTGTCTGAAGGGGGTCTGGGCTTGAATTTGTGAGGAAATGAGTTTGTCCCAGCTCAGAACAGGGGCTTTGAAGTTGTCTGAACTTGGCACAGGAGAGGGCCACGTGGTATTGAAATACAGGGTAGGGGAGCATGATGTCATTCAATACAGATGCAGGGGGATGCCTGGGTGGCTCAGTGGTTGAGCATCTGCCTTCAGCTCAGGGCGTGATCCCAGGTCCAGGGATCAAGTCCCACATCAGGCTCACCGCAGGTGAGCAGGTAGGAGATCCCCCAGATCTCGAGAAGGAGAGGCAAGAGGACATGACCTGAGCTTGGTGGGACATTAGGAAGGAAGGAATATATGAGGCTGTTCAGCTGTCAAGAGTGAGGGCTGCAGATTGTTCAGGCTGGATGGAGGAAGTCAGAAGTTGCCCAAGTCCGTGGTGAGAGCAGCCTGAACTTGGCTGGGAATTGGCTGGGGGGAAGGGTGAGTGAGCAGGAAGTCATTTGGGATGGGTGACCGGAGTTTGCCCAATCTTGCAGCCCAGGTGGTCTAGACCCTAGAAGGAAATAGCAGGACACTCCCAGGTCCGTGGCGGGAGAGCTATGATGCTGTGTAGGCTTTGAGTGGGAAGTTGTCCTGGTTCCCAAGGAGAGGACGAGGTTGACTTTAGTGTCAGCCGAAGGGACCCATGGTTGTTGGGCAAATAGCAGAAGGTTACCTAGGTCTTTTGTGGGGTAAGTTTGAGGTTGTGTACGCCTTTAACCATCACATCCACCCTTGGCCAGAGCTCCTGATCCCTGACAACGCCAATGTCTTCTATGCAATGAGTCCAGCCGCCCCTGGAGACTTTGTGCTGCGGCGGAAGGAGGGGGCCCGGCCCACAACCACAGTCTCCACACCCTGAGGGGGCCCTCTTCTCCCTCTAGGACGCAGGCCCCACCAGCAGCTTGGGGCCTGGCTTCTGTCACTATGGGAGAGGGGAGAGGGCTCCTCTCCCAGAAAGGTCCCATTCTCCAGCAGAGCCTACTGTGCTCTGTAACCCATGACCCCACCCCTGCCCCCAACTTCAACCCATTGGACACCATCTCTCTGACCCCCATGGCACCGGATCCTTATTCCAAAGCCCAGACCACAGGTGAAGAGCTTCACCCTGTAAACAGAGAAAGCTGGTATGGCGCTGGGAGGTGGGGGTGGAGTGGGGGGTGCAGTCAGACCCTTCCCCCTGAGAAATCTTGTAACTGATGGAGACATATCAGAACTGATAGAAGTGGATTGTCCTGAGTGATGAAGATGAAGCAGGAGGTCTGTCTTGTCCGTTCTGACCTTGTGCCTCATGCTCTCTCTCAAGATAGAAATTAAAAACCAAAAATAAGGGGGCACCTGGGTGGCTCAGTGGTTGAGCGTCTGCCTTTGGTTCAGGTCATGATTCTGGGGTCCTGGGATCAAGTCCCACATCAGGCTCCCCACAGGAAGCCTGCTTCTCCCTCTGCCTGTGTCTCAGCCTTTCTCTCTGTGTCTCTCATGAATAAATGAATTTTTTTAAAAAACACAAACTGAAAAAAATCTAAGAGCCTTCTGAAAGGGTTTGACATGACCAGTTGTTGGAGGCTGGGGGCTGTCACACACAGGGTTGGGACTCCCCAGCATTTTGGGGGGCACTATGCTTCTTTTCTGCCATGTGTATGGGAGAGTGAAGAAATGAAAATCCATGGGGCACCTGGGTGGCTCTGGGTTTTGGTTGAGTGTCTGACTCTTGGTTTCTGCTCAGGTCATGAACTCAGGGTCCTGAGATTGAGCCCCACATGGGGCTCCACACCCAGTGTGGAGTCTACTTGAGCTTTTCTCTCTCCCTCTCCCTAATCCCCTCCTGCTCTCTCGCACTTTCTCTCAAATAAATAAATAAATCTTAAAAAAAAAAAAACAAAACGAAAATCCAATGGGATCAGAGACAAATATCATCAGCACCCATAAGTCAATAGGGTGTGGAGACAAAAGGAGAGAGGTGCACAGTCTCTCTGTTCTGGGAAGAAGAGGAAACAGAGAAGGCAGAGACAAAGGGAGCCACAGGGCCACCTACAACACAATCATAACAGTAATGTGTTCACGAGGAACTTCTACTCTGTGCTGAACATCAACTAGGGGCTTTATATCTCACTGTTAATCAGGGTTCTTTGTGCTTCAAGTGTCCAAAACCCCAGATCAAGCAGATGTGCAAGCAGGAAACTAATGACTCACACAAATGAAAAGTTCAGTGGGCCCAGCTTTAGTCACCATTGGATCCAGGGATTCGAAAGATGTCATCAGGATTTTGTTGCTGTCTCTGGGCTCTGATTTGCTGAGAATGAGACTGTGTCTCCCTCCCACCGACACCCCCCCCCCATACCTCACCAAATCCAATCACCCTCTGTGGCAATAGAACAACCCCTGATTTTTTAGCTGGCCACCCAAAGTAGAAAAAAACATTTTCAGTCTCCCTGGCAGCAAAGTGTGGTCAAGTGACTAAGTCTTGGCCAATAGGATGTAGGCAAATTCTAGACCTGCCCTTAAAGAGAAGGGGTGTGCCCCCTCCCCCTTCTCATTAGAACAAAGCAGTGGAGTGGATCATCTTGGATAGGAGGGGTTCATGCCCTTCGAATAACTGAGCAACAAACTTGAAGGAGCCAGGCCCTCTGAGACCAGGCAGCAGCCATATGGTGATGCTGCTACTTGGATTGTAACATAAGAGAGAAATAGATGCCTATCTTACTTTAGTCACTATTATTTGGGTCTCTGTTACAATAGCCAAAATAACATCTAAATTAACAGAGCCCCACTCCAAGGCAGGCTCACACCTTCTGGGGGCAGTGCCAAGCTGATATCCTACCAGTTCCACCTTCCCAGGGAAGGAGAGGCCCTTCTTCCCATCAAGTCAAGCAAAAGTCCCAAAGCAGATGCCCATTGGACCAATTCGTGTCACGTGGCCACCCCTGACCCAATCACTGTGCTCAGAGAAATGTAATATGCAGATTGGCCAGGTCTGGGTCCCACGCCCATGCTTTGAGCTGGCAGAGAAATTTCGAGTCACATGACTGGAGTCTGGGGACGGGGCACATAAGTGGAAATTACATTTGGGTACTGCTACTAGGGGAAGGGAGAGTTCTGGCAAATGTGGGGGGAAAAAAAATCCTTAGAGTTCTAAACATTGTCCCATGAGCAATGACGGGGGATGCCCTGGCACTGTGTGAGCTGGGAAGGGAGAGAGAAGAATCTGAGCCTCATGTACAATCTAGTAAATGACAAATCACAGAATATGACAAGATATTTTACAGGCTGTTGTCACTTTGAGTATTAAGACCTCAGGAGCAGGGATCCCTGGGTGGCGCAGTGGTTTGGCGCTTGCCTTTGGCCCAGGGCGCGATCCTGGAGACCCGGGATCGAATCCCACATCAGGCTCCCGGTGCATGGAGCCTGCTTCTCCCTCTGCCTGTGTCTCTGCCTCTCTCTCTCTCTCTGTGACTATCACAAATAAATAAAAATTAAAAAAAAAAAAAAAAGACCTCAGGAGCAGTCAGAAGAAAATAACTTATTTTTACTGAGTGCTTACTATGTGCCAGGTACTGTTTTAAAAACTTGACTTTATCTCATAGAATCCTCCTATTAGCTCTGTGGAGTAGGCACTGTCATTACGCCCATTTTACACATGAAAAACTGAGACTGGGATCCCTGGGTGGTGCAGCGGTTTGGCGCCTGCCTTTGGCCCAGGGCGCGATCCTGGAGACCCGGGATCGAATCCCACGTCAGGCTCCCGGTGCATGGAGCCTGCTTCTCCCTCTGCCTGTGTCTCTGCCTCTCTCTCTCTCTGTGACTATCATAAATAAATAAAAAAAAAATTAAAAAAAAAAAAAAAAAGAAAAACTGAGACTAGTGAGGACTAGTAATTTACCCAGGGTGGCATGGTAGGTGGCAAGGCTGGGGTGCAGACCTGAACTATGGGTTATGTGCCTGAACGCGTGCCCTTAACTGCTGGGCCACTTTGTCATTAGCACAGCTTACGCTTCCTGCCTCTTTCACTCGCCTTCACACACAACACAAGTGCCAACTTCCTGAGGAAGAGATTACCTTGAATCAGTATTGGTTTTTGAAAGTTCAAGGGTGCTCAGGCACAGCTGTATCCAGGGACTAACAGTATCACCTGCCTCTTTACATCTCATGGCTGAGTTTTTCTCTGATCTTTTGCTCCACAAATATTTCTTGAGCTCCGACTGTGTGCCAGGCCCTGTTCCAGGCGCTGGGGATGCAGAAGTGAACAAAAGGAACTAGCGAGAATCAGTGACAGAACATTAAAGATATTTTAGGTGATAGTAAACAGAGGAAATGCAAAATGATCATCATCATCATCATCATCCATTTAAGGGCGATAGGAACGTGGGATGCGAGGGTTGCTCTTTTCAATGAGGTCACCACAGAGGGCTTCACTGAGGAGGTGACACTGGGGCAGAGGCCTGACAAAAGGGAAAGAGTGGGCCTGTGGATATTTAGAAGAGTTCCAGCTAGAGGGAACAGACGGTGCAAAAGCTGAGGTTAGCTTCACCTTCGGGCAGTGTCTCCCCACCTTAGGAGGGATGATGTCTCCGGATACGCCCTCACAGCCCAAAAGAAAGGGCCACCGTCTTCCCAGTAACTCCGGGGAAAGTCCCAGGGTGGAGGCTCATGGGATCCATTTGGGTCACACGCCCACCCTGAGCCAATCGCTGGGCTCCAGGAAACAAAGTGTTCTGACTGGCTGGTCTCCGGAGGGCAGGTGCAAGTACCCACCCCTGCCCCAGGCAGGTACCCCTCTGGGGCTGTTTACCCTACTTTGAGCAGCTCAACCCAAGCGAATGGCTTTCCCGGTATGTACTATAATTACTTCCTAGATTATTAAAAGAACAGCACTTTCCTTGTAAAATAAAATCCCAAGGGGAAAAACAAAACAAAACAAAAAAACCTGTTTTTTAAAAAAAAAATCACAGATCTTGACATCCAGAATATGTATTATTTTACTAGTACAGGATCACATGGTACATTTCGTCTGGCCACACTGCCTAGCATCGTGCAAACGCTCACCCGCCAGTCAGTTATGATCATTTATTCCTACCCAAACTCGGAAGAGATGTTGATTAGCACGATAATACCAGCGTCTTACATTTTTGGAATGTTTGCTGAGCACCCAGCCCGATTTTACAGATGAGAAGGCTGAAGCTCAGGTAAGTCACCTGTCCAGGGCGACACAGGAAGAAAGTGTGTCTGCCACAGAACCCGGTGCCGTTCTGACCCCCAAGGGGCCGCGGGGGGCCCCTAAGGGCCCCTACCACCTCCCGCGGGACCAGCAGGACGGCCTCCCTCCCCCTTATCTCAGCTCAGGCTGCGTGTGGTCCCGCCCCCTCAAAGGAGCTGCCACTTGGAGGCGCCTGGCCGGGAAGGGCCTGGTCAGCTGAGTCTGGAGGAGCCAGCTGCCGACCCAGCTGTGGACTGTGCCAGGGGCGAAAGGGGGCAGGGGCCCTGGGCCCCCCGTCGCCACGGGGGGCTGCATCATGAATCACCTATGGGCGCACCTGTGGCCTGGAGTCGGCTCTCTCTGTCTCTTGCTGGCTGGGGCCGCCTGGGCTTCCCTACCCAAACCCCTGGACCCCAAGTTTGAAAGTAAAGGTAAGGGTGGATCTGTGTGGGATCCCCGCACTAGGTCCCGGAGGGCGATGCTCAGGCCTGGACTTCCAGCCTGGGGCCTGGGGGTCAGGTCGGGTTCTGTGCCTCCAGCGTAGGTCCTGGGGGCCAAGCCGGTTTCTGAACCTCTTAGACGGGGACCGCTGTATGCAGCATGCTGGGATCTAAGACTCCAGACGGGGTCTGGAGGGGAGACGTAAGGTGCCCGTTTTTCTCTTCTCAGGGAGCCTGGGACATGATAAATCCTAATGGGGCGGGGTGGGGGGGGGGTGCTAGGTCTAGGCCTTGCCATCAGTCCCCGAGGAGAGGGGACCTAGCCGACCCTTCACTGAGGGAGGACGAAGCCCGGGTCCTGGCAGAGGGGCCGGGCTGCTGGCGACTGTAAACACGGCTTGTACGCGGGCGCCCGATCCCTGGCCCGCCGGCTTGAGGGCAGGGGCGGGGGCGGGTGTCACGGTTGGCGTTATCGGGCAGCCGGCAGCCTGCCGGGGCCGATAGGGGGCCGCCACCTCCGCACACATCCAGCGGCACGCCTGGCCTGGCCCGGGGCGGGGCCGGCCGCGGGGAGCAGAGGCCTTGAAGGCTGCGCGCAGTCCCGCGGGTCGTGGGGTGGGCGGGGACGCGCTTGGCAGCTCGGGGGGCGCCACCGCCGTGGACCCTCCGAGGGGGCCCGCTCGGGGTAGAGAGCGAGGTGGGGCTTTTTTCTTATCGGTTCGCGCAGGCGGCGGGAAGGGGAAGGACGCGAGGGAGGGGAAGGACGCTGTGGCCCGAAGACTGGGCTCCCCTGACCCCCTCCCCTTGTCCCCCCCGCCAGCGGCCCTGCTGGCCGCCCGCGCGCCCGAAGAGCTTCTGTGCTTCACCGAACGGTTGGAGGATTTGGTGTGTTTCTGGGAGGAAGCGGCAAGCGCCGGGGTGGGCCCAGACAACTACAGCTTCTTCTACCAGCTGGAGTGAGTGCAACGGGGCAGGTGGAGTGGGCCTCCGAGGAGGGGGCGGGTGCGCAGGACAGAGCGCCCCCGAGCTCACGCTTTGGGGTGTCCGCTCGTGTCAGGGGCCGCAGGGCACCTTCCCTGGTGGGGTCACTGGTGCGAAGGCTGCGGGGTCAGGGCTGACACGCCCCCCCTGGTGGCGGGGGCTGGAACACTCCCGTGACTCCGTGGGAGAGCGATCCCAAATAGTAGCGCGGGGACACCACCCCTAGAATAGGCCTAAGGCGTCGCGTGCGTCGGGGCTGGGACGCCCCCTGGTGTTCGCGTCCAAAATGTGTCCACGGTCCGGGCAATACGAACCCTCGCGTCCCCACCCCCAACTTGCTCCCTTGCCTCTCTGGCCCCTTGGCGCACAGGGGTGAGCCCTGGAAAACGTGCAGCCTGCACCAGGCGCCCACGACTCGCGGCGCTGTGCGCTTCTGGTGCTCGCTGCCCACGGCCGACACGTCGAGCTTCGTGCCCTTAGAGCTGCGAGTCACAGCGGTATCGTCGGGCGCTCTGCTCTATCGCCGCATCATCCACATCAACGAAGTGGGTGAGTGCTCAGGGAATGGGGACTTTGTCCGGTGAGGGAGTCTCGATCACCGCCCACCTGATCGACCCCCCTCTGCAGTGCTCCTGGACCCCCCGGCGGGGCTGCTGGCGCGGCGGGCGGACGAGGGAGGCCACGTGGTGCTGCGTTGGCTCCCGCCTCCCGGGGCCCCCGTGGCCAGCCTCATCCGCTACGAAGTGAACATCTCAGGCAGCGTCGCAGGGGGCTCACAGAAGGTGAGGCCGCCCTGACCGCCAGCCGCGAGGGCTCCACTGGGGCGGGCAGCCCCGCCTCCTCCCCCAACTCCCCCCAGTTGGCCACCACCGCACGCCCTGGCCACGCCCCCTTGGGCCCCGCGCTTTCTCCGCTCGCCCCGCCCCTGGCCCCGCCTCTCACCCAGGCCCCGCCCCCAGGTGGAGATCCTGGACGGGCGCACCGAGTGCGTGCTGAGCAACCTCCGGGGCGGAACGCGTTACACCTTCATGGTTCGCGCGCGAATGGCCGAGCCGAGCTTCGGAGGCTTCTGGAGCGCCTGGTCCGAGCCTGCGTCGCTGCTGACAGCTAGTGGTGAGGCCCCAGGCAGGCGTAGGAGAGGCTGGGGCGGAACATGGGGCAATCCCACCGCCCTGACCGACTCCCTGCCCCCCAGACTTGGACCCCCTCATCCTGACGCTCTCCCTCATCCTCGTGCTCATCCTGCTGCTGCTGGCCGTGCTCGCCCTGCTCTCCCACCGCCGGTGAGCGCCCTGTTTGGGCACCTAGCCCAGACTCCTCCCCACCAACTTTCTCCTTTTGCTGTGGAAAGCTAAGCTCGGAGACAGGCAGGCACTTGCCCAGGGACACACAGTGAGGAGTCAGTGGCAGGGCTGGGGTGCAAGCCAGACCAGACCCAGACTCATATTTAAAATCCCCTGGGAACGTTCACCTGGTTTACCTTCAACTTCAGTGGCTACTTCTTGAATTCCTTTGCTGGTTCCTTTTCCCAATTGCACCAACTTTTGTAAAATCCCGGGATGGGCTTAATGGAAAGATTTAACACCTTGAGTGCCTCCTGCCCTTGTCATGAAACGCCTTAGATTCTTCATGGTAGGACCAACCATCCTGAGGTTTTTATAATTCCCAGCACATACCATGTGGTTTCACACCCTCAAGGCTTGGCACATGCTGTTCCTTTTGGCCAGAATGCCCTTCCTGCCTTGTCTGCCAAGCAGTCTTCTAGTGGTCTTTCAAGGCCTTGTTTATTTACTTGGTTGGAAAACACATGGGAATGCCAGCTGTGTGCTAGGCACTGGGGAGAAAGTGGAAAACAAACATGTCTCCATGACCGTATGGATTTCATAGCTGAGTCAAATTACAAGGGAATCAACAGATTTTTTTAAAGATCTTATTTATTTGACAGAAAGAGAGAGAGAGCACAGCAGGGGGAGCGGGAGAGGGAGCCTGGCATGGGGCTCAATCCCAGGACCCTGGGACCATGACCTGAACTGAAGGCAGACACTTAACTGATTGAGCCACCCAGATGCCCCATTATCAAAGATACTTGATTATGCATTGTGATAAGTGATATCACAGAAACAACTAGAGTAGGGGGACACGACAGGATGATCAGAGAAGGCCTCTGGGCATTGACATCAGAGTGGAGACCTGAATGTTGGAAGAAGGCAGCCACATGAAAATGGAAAAGAAAGAGCAAGTGCAAAGGCCCTGAGGCGGGAATGAGCTCGAAACACTGAAGTAGCTGCCAAGATGGGCTCTCTGGCTAGAGCAGAATGTATTAGGAGGAAGTGGTAAATGATGAGGTGAGGGAGGTGACAGGGGTCAGAACATGCCAGACTGCTGCAGGGTGGTAGGGACATGTTTGGATTTTATTCTGAGTACAGTGGGAGAATATTACAGAAAGGAGTAAGAAGGGAAGTAACATTAGTGATATTGAACTCCTATGCATCCTTCAAAACCGGGATCTAGTCACCTACCTGTAAGCCTTGCAGATGCAAGCCAGAGCCTCTGTTCCTCTGCCTCTATGCACCTCTCTGCTTCCACCGTCATCGCAAGGGGCTAGGACTATCTGTGCCTCTGTGATTCCTCCTAAGAGGGTACTGGTGGGTATTCAGTGATGCATACCCGTGTTTGTGGTCCTTTTGGCTTCACCAGGACTCTGAAGCAGAAGATCTGGCCTGGCATCCCAAGCCCTGAGAGTGAGTTTGAGGGCCTCTTCACCACCCACAAGGGTAACTTCCAGGTAGGTGGCATGGTTGTCCCCTCAGGGCCTGGCGCTTCCCTGCTCCTGTGGCTGAACCCCAGGTCTCTGAGCAGACTGGTGCTATTTCCCCAGCTGTGGCTGTACCAGAACGAGGGCTGTCTTTGGTGGAGCCCCTGTACTCCCATTGCAGAGGACCCACCCGCACCCCTGGAAGTCCTCTCTGAACGCTGCTGGGGGGCACCACAAGCAGTGGAGCCAGGGGCAGATGATGAGGGGCCCCTGCTGGAGCCAGTGGGCAGTGAACATTCCCAGGACACGTACCTGGTGCTGGACAAGTGGTTGCTGCCCCGGAACCCATCCAGTGAGGATGTCTCACAGTCTGGTGGCAGTTTGGACATAGTAGCCATGGATAAAGGC
Source organism: Vulpes lagopus (assembly GCF_018345385.1). Classification (NCBI taxonomy): domain Eukaryota; kingdom Metazoa; phylum Chordata; class Mammalia; order Carnivora; family Canidae; genus Vulpes; species Vulpes lagopus. The sequence continues at coordinate 8,230,303 of NC_054830.1, read as the reverse complement.
TCAGAAGCATCCTCCTGCTCATCTGGTTTGTCCCTGAAGCCTGGGCCAGAGGGGGCCTTGGGTGCCAGCTTTGAGTATACCATCCTGGATCCCAGCTCCCAGCTCTTGTGCCCAAGGGCACTGCCCCCTGAGCTGCCCCCCACCCCACCCCACATAAAGTACCTGTACCTCATGGTGTCTGACTCTGGCATCTCAACTGACTACAGCTCAGGGGGCTCCCAGGGAGCCCAGGGGGACTCATTGAACGGCCCCTTCTTAAACCCTTATGAGAACAGCCTCATCCCAGCCCCTGAGCCTTCACCCCCCGGCTACGTGGCCTGTTCCTAGGACTCCAGTCTTCAGATGCTTGGAGACTCAGCATGACCTCTAGTACTAGTCCAGGCCTAAGACTTATGGAGCAGGGTTGGTGAGGCCTCCCTCAGGACTAGGGACATGGCTAACCCTGGCTTTCGCCCAGCCCATCCTGCTCAGTACATCCTTGCAGTATTTTGAAATGTATAGAGTTGTGTGTGTGTGTGTGTGTATATATGTGTGTATTTTTTGTTCCTATCATGACTTCTACAAACACCCTGTAAGCCCCATCCTTCCCTAGACCCAGGCCATAGGGGCAGCAGTAAAAGGTCTCGAGCTCAGTCTGAAATTCTGGACCTGACCACCTCAATAATAATCATAATAAAATGAATTAGTCAGTATATGTTATACTAGCTGCCATAAGAAAAAACTCCTAAATGTGACTGCTTAACACATCAAATGCTTTCTCTCTCATATTTCAATGCAAACAAGTGGGCAGCCATCTCTGGGATGAGTCAGCAGCCCAGACTCTCTTGGTCTATACCTTCACCATCCCCCGGGACCACCCTAAATGGATCCTCTGCATCTTGCCAACCAATAAGCAAAACAAATGGCAGAAGATTTGGTGGGCCATTTTAGGGACTTAGCCTAAGAAGCAGTATCTATTTCTTTTTTACAAATGCCACTGGCCAGAAATAGTCACAGGACCTCAGCCAGAACCATGGACAGCAGGGGAAAAAATGCAGTTTAGCAGTACAGCCCAGGAGAGGAAAGTCATTGAATGAGCCTCTAGCTAGTCTCTGCCACTACGAATAACAATAATAATAATTTGTAAGGCTTTATTCTGAATCAGGCCCTGTTCTAAGAAAGTACTCTGATGGGACCAATGTCATCAGGTGGCTCACTGGCAGTTCTGGTTTAACCACTTTTTAAAAGTTTGACATAACCAAGGGAAGATGAACACATGCAGAACTTCTTTCCCAATTCCACTTCTAGGTATATACCCTAAAACCCCTCATACACACGAACCAGGGCATGTGTGCAAGAAAAAGTGAGAAGCCTGACCTGGGGCTCGATCCCAGGACCCAGAGATCATGACCTGAGCTGAAGTCAGATGCTTCACCCACTGAACCACCCAGGTGCCCCTGAACTAATCGTAATAATAATGCTGAGTGGGAGAAGAAGTCTTAGAAGATTATATTTATCATGAAACATTTTATAAAGTTCAAAACAGCAAAACAGTATGTTGATTGGGCATAATAGGTACATGGTAATGCTCTGTTTCAAGAGAAAAAGCACTGTTCTTTAGGTCTTTGAATCTGTACAAGTCCCTGAAGTAAGTATTCCAGCCAGGGGCAGTTGAGGCACAAAGAGGGTGTCACACATCAAAGCTCAAGGCTGGCCTCCAGAACTTGAACCTTTATCTGAGTTGGGGTTACCAGCCTGGGTAGGCCATGGGGTGATTGTCATCTTTCCATCTGGTCGGAAAGCCACCCACCACTCTGCTCTAGGGCCCAGCCCACCTGGATCCAGGCAGGCTCGGAGGCCGTGCTGTCCTGGGCCTGGTGCATCCACCTGCAGCCAACACTGGGCAGGGAAGTACCGCTGGAGCAGCGACAGCTGCAGGCCATCCCCACTCTCTTCCTCTTCCTGGATCTGGAGGGCCACAATGAGCCCACAGCCCTGGCCAGGCGCAGTCCGGTGGCTGAAGTGGGCAGCTGTGTCTAGAAGCAGGGCAGCCAAGTAGGCCGCTTCTTGAGAGTCTTCCACTAGGTACTCCTCCAGGCCATCCAGCAGCAGGAGGGAGGGGGCTGGGCCCTGGGCCTCATGGGCAGAGCACAGAAGCTGAAGGAGTTCATGGGTTGAGGGTGGGTACTGGAAGCGTATCTTCTAAAGTGAGTTAAGAGAGAAAACACTAGGTTCAGCTCAGGAAGCCAGGCTCCCAGCTCCAGCTGCCCTGCTTCCCTGTATTTCCTGTGCTCGGCGCTCACACCCCACCCGGGTAGCTGGTTCCAGAGTGAAGCAGCTCAGAATTGGTGGAATACTCTTCCCTTCATCCCCGTCCCCCTTTTTGGGACGGTTTCCCGACCTTTTAAAATTTTTAAAAAAATATTTTATCCATTTATTTATGAGAGAGAGAGAGGCAGAGACACAGGCAGAGGGAGAAGCAGGCTCCAGGCGGGGAGCCCGATGCGGGACCCGACCCCGCGACTCCGGGATCACCCCCCCCCCCCCCCGAGCCAAAGGCAGACGCTCAACGGCTGAGCCACCCAGGCGTCCCGCTTTAATTTTTTTTTTTTTTTTTTTTGATGGTTTCCCAGTCTTAGCAACGCCTGCTCTGGTCCCGCCCCCGCCCTCCCGTCCCGGCTCCTTCCTGACTCCGCCCCACAATGGCCGCCCCGCCTCGCTCTCCCGTCGTCCCTTCCATTGGTCTGTCTGACTGTCACTCGAGCCTTGATCCGCTCAGGTGCGAACTAGGCCGCCTCCGGTCCCACCCCTCGGTTACCTGTAGCCGCAGGGGGTCGAGCGCCGCTCCGGTCCCGCGAGGCAGGCTTTGGAGAGGCCTCCGGGTCAGGAAGAGGACGGGGCCTCGGCCCTCTCCTGCCGCTTCCAGGGCCGCCGCGAATAGCAGCGCGGTCTTTCCGGAGCCTGGGCCGCCGAGCAACAGTAAAGGCGGCCCGACCTCCGCTGTGTACTCCTCCCCGGACTCTGCCGAGCTGCCCTGGTTTAGCACCCGCCTCAGCGTCTCCGCCATTCGCAACGTGCCTCTGTCCAATCAACGACCCGCCCCCGCCCTTAGTCCCGCCCAACCCGGGTCCTCATTGGTTACAATGCACTTAGCTTCTCCATTGGCTCATGGATCTGCCATCAAAGTTAGATTGGCCTGGACTAGCTTCTCCCCTCGTGAGGGGGCAAATAACAACAGTCCGAGGGAGGAGGAATGGTGGCATTTGAGGGAGAAAAGACCCTTCCCTTGCGCAAGTCGGCCGAGGGAGGCAGCACGACTATCATTATTGTGAACTAGTCAGCTAATCAAACAAATATAAGTGTTGGGAGTTGAAGGAAACAGGCCCTAATCAGTAACACATTACTTAAAGTCTCCTAGCCTCAGTCTGCTCATCTGTTAAATGGAGCTCCGGACATCTCAGAGGAATATTGTGATGAACGGGTCTGTGTGTGTTTCTGCTGATGTCACCAAATGACAATTGGGAAGGTGAATAATGGAGGAGCTTGTGTGCTTCCTTTTCTGCACCTTAGTATTGGCACAAGCTTGTGTTGGAGGCTGCAGGCTCAGGAACATCCTCGTGCAAAACAGCAGCAGCCACCTCTGAGGGTCTGTGAGAAGAGGAGTCTCAGCTGGCTTTCTCTTTGGCCTGGGAGCTGCTTGGGTTTTACCTGGGGCAAGGGGGTCGGGCATGACCATCAACCAAAGAAAGTGCAGGTAGACAGTCACACAGGGTGGGAGATTGAGGGACAGCCAAGGCAGAGATCTTGTCTTGTTCACTTAAGTGTTTCCATCGCCCAGAACAGCGACTAGATCGTTGTAAATTTTCAATATATGCTTGTTAAACGAATGAATGAAGAAAGGAAGTAGGACTGACGAGAAACTGGGAAAGGAGGAGGAACAAGGTGAGTGGTTAAGTGATGGCTGGCTAGGTCTCCTCACCCAGACTTCGCCCTAGAGCTGCCACTCAGCCCCGTTGCTCTGGCAACTCTGTCTCCTGGTAACTTCAAAGTGGTGCTGTTGCCAGGAGACCCAGGGGCGGCGGAACTGATATTTCCTGGGCTCTCTCCCTCTGGGGCCAGAAAACAGATCTACAACATCCCCCAATACACCCACCCACACAGCCAGGCACCTCCACAGCCCTCTACACACATGCACGAGTGCTTGCGCGCGCGCACACACACACACACACACACACACACACACACACACCATGGCATCTCTGCATATATTCTACTTTCAGAACCCCCATCACCCACATGCTGACAGTCCTATCCTACCTTGACACAAAGCATCCCATATCCACTTCCTCCCACATTTACGTCCCCACATCCTTTCCCTTGTACACAGATTAGGACACACTCTGATACAACCAAACAATTGCTATTACACACACACACACACACACACACACTTCCTTTCAGCTAATGTGCCTGCAGCTCTTTTGATACACACATACACAAAGCACACTGTTACACTTCTTGTGAAACGCAAAACCTCAATCCCCCCACCAAGAGACGCACAACCCATGTTTCACCTCAACTTGCAACACTCCAAATGCACAAGCACCCAGTAGTGACACCGGTATCACATGGTCGTGCAGTTACATACATGGGAGCATGCCCAACACAGCCCCACTGGACTCGATATTCCTTTGCTGGGAGCACTCAGCTCCTAAATTTCCCTGTGGCTCATTTTCCAACTCCATTCAGGTCTTGGTCAAATATCACCTACTCAGAGAGGCTTTCCCTAATCACTAGTGTAAAATTGCATGCCCTACACATTTTAACTGCTTATCTATATTTCTTTCCAAATTACTTGTCATTTCCAACGTTATGTTCTTATTGCCTCTCTCCTCACTAGAATGTCAGCTCCACCAGGGAGGTTCTTTCTTTTGTTCATTGCTGGGCCCCTAGCTCCTGGAACAGCATTTAGCACGCAGCAAGTGCTCATAAATGTAGACTGAGTACATGGGCAGAGATGCAGATGTTTGGCATATTTCTTGTACACATAGTACTCCTCTCACGTCTCAGAAGCCTGTCTTCATGTCCTGATAGAAGGACCCTTACCGTAGAGAAGGTCCCAGGAGGAGGGAGGATCAAAGTGTGAAGGGACAGGGGAGTGGACAGCTCAGAGATAGTCTCTGTTTCTCACTTGTTTTTCAGCAACAAGTGATTAAGTAATCCATTTCATAAAATTTTATTGAGTACCTATCTGTGTGCCAGGCCCTGTTCTAGGCACTAGGGCTTCAGAAGTGAAAAGACAATTAAGTCTCTGTCCTCGTGGAATGGACATCCTAGTGAGGGAGAAGATAATGACCACTAAACATAATGAGTTTAAATAGCCTGTGAGTGAATGACAAGTGTATGCAAAAAAAAAAAAAAAATTGCACAGGGGATAAAAAGTTGGAAGGACCAGTTGTTTGGTTTTTGCAATCTGAAATAGGGTGATAGGGGCAGGCCTGAGAAGGTGACACTTGAGAAAAGGCTTGAAGGAGCTGAGGGAGCAAACCATGTAGATGTGTGAGGGAAGAGAATTGCAAGTGGTGGCACCTTTATGTGCAAAGGCCCTGAGGCACCGGGAGAACTTTGGCTTTTACCAGGATGCATGGTGGGCAAGCCACAAGAGGGTTTGAGAAGAGGAGGGTTGTGGTCTGACTTACATTATAAGCCAGAACTCGGTTTTTTGTTGAGTTCAGTTAGATTCTGTGAGGCCTACAGGGGCACGTCAAGAGGTCTTTTGAATAAGCACATATACCTTAGTCTAGGTTTTCTGCCTAAAATTATCCCTGGGTTCCTAGGATGAGGGTGTGGACTAGGTGAGGCGGGCCATCACCACCCTCTCTACAGGCCCTAACGTTTCTTGTGTCTGGCAACCCCTACTTTATTTACCCTTTCGTGGCCAGCATTTAATTTCAGGACCGCGGACAGCGCTGGCTGGTTTGGCTGGAGCGCTGTCCGCTGTGCTGAAGTTTTGCTTCTTTCCTGGCCCGCAGAGAGGTTAGCATGCGACAGAAGGAAACATGGCTCTCAGGGGTGCGATCCCTCGAAATAGGAGCTCTGTTTGGTGAAGAATGGGGCTCCGTGTCCTATCCCTCCTCTACCTTAAGCCCTCTCATTATGACCTTCCATCTCATTTCCCATGGCCCACAATCAGACCCACCACCCACCCCACCTCCTCACCCTCTATCAGCCTCCTTCCTGGCTCGAGCTGAGCTGCACAGGCCTCCTCACTGTTCCCTGAGCACAGTGGGCTGGTTGCCACCTCAGGAATTTCATGCTTGTTCTCTCTGCCTCTAATGTCCCTTCCCCCCCTGACATATTTACATGGCTCTCTTCTCCCTCTTTAATGTCTCTTTATTTTTTTAAAAAAGATTTATTTATTCATTTATTCATTCATTCATTCATTCATTCATTCATTCATTCATGAGAGACACAGAGAGAGAGAGGCAGAGACACAGGGAGGAGGAGAAGCAGGGTCCTCGCAGGGAGCCTGATGCAGGACTCGATTCCAGATTGAGTGATCTGAGCCCCAGATCACAACCTGAGCCGAAGACAGGCGCGCAACCGCTGAGCCACCTAGGAGTCCCCTCTTTAAATTGCAAGCTGTCCCCATCCCAAAGTTGTCTCATTGTCTTTTCTAGCTGTAATTTTCTTCTCTCACTTATCCGTATCTAATATATCAGAGGTCCCAAACCCTAACCTAAACCCTTGATCCTAGAGTTTGGAATTCAGAACTTTTCAGGTTTTTTGAAAGGTACTATGGTATAATACTATGCATTACATAACATCCCTAGTGGGGCCTGGGATAACATCTCAAAATCAAACACTTTTCTTTATCTGCAATGACACATAAGAATGTTCACATCAAATTCAGTAGATAACAGCTATAATAACCTTATGTCAGTAAAGGTCAGGTTTTGCCACAAATGGGTTATGAAAAAATTTTGGTTTTCAGGCCTTTTTGGAATTTGGAATTGTGACTCTAGCTTATTTACCTTGTCTGTCTCTCACATATTAGAATGTTAGCTCCCTGATGCAGAAATGTGTGTCTGTTCTGTTCCCTGCTACAGCCTCTTGTGCCTACTACACAGCACCTGGCACACAGTAGATGATCCACAGTGTTTGTTGAATGAATGAATGAATGAATGAATGAATGAATGAATGAATAGAATGAGGGGGGAAGAGAAGTACATAACTCTTTCCTGGTTCCTGAATGACTCCATGCCCCAAATGGTCAGTCTGATACCCCTCAGACCCACCAGTTGGTTGTGGGGAGGTCTATGCCTCTGTGCCCTTCCTACCATCCTGGTTTCCACTGGGTCCTCAAGGGTTGGGTCTCAGCACAATGTCACAATCAGAACCCTTGCTCTCATCCATGCAGCCCATGTGGGGTTGGCATGGGGGGTTTCTAGTGCCCTCGCCCTATTCCCTGTGTCCTCTGCACCCTGTCCACAGTCAGAAACAGGCCAGCTGCCTGGAGGAGACAGTCAGGTGAGGTCTCTCACCATGTGTTTGTGTGTCTTACATGTAGCTTGTGGGGCTATCTGCATTTGACTGATGAAGAAACAATAGAACAGAGAGGTTAACTAACTTTCCTGAAGTCATGCAACCAGGAAATGCTAAGCCAGGATTTAAACCCAAGTTGCTGGCTCAATGACCCCACACTGCTTTTCCATGATCACCTCATATACAGTGACAATAAACACACTCCCCATCTCACCTTATCTACGTACCCATAATTAAATTCTTCCACACTTCAACACCTGGGGGAGGAGGAAGGCAGGTGGCCAAACTTCTGTTACAAACAGGTCTTTATTAAAGTTAAGGATGGGGCAGGAAAGGGGGGCAGTGTCTCCTCTGCCCACTGCCTTTGGCTGCCTGGAGCAGGGGAGTCCTCTCTGCTCCACCCATGCCCCCCACCAAGGTGGCACATCTGCACGAGGCTGGGGCCCAGGGTGGGGGCAGTGTAAAGAACAAGGGGAGATTCCAAGGCAAAAAAAAAAAGTCCCTTCCCATAGCCCTAATAACAGAAGGGTTTGGGGCAACCTGGGCACAGACAAGGGGAGACACAGCACCCTGAACCCCAAAACCTCTGAACTGGGGCAAGCCCTGTATAAGTTGGGAGTTGGGAGGGACTGAGCGAGAGGTTGCACATGAGGGAGGGGCTGAGAGAGGAAGGGGTGCCCCAAGGACCCTGCCATGGGGGAACCTGCCCCCATGCTCCAGCTGGACTCTCTGACTTGGAGAGAGGATTCGATGACAAAGGATGACCCCATCTCCCTCCTCTCCTTTGCTCATGCTTGGGCATTGGCGGTCCCCCATTGACTGGAATCATACCCACCCATCCTAGAAATTCTGAAAACCAAGGACTCCTATTGGTTGTTCAGACGCTGAACACTAACTGGAGTTACCCTCTAGCCTGAGGAGTCTAAGATGTGAGGGGAGGCCCCCATTGGTTGGTGTAAACGCCTTTTAAGTAGAAATTTTAGAACTGGGGGCTCCCATTGGTTGAACAATGGCCAATGGGGTCAGGTTTTGGCCCTTAAAAGAGCAGTCCTGGGGCAAGGGCCCACCTCCCAGTTATGCCCACTTGGATGTCTCAGAGGGCAAGAGAGGCAGGGGGCGCCCCCCCCCATATGTCCTTCCAGCCAGCCTCTAATGTCCAGGCTTGGCTGGTTTGTGCACAGAGGGCTTTGGCACTCACATGGCACACGCACACACACGTGTGGCAGGGAAGGAATGGGGGCCTGGCTGATTCTGGGAGGGTGGTGGGGCCTCACAACAGGTGGTCACGGCTGGCAAACAGGTAAGGACTGAAGTTGTCCCGATGGAAGGGGGAGGGATAGAGTCCACTAAGGGTGTACAGGTCCCGAAGCAGGGGCGTGGGCAGCAGTAACTTCCGACCACGTCCGCCACCCCCACCCGGCCCCCCAGGTCCAGGGGAGGAGGGTGAGGGGCCCTGGCTGGGGGCTGGTGCGGGCAGGGGCAAGGGCAGGGGCAGGGGCGTCGGCTCAGACCTCAATCGAGGGCGGGGCACACGGGGCGACGAACACATGGCTGGAGCCCTGGAGGACACGCAGCTGGGGATCAGGTGGCCACGGCGGGCACAGTTCTGCGACTCTGGGGGTCAGGGTCAGAGGTCAGGGGATCAGAAAGCTTGGGAGAGGGCCACGAGAGCATAGGCGAGACCTCTGTGGCAATGACTGCGACCTGGAAGTCCCCCCGGTTATCCCCCCACTCCCTCGACACTCACTGGATGGGGTGAGCCGTGCCGGTGTCGAATGCGGCCTGCAGGCCTCGGGTTCCTGAGACAAAGAGGCAGAGGGAAGGGGCTAGCGGCCCCCTGGGCCCCACTGGCCACAGCCATGGGGGGGCTCATCAGGCGGAGAGCCCGGTGGAAAAGGCAACTTGAATTTTCCCGGATTAACCACAACATATCCTTCTCTTTGGGGTGATTGTCCCCCAGGACCTAGGTCCACAGAGATAAGCAATCCCTCTATCTCCCCATGGCCTGAAGAACCCCTCCCCCCAACATTTTGCCTGACTTCCTGTCTCCTTGGCCCCCCTCCACCCGCCACCCTCTCCAGCCGGGAGGAGACCCCGGCCCCCCTTACCTGGGCCACACTTAACTTTTCGAGGGGGCTGTCCATGGTGGGGGCTTGGCCCAGGTCCTCCCATGGGGAGAGCCTTCGGCCAGAGGGCCGCCGGCTCTGGAAGTTGTGTACGACACAGGTGACCTGGGACAGAGCGAGAGAGACATGTGAGGCCCAAAGCCAATAACGTAGGAGTTGTGTACATACCATCCCCATTTTTCAGATAAGGAAACTGAGGCTCAGGTTTTTAGTCAACATTTTCTCAGGACATTTATGTGCCATTTTACTAAGAGGTAGGTACTACTGTTATTTATTCCACAGGGCCCTGACTAGGGGGAGGCAAGTAAAGCCAAATGGTACAAAGCAGGATCTGATCCTGTCATTAAGTTTTTGATATTTTGGACATTATGTTTTTGCATGAATTTTGGTTTTTAAATATACCTCATTCAAACATTATTAATCTTGATTACGGAGTGTTTGGGCAGCCCTTTAGATTCTGCCCTCAAAGCAAGGACCTCAGTCATCTTGCCCTGGTCCTGGCCCTGTCACCCCACTTCTCAGATGAGAACATCTAGGCAGACTAGTAAGGCTAAGGGACTTGCCCAAGGTCACCACAGGGTCCACACCCTTCACTATCATGTGGTCCTGCTTCCAGGGTCAGAGAGCTGATAGAGGGTCTCCCACACTGGAATGGATGGCGAGGTGGCTCACCAGAAAGGTTGCGATGGCAGCACCCGTCAGGAAGCCCGCCAGCACGTCAGACCAGTGGTTGCGGTACTCGGCCACGCGGACCACGCCCACCAGGAAGGCAGGACACAGCAGGGCCAGGCAGAGCGAGGGTTTGACTAGGCGGGAGCCCTTCACGCGGAATACCAGAGTCACGTACATCTGCGGGAGCCAGACCAGTCAGGGGACACACAGCAGCTCAGTTGCGGAACCCAAGTGGACACTGCCTTCCAGGCTAGAGGCCGTGGCCAGAATCCCTAGGAGTGGCATTGGGCCTGGAGGCTGTGGCGAGGGGCTCCAGGGGACAGGAGGTTGGGGATGGAATCGTGCACTCCAGTGGGCCTTTCAGGGATGGGGGCATGGCCAGGGCACCAAAAAGCAGTGGACAGAGTTGGGGACCCAGGTGTCCCCAGGACCATTTACAGATCGGGAAAGATGTCTGCTAGGTTAGACACAGCTTCAGAAACCAAGAGGGTGGAGTCAAAGCCCAAGGGGCTGGTCCAGGAACTCCAGGAGGTGGAATCCCCAAACCCCAGGAGACCACTGACAAGAACAGAAGCTAGTCCTGGGCGCCAGAAAAAGAAGTCAAAGCCACAGGAGGTGCAAACCAGGGAAAAGCTGAGAACAGGGGATATCCCAAGTGGGTCAAGTCAGGGGCATGGCCAGATCAGGAAAGGGCAAGGACAAAGCAGGGGCTCCTCCATCCCAGGCTCCAGGGGTTGAAGCTGGAAGCCCACCCATCCAACCTCCCAGCCAATGGCTAAGACCTGCAGCATCGTGGGGACATGGGTAGGCTCCAGGGAATGGAGTCCAGTGCTCCAGTCCAGTTTTGGTCCCACAGGGCAGAGCCAACAGCCTCCTTTGGGTGTGGCATTCCTAGGCCAGGAGGCACGGCCAGACCCAAAAGAGATAGTTAAGAACACAGCAACAAACTCAGACTCTGGGAGGCCAGCAGAGGAGTGGGGCCACCCTAGGGACAGTGTCACAGCACCAGGGAATGACTTTACCTTGGGAAGGAATCAGAGGTTCCATCCTAGAGTGGCCTCCTGCCCACTGGCCACCCCCCACTTTTGTGCCCCTATTCTGGGGCTCACCGCTGTGTAGGTGACTGCATAGGCGCAAAGGGCGGCATCCTTGCAGGGGAAGGCACGGCGCGCAGCGGCCACCAGGCTGGGGCTGCCGGCACAGGCACCCTGGTCAGTGACGAAGCGGTCGGGCCCTGGCCTGTCCGGTGAGGGCGGTGGGCAGCCCAGAGCCGTGTAGTTGGGGCGGCACACGGACAGGAAGTGCGGCGTAGGGTTGCCAGTCACCACCTGCCCCGCATTGGCGAAGATAGTCGTGGTGAAGAGGCCGAAGGAGTAGACCCCTGGGGGTGGGGTGGGAGAAGGAGTTCATGCTGGGCCCCTGATAGTCCAGGGCCCTTCTCCTGTGAGCCCCTATGTGGGCACCTTGTTCCTGTGACCATCATTAACACAGCTGGGAACCCCCCTAAAGCCATATACCATTATCACTGGGTCAAGGTCCTCTCCTCTTGGGACCACCATGAGGGTACTTTGAGCCTCTTGCTTCTGTCCCCCTTGGACTACTATGTCAGGAGAGGATGCTCCCTGGGAACCCTAATATAGCTGGGATATGATCCCTCAACAGCATTACATCAGGATTGGGCCCATGTCTGGAACTTCCTAGGACCATCCTGATGGCATTTCTGGGCCTCTTTACACCTGCCCTGGACTCACTAATACTGAGTTGATCACTTTTTCCCTGGACCCACAATCAGCCCTTGGTCACAGGAACTACCATTTTGTATGAGCTCTGCCCTTCTCCTGTACCATGGCCACCAACTGTGGCTGTGACCGCACAGTAGGGTCTCCCCTTCCTGCTCGGGGTGAGGTGGAGGGTGGGCTGGTGTTTGGCCTGGGCCTGCGTTCCCCTTTTCTGCCTTGAGACTCTCCTTGTAGCAATCTGGGGCCCTCACAGTTGCCACCAGTGTTGGCTTAGGCCCGACCATTGTCCCTAGAACCTCCATTCTGCCTGGCCTTTGCCACATCCCTCTTTGCCTCAAGAAGTCACCATCATGGCAGTTCTAGGCCCTCTTCCCTATAAAATTATTATGGCTGAATCTGACCCATATCTCCTCTGCTGAGCCCCCTGGCCGCATCACTCACCCAGAAAGCGGACCAGCCTCCGCAGTGGGGGGCTGAAGCGGCAGCAGGCCCCAGACACGATGGTGCTCTCCCCGATGATGGGGATGGCTGAGGGTGGCGCGGGGGAAAAGGCACGCGCCAGCTCCCCCAGCAGGATCTGTGGGCAAGATCAAGGCAGGGTCTTCCTGGCCTTCAAATCCAACCCTCCTCCCACTTCCACCTGGCCCTCCTGTCACCTGGGTCTGACCAAGGCTACCCCCAGTCTCACCGTGAGGGTGGGTCCAGCAGTGACCAGGGCATAGATGAGTGCAGGAGGCACTCGGCTGGCAGCCTCAGGCCCTGGGTAAGGCTTGGCATAGGTACTGTCATAGCAGAAGAACCCTTGGGTGTGTACGGGGAAGGTGTCCGTGAACTCCAGGCGGTAGGCAAGCAGGACCACGATGCCCAGAAGCACTGACTGCCACCCAGTCACGGCAGGGAGACAGAGAGAGGAGAGACAAGTTCAGGTCCAATCCAGGGCCATGGTGAGAGAAACAGAGATGGAGAAAGACAGAGATGGGGAGGAGAGACAGAGAGATCAAGACTGGAGATACATAGGCTGAGAGAGAGAGAGAGAGAGAAGTGGGGAATGGTCTGGACCTGGGAGGCACAAAGAGAGAAACAGAAAGAGAAGACAGGAGAGGAGGAGGGGAGAGGAGAAGAGAAAGAGAAGGGGCTAGTAGAATGGAAAGGAGAGATGGGATGGGAGAGAGCAAGGGAGGACTGGGCCAGGGCTCAGATCAGAAAGAGGGATTAGCAGGTTTTGGGGCCCAGACCAACAGGGGGAAAGATAATACTACTAGTAGAAGTGCTAGCAGCTCCCAGAAGTACAACCGTTAGTGGGGGCAGGACATATTAAACGTCTTCCATGAATTAATACATTTTACTTTCATAAGTGGCCTGGAAGAAAGGGACCCTAATTATGCCTATTTGACAGCCAAGGAAACTGAAACTCAAGAGGGTACGTGAGGTGCCCAGAGTTCTGCGGTCAGGATGCGCAGAGAGGGATTGGAACTCTGGGAGTGTCACTTCTAAACACTCCTCCTCCCTGCTGAGGGTCTGGGAGGGAGCCTGGGGGTGTGCGGGGGGGGGGGGGGGGGGGAGAGTTACTGTGTTCCTCACCTCCACGAAGACAAAGCAGGGAATGATGGAGAAACTCCTCTTCGGCTGGGGTCTCCCTCCTGCCATGGTGAAGGCCGGGCCTGTGGAGGTGGGGAGGGAATGGGACGGCCAGGGAGGGGTCTAGGGGGAGGCTCTGGTCACCTGCCTGAGTAGAGTCCTCTGGCCACATCAGGGCCCCAGAACTACTACAAAGGAGCCTGAGCTCCACCCACTGGGCCTTCTGGCCATGACTCTGAATATCCAGGCCCCTGCCCGTAGGAGGCCTCCCCTGACACCACCAGCTCAGCTCATCCTCCGCCAGGGATCCCAGAGATTCTATAGTGGTGTTCTCCCCCGAGAGCCCACATAGGAGATTCGGACCCCAGGCCTTTCAGGAGGGCCACTCCTCCTTACCATACAAGTCACCTCCCCTCAGCCTTTAGAAGACACTTCTCCAGCTTAATGGGACCCCTCCCATTAAGAAGGGCCCATAGAGAAGGACCCACTTAGAAGTTTTCACAAACCCCATGGGTTTTTAGGGGACCTCGTCCTCTTTCCCCGTGTGCTTTACAAGGCATCCCATGTTCTGTGTACCCCATCCCCCCCCAGGGTCCTCCTCTGAGTCTCTTCCCCCATGGCCCACAGGGGCCTCTCTCTCCTGTCCCCGTGGGCTACACCTGACTGGTTCGGGCTGATGGCCAGGCCCTCCCTCTATCCCAGCTGCTTCTCCCTCTCCCCCTCTTCCCAGCCTGTCTGCCTCTCTGTATCATAAGGGGGCTATCTTCTCCCAACAAGCCCCCACACCCCCCAATCTAACCTCAGTCCCCGGCACTGATGGGCCAACATAGACACACCTGCTCGACCCATTCTCCCAGGCTGACCTCACCTGTGAAAGGGCCCTATGGCTTCCCACAGGCCTCCGCCACACCCACAGACTCACAGCCGCTCCTGGCGGCCAGCAGGGCAGGGATGGTCACCCCCATTGCACAGATGTGGAAACTGAGGCCCAGGAAGGTGAGGGTAGGCACTCTGGGTCCAGTGCCCCATCCACGCAGCTTGCTCTGCAGTGTGACATGTGGGGTGAGGGTCACCAGAGATCTCAGATGCCCACCTGGCCACGGCCCCTCACCCTTCCAGAGACACAATAACACATGCTGGCATCCCTAGAATACACAACTCAGCCACAACTTCCATCTCAAACACCACACACACACACACACACACACACACAGTATAGCATGTGTCCATCCCACCAACAAGGATCCAGTGCCTGCTGGGTTCTAGGCACTTTGCTTGTGGTGAACAAGACAGGCCTGCTCATTCAGACAGGTGCCCAACACCCACTACACACAACTGTACACTCACACACATGGCACAGTGTGCACACGGCCTGTCACTGACACCCACACAGATCAAACAACCTCCCCCCCACACACACACACAGTCACAGGGACACAAGAGGAGGTCCTTCACACACTTCACAGCCCCGCATACAGCCCCACACAAGCACCCACCTCACTATCATCAGGGACATAGCCTCAGGGCTCCCGACACACTTAAGAGTTACATCAAAAAGAGTCACCACACACAATGGGGGTCACAAACCGGTCACAGAGTCACACCCCCAATTACCAGGCACTCAATGACAGCCATACACATTAACAGTCTCTCATCCACACACTCATAGGAGAGACGATGTCATCCACAGCTCAGCCACATGGCCACACAAGGGCACATATGTGGACCATGACACGGATTTGCACACCAAGCCACACAAGAAAGGCGCATGAGCACAGCCACACACAGAAACATATAAATGGGCCCCCACACACCATCAGAAGGAACACACAATGGCAGTCATATGCACACAACCGTACAGACACACTCACAGGGAGAGCAGTCACAACAACACAGCCACACACACCCTCAGAGTGACACCCATGATGACAGCCACACAATGACAGCCACAGGAGAGTCACACATACACCACACAGACCACACAGGCATCCCCAAAGCCGCACAATTACAGTTATACAACCACACAGGGACACAAAACGACAACCACACAATCACAAGCACCCTCACCACCGCCGCTCGGCTTCTCGGGCCCGGGGTCCCCTCTCCACGCTCCCCTCCCCGAGCCCGGTTCTCAAGCCCCAGCTCACGGCCTCCCCTCCCCCTCCCCGCGCCGGACCCACAGGGGACCCGACCCGCAGGAGCTGAACCCTGGCCGGACACACAGACCGAGGGTCGGTAGCCCGCGAGGGGGGGTGCCGGGAGCGCCCCAAGCCCCTCTCCCTCACCGGGTCGAGGCTGTCACGGTTTGAGGCCCCGCTCCGCTTAGACGTCACCCGGGCGGCAGGACGAACCACCGGACGGCAGGCCCCGCGGGCGGACGGAGCGATGGGAGACGCCGTCGGCCCGGCAGCGCCGCGCAGACTCAGCGAAGGGGCGAGGGGCGGGGCCTCCGAGCGCCTCATTTGCATAATCCGTGGGGCGGGGACTCGCGGCGTCTCATTAGCATGATCCGGGGCGGGGCCTCTGTTGCTCTTGGGCACCCGAGAAAGTGTTAAGACAAATTTGGGAGGGAATGAAGGATGCAGGTTGAGGGAGAACTAGGCGGTGGGGGCGCTGAGGGGAAGAGGAGGGCAGGGTGAGAGCGTGACCCTGAACCTCGACCCTCCCTTCCTGTGCCTCAGTTTCCCCTTTTGGGCAGTAGACTAGAGCGCCAGGGCCCCCCCAGAAAGGATCCCTGCTGGCCAGTGTTCAAGAGCCTGTCTGTATACCCATATCTGGACCCCTGACCTTGTTATATATGAAATTTGGCCTCACACTCCCCTGACCCTAAACCTACACATCCTGAACAGCCTCTGGGGCCCCCACACCCTCCCCAACACTGGAAAGTAAACCAGATGTGTGTATGTGTGGGGGGTCATTCTCAGGCACAGGAAGCATCAGGAGCAACAGTCCACAGGTGGAAGAGGGTCGTGGCTAGTTTATTTTCTCTCTGGAGGGGTCTTCAGGGAGAGCAGTCCCCGCTGCTCAGGCTGTGGAGAGAGTGGATGAGGTCCCAGCTTAGTCCAGAGGACCCCAGGGCTGGAGGTCAGGGAGCAGATGCCCAGGTTGGGAGCTGGGAGGGTCCATACTGCAGCATTCCAGGGTGGGCCAGGAGAGGAAAGGTGGGGTGAGGCAGGGGAGGATCTGTACCAGGTGGGAAGGAGCGGCTCTTGCTGAACGGTGGTTGGGATGGGTCCTGGTCTGAGTCTGAGTCTGAGTCCCACGAGGGGAGCTGAGGACACAAGCTTCGGTGCCCCTTATAGCCTGTGGGAGGGACAGGTGCAATTCTGGCCTTTCACCCACAAACCTGAGTGTGACCCATGAGTGGGATCATGATCAAGGGCCAGTGTCCCTTATGTCACTTGAATGTGACCCAACATGATACCAAAGTATGACCTCAGTGACCCTTGAATTTTACCCCACTGGTCCCCAAAAAGATCCCAGTGACCTTGAGTGACCCCAGAATGGAAATCCTTGAGTGACCCTAGAACAAGACCCAACATATATGACCCCCAAATACAGCCTCTGAACATGACCTCCCCACACTCCAGAGTGCATCATCCCCCCTCACCCCTGATGTTCGAGGCCCTGAGGCAGCCCCCTGTGGACATGGTGAAGCCATCAAAGGAGTTCTGCAGCAAGTGTACAGCGGACCTGCAGGGAGATGGGGAGCTGGGGATCCTGGGAGACTTCTGACTGCTCAGGGCTGGGTGGGGGACATGCTGGGGATCAGGGGCTGGGGGTAAAGGGAGGCCTGGATTCAGGTGGGTTCCAGGTTCTGGTAGTCATTGCTTGATCTGATTTGTAGAAGGGCAAGAAAGATGAGGTTCAGGAGTCAGAGGTTAGAGTGGGAACAGGACATCACCATATGTCACTCAGTTCCTTTTGGAGGTCATCCCTCCAGGAGCCACTGCCTCCTGGTGGCATCTCCTCAGTCTCCGGCCAGTTGGATGTCTCATACCCCTGCTGCTTCATCTTGGTCAGGACCTGAGGCCAGGGGGTAGGAGGTGTGTGTGAGACGACAATAATAATAACAATAATGGTGAAAAGTGATCCTTACTTAGCACTTATTATATGCCAGGCTGCCCTCAAACTGTATAACATACAGTTCACGCAGCTACCCCTTCAGGTAGGGATGCCAAGTCATGCCCATCATACAGATGAGGAAACTGAAGCCCAGAGAAGTGAAATGACTTGACCACAGTCACACAGCAGTTAAGTGGCCGAGCTGAGATTGGAACCTAGCCCTTCTGGCACCAGTCCAAAGGTGGAGGCCAGCAGAGTCCCATGTCCCCAACTCACACAGGGTCCCACCTTCTCTGCTCACCTTGCGGCACTTCACCTGTGTCTTCTGCATCTTCCGGATGTTCATCAGGTTCTCTGTGATCTCCTCCTCCTGAGCCTCTGTGGGGGGAGGGGACTCAGGGGGGCCAGAGCTGCAGAAGAACCCCCCTCCTGGCCGTGGGCTCCAGGCACTCACGGAGCTTCTGATAGATGAAGGTCACCTCCTCCCGCACCAGCTCCAGCTCCTCCCACAGGAACTTCTTGCTGAGGGGATAGTGCAGCCTAGACCCACACTCCCTGCTCAGCCTTTGGCCTCACATTTGCCAACCTGCCTCCTCAAGTCTCCTCCAACTCTCCTGTTCCCATCTGTTCCCATCTCCTGTCCCAGCTACCCATCCCCCCAGGGTCTGTCCCTTCCCCCAATCTGCCGGCCCAGCTTGCCCCTCCTACTGCTACTCCCACACCTCCACTCCCCCAGCCCTGTGTTCTCTCCTCCTGACCTCAAGCTTCCCATTCTCTCAGCCTCTCCTTGCCTGGCCCCTGTCACCTCAGACCTCCCATACTCCCCAGCCTCTGCCACCCTCAATCTCTCCTCCTTCCAACTTCCCATATCACCTCCAGTTTCCTGAACCCCTGGCCTCCCTCCCTATCCCATCTCCAGCTTCCTGTCTTCCCTGCCTTCTGGCCTCCCAGATTCCCACACCTCTCCACCGCCTCCTCATCCCCCAGTCTTGTCCCTCAAGCCTTCCCTGACCCCCTGGCTACCTTACTCAGGCCTCTCCCATTTGCCTCATCCCACATCCCACCTTTGGTTCCCTCTCCCCAGCCTCCCTTCCCTCCCACAGCTTCCAGGCTGCCCTCCTGCTGATGCCCACCTGTCCCGGATCTCCTGGGCCAGCAGCTGTAGGCAGCGGGTGGTGCGGGCCCTCTGCACCTCCTCGCTGTCATGCAGGGTCTTTTGGAGCCCCTGAAGGCCTTGAGCCAGGGCCCCATACAGCTCCTGCTGTCCCTGCTCCAAGACCCACTTGTGTCCCTCCTTCTCTGCAAGGCGGCTCATAGGGCTCAGCACCTCTGCAGATTAGATGGGATCATGACTGAGCCCCAACCACCCCTGAGCCCAGCTTTGAACCCAACTCACCCTAAACCTGGACAGACCTGACTCTGAACCTAGACACACTCAGCTTCTTTCGCCTTGGGCTAATCCAGCTGACCCCAACAGCATCCAGCCTCTAGCCTGACTTTGACCCTTGGCCAGTTCTCACCTTCAAGCTGTTGGATCTTGATTTGCTGCAGGCAACTCTCCTTCTCCAACAGGGTCACTGAGTGGTTTAGGAACTCAAAAGCCTGCAGGGAAGAGAACAGGCTTGGGGGCAGGAGCAAGGGAATAGGGCCAAAGGTTGCTGAGGGCAGGGCAGAGGAGCCTCACCTTGGTCTGGGCCTGTAGCTGGCTCTTAAGTGACTCCAGTTCGCATCGCAGGAGCTTCTGGGAGTCAGGAATCATCATGGTGGACTTAACTATGAGCAGAGGTAAGGGTCAGCTGAGGCTAGGAGTGGTGGGGCAAGGGGTGAGGTCAGGTCAGAGGTCAGCAGAAGCTCAGAGGAGGGAGAGGGGTGGGCACAAGTAAAAAGCTGGGGTCTGTTGAGGCTAAGGTTGGGACAGGAGTGGGTCACAAGGTCAGGGGCAAGACTCAGCTGAGGCTGGGACAGGGCTAAGTGGGCAGCAATAGTGTGGCTCCTCCCAGGCGAGGCCAGAGGGTGGAAGTAAGAACTGGCAGGTCATCTGCACATAGCCTTGTTGGGAGGGAGGGTTCTCACCTTTGGTTTTGGAAGAGTTGGTCTCCAAGGGCTTCTAGGAAAGGGGGACATGAGGGTAGTAGAGATTCATCCCTGTGCTTCTCCTTGCACATCCCAACCCATTGTGTGGGGGGTGGGTAGGAGTTGGGTCTACAGAGTGCAGGCAAAGCTGCCTCCATGCATGGGCATGCCACCCCACCCCGCCCCGACTAGCCCACACATGGTCAAAAGTATGCTTGTGTGGTTTGTTCCCTATGTGTGCAGGCCTGGGGCTGCCCCTGACAGCACACCTGTGGAGCCCTGTCTCTGGCTTGGGCTCAGGTAATGACCCTCCTCCTTAAAGGCAAATAACATAGACAATGTCTCCAGGAAGCTCCAACAGCATTGAGGCACAGTGACACATGATAATCAAAACACAACTATGGCCACACAAGCTCAGACACAGCCATGCGTGCCAGGTGGTAAGGCCCAGGGCATCCACTTACACCCAACTCAGACACACAAGCACGACCACAGCCACACAGGCACTCATACCCACAAAATATCACAGACAAGACCGACTAAGAAACACAATCGCACATCCCTTCATCCATTCATTTAAGATGTTTTTAGTGTCGGCGGGCTGAGCGTTGGGTGCTGTTCTTGGTGCTGAAGTCACACATTGTGAGGGTTCCTGAGAAAGACCCCCACACGCCACCCACTGCGACGGCCCCCTCCCTAAGCCCCACAGTAGCAGATTGTGGTGTGGCTGGGAGGGGTTTCCCAGGTGGGGGTGACCTTAGCGATGTTTTGATGCCTCTTCAGAAGGTCCTGGTCATTACACTCTTCCTGTGAGTCTGGGTTTTGGATGATGGGAGACCCAGACGACTGAGGCTCCAAGTCTCTCTCTAGCCTCCAGTCTATACCCGGCACTGTGTTCTCAGGAGCTGGCCCCAAGATCTCTGGCTCTGGGGTCCTGGACCAGTGAATCGTATAATCCAAGGTCTTGTCTGAGGAAGAGCCTGGACAGGGGGTGGGGTTGGGAGAATGGGGGGGGAGGCTTTTCTGAGGACCAGCCCAGAGCACTCCAGCCCCTCCCTGCTCCCCAGCCCCAGGGAAGCCCCTCAACAAACCCCAGTACTTGTCACCCTTCCTGTTAGCAGGCAAACACACGTTGGAGGGCAAGGGAGATGAGCAGCAGCAGGGCAGAGAGTAGTCAGGGTCCTGGGGTAGGCCAGCCAGAAGAGGGTCGCTTCAACAAGGGGGGACAGGGGGCTGCACTGAGACCAGCCCTCATGTCCTGACACTCCCAGACCTTCCCCTAATACCCCCAGAGAGGCCTCAGCCTTGAACACAGGGCCTCCCAGTTATGGCAGGAGCAGAAGCTGGATGAAAGATGATCCCAGCCCTAGGCATTGGGCGGGGTAGTGAGAAGGATCCAGAAGACCCTCACAGGAGTGAGTGAGGCCTCAGAAGAGCCTAAAAGCAAAAAAGGATCTTAACATTGGGAACCAAAGGAAGGGCATTCCTGGCAGGAAACAGCATGGGCAAAAGCTCAAGGCATGGAACCACATGCTCTATGCTAGTAAATTCCCAGATGGTAGAAGGTAGGGTCCAAGAGGAACCAGTAGGAGGCTAGCAGGCCGGTTCAAGCAAGGGATGGGAAGCCAAGCAGGGAAGTTGAGGTCTGGCTCCCAAGTAAGTGGGAGCCATGGAGCATGAGCAGGAGGCGCAGGGCATATCTATCCAGTAAATGTTAGCAGAACTGGAGCTGAAGCCCTGTCCTAGGTGAGGCTGGGAACGGGAGAAAACCCAGTTCTGGGTCTCACATTCACACCCCCTGTTCAACATTCCAGTGTTGTCAGGGCTGGCACAGATGGGGACCTGGGGCAGGCCTGTCTGGAAAAACTTCCAGGTGAAGGGCATTTTGTCCTGATGCACACTCAGCTAGAAAGCCCACCCTCCAGGGCTTTCTCTTCTGCCCTTGCTGGGCTGTCTGGTGTCCTCCCTCTGGCCCAGTCCTCCTGGAAGTCAGCAATGCACCCTTCAACACTCTCCTCAACGTTTCCTCTGTGAAATCTTCCCTAATCCTTTTTTTTTGTTTTTAAGTTCCTATTTTCTGAGCACCTTACTGAGTGCTGGGCACCATCCTAGGCACTCCCTGTGTCTTCACACCCATGTCGTGATATAGGAGCTTTTCCTCAGCCTGAAATGTTCTAGGCCACCCCTTCAAGAATCACTGTCTTGGAAGGCCCGCACTTCCAGAGACAGTACAGCAGGATGATTAAGCGAGGGGCCTCTCCACCTGGGTGGCCTGGGTTCAAATCCTAGCTCCGCCCTTTCCCGGCTGTGTGATGTTGGAGAGTTACCGAATGTCTCCATGCCTCAGTGTCCCCAACTATAAAAAATGGGATGTCATACGATCCACCTCGCTGGGTTGCTGTGATTAAGTAAATTAATCTATGCCAGTGCCTGACATACAATAGTGGGAAACTGTCCTCGGAATGTCACACTGGCAACCTGGGAAACTGGGGACCCCAGGAGCCCTGGGAGGCTTGAAAGGGAAGAGGGAAGATGTGCTTCTGAGCTCCAACTGCAGACTGGTACCCAGTCGAGCCCACCCCACCCCCCACGTCTCCCCCTTAATCTTCCCCCTTCCGCTTCCACATCAGCTGCTTCTCCCGCTGTCTCCGGGAGAATTCTTGGGGGAAGGGGGCGGAGCCATTACCCTGAGCCCCGCCCCCCGGGCCGAGAATCCTGAGCCCGCCGGGCTCCAGACCCCCTTCCACCCCCACCTACCACATACCACCTGCTCATGCTCTCCCCTCAGGGACCGCGAAGCCAGTCCCCAGCTGTGACGCTGAAATTTGATCCCGTGGGGACACCATCGCATTAAAACGCGCAAAGCCTAAAGGTAGAGTCACAGAGAGGGGTGTGGCTGGCATTTTAGCTCCGCCCCCGCCGATGCAGCCCAAGACCTTATTGGCGCCTTCCCGTTTCCGCAGATCTTAGGAGCCGCGATGTAATTGGATAAAATCCAGACGAGGGGGCGGGATTCCAGCTGGTTTCCGCTAATCGATTAGTCAGTATCTAAGGAGGGCGGTGCGGGAGGCGGCAGCTCTACCGTCCAATTGGCTTCAGGCTTAGCTGGGAGGCGGGATGAATTCTTGGAGGTGACTGAAGAGGTCCGCGGGCCACCTGGGAGCGCCGGAGCGAGGTAGCTGGCCCAGCCCGCCCGGCCCCCGAGATCTGGC
Source organism: Vulpes lagopus (assembly GCF_018345385.1). Taxonomy (NCBI): domain Eukaryota; kingdom Metazoa; phylum Chordata; class Mammalia; order Carnivora; family Canidae; genus Vulpes; species Vulpes lagopus. The sequence continues at coordinate 8,207,314 of NC_054830.1, read as the reverse complement.
CCTGGCACGCCTGTTCTCGGGTTCCTGGGTGCTGCGGGTTGAGGTCTGGGTGCAGTGATAGGGTCGGTGTCCTCGGCGTGAGATTTGGGGTTTCCCAGCATTAGATGGGGGTGTCCAGGGGTGCTTTGGGGACCTTCATAGTGATATCTGGGATCCTGAGATGACAGCAGGCGTCCTTACGGTTACAATTAGGTCCCTGGGCTGATTTTGGGGAGTCCCCGCGGGGAATCTCTGAATACCCAGGGCTGGGAGTTTGAGCTGCTGGGGCTAACTGAAATTTTCGAGTCTCGGAGACGGCGCGGATGCTGGGGGTCCTGAAAGCCTGAGATCCTGAGGGCTGACATTTGGAGAGACTGGGCTAGAGGTTGTCTCGGGATTGTTCTGGGTCTTCCCCACCCCCATTCCCCGGCCTGGTATCCCTTGATCTCTCCTGGGTTGGCCGTGATCCTGGCCTCGAGCAGGCTCACAGGCTGAAGACCATGGGGCAAGGGTAAAACTCTGGGACACCCGGTGCCTTTTTCCCAGGCCTGCAAGATGGAGGAAGGCGGGAATCCTGGAAGCCTGACTAAGATGGTCCATCTACTGGTCTTGTCAGGGGCGTGGGGCATGCAAATGTGGGTGACCTTCATCTCAGGTAGGGACCCCCCACCTGGACATCATGGGTACCCAGGGTGGAGACAAGAATGAGAGGGGTACTGGGAAGCGTCCTAACAGGCATGTGGCTCACTGTACCCCCACAGGCTTCCAGCTTTTCCGAAACCTTCCCCGACATACCTTCGGCCTGGTGCAAAGCAAACTCTTCCCTTTATACTTTCACATCTCCATGGGCTGTGCCTTCATCAACCTCTGCATCTTGGCTTCACAACATGCCTGGGCTCAGCTCACATTCTGGGAGGCCAGCCAGGTATGCGGGCTTGGGCTCCACTGCCCTCTGGAGACCCGTTCCCAGGACCCCACTTAGTACCTATGGCTACACCTTTGTGAGAATTTAAAAAACAAAAAAAGCAACTACACCTTCCTGGTGGGTGCCAAACTGGGCTCTGGATACCCTTGAGCAGTGCACAGCCTGCACAACCATCCCTAGCAGCCCTTTCTATCCCTCAGTGTGTCTCTGCTGGTTGCTGCTCCTTCTCTTTCCCCTGGCTGGGCCTGCTGCCAAGTTGTGGTGACTCAGCTGGGTTCGGGCAGTGACCCCAGCTCTTTGTTTAAAAACCAGCCTGACTGGGAATTTACAATACCCCACTCCCATCGACACATTTTCCTAGCCACAAGGCAGGGGAACCATCTCTGCATCTCATATTTCTGCATCCTGCCCTCCTCCTGCCCCTGTTATGTTCCTCAGATGTGGGCAGGTGAGGCCTGACAAGGATTTCAAGAATAATCCCCAAGAGTCAGGAGAGGATTATGGGTAACTGGAACCTCAAGGATTTTCTATTCACTCCTGTGGGCCCAATCTCAGTTTCTGGAGTCTGGGCAGGGACCATAGAGGAGATGGGCCCTGTCTTAGGCTCTTTTTGGCCGGTGGTGGGGGACAGTTCTGGTGCTCTGCCCAATTTGGGGAAGAGAGGTTCTGCCCTGAGATGCCCCCAGTTTGGGGCAGCAGGAGGGGAGGAGGTAAGGCTGTGTTGTGGAAACTTCCAGTCTGGGTATCAGAGGAGGAGAGGCTCAGAAGGTTTTGGGAGAGAATAGAGGACATGGTGCTGGAGCTGCTGGTTTTAGGGTATGAAAGCTAGGAGCCGGGAGCTCTGCTTGGGGCCTCTAGACTGGGTTTGGGGAAGGACAGGGAGGCCTGGCTTTGACCTAATACTGTCTCCCACCCACCTCTGGGCTTTGAGGATGCAGGAGGACCCTCCCTAGGATCCCTCCTGCCCCCTCGGCATGATTCACCTTGTCCTCCTTCCACCACCCTACCAGCTCTGCCTGCTGTTCCTGAGCCTCACATTGTCCACTATCAACGCCCGCTGGCTGGAGCCTCGCACCACAGCTGCCATGTGGGCCCTGCACACAGTGGAGAAGGAGCGGGGCCTGGGTGGGGAGGTGCCTGGAAGCCACCAGGGCCCCGACCCCTACCGCCAGCTGCGAGGGCAAGACCCCAAGTACAGTGTCCTCCGCCAGACCTTTTTCCGCTACCATGGCCTGTCTTCCATTTGCAATCTGGGCTGCCTCCTGAGCAATGGGATCTGTCTTGCAGGCCTTGCCCTGAGCCTCAGGAGCCTCTAAGCACTCACTTCCTCTCTGGCCCCGCTGAGGCCCCAAATGTTTAATAAACACTTCTTTGGAAATGGCTGCTGTCATTCTTCTCCCAACTGGAAAGCAGGAAGAGGGGTGGGCGAAGGTAGAGCTGAGGGCCTTCGTCACCATATTCATGTGGCAGGATTTGGAGTGTTAGTCATTACAGACCCTAAGCTCTTCCTGTAAAGTGTCCATTTACTGAGTACCTGCTGTGTGCCAGGCATGGCACTAACCATCGTATGTACCATGTATTATTATAACAATAGCTGATTTGATCATATTTCCCACCCCATTGACACTGGGGATGGCTGCATGACTTGCCAAATTGGCCAAGGAAATGTGAACAGAGTCACTTCCAAAGAGAAGTGTACAAGCCAGTGCATGATTAGCTACATTTTTCCTTCACCACAATGACCAGTGTGAGTGAGAAGAACACCTTGGGTGTCGAGTGCCATGGAGACTTTGGGGCTGCTTGTTACTGATCATATGCTGGCCCTTCCTGATGCATGTCCTCTCCATTCACCCATGTGGCAGCCCTTGGAGGGAGCTACAATTGTTCCCATGAAGCAATGGGGATTCAGAGTTCAAGTTGCTTTAGGTGTAGTTGATGGGATTTGACTCCAGCAAAGCCCACAGATGTTCTCATGGCTTGAAGAAAATTCTGGAGCCTCATCTGAGCCTGGATGTGAGAATTTCCTCATTGTGTGGCCTCAGTCAAAGAGGTGCCCTTCTCTGAGGCTCCATTTCCTTACCTGTAAACGGTTTAATTCTAAGAGCCCTTCAGGGTATTTCGCAGGGACCTAGACCACTTTAGGGTGGAGCATCGCACTTTCGAGATCCTAACTCAGGTCAGAGCCTTCACACAGTCCTGTGAGGTACCAATTTTTTTAAAAAAGATTTTATTTATCCATAAGAGTACATAGAGAGGCAGAAAAACAGGCAGAGGGAGGTGCAGGCTCCCCGCAGGGAACCCGATGGGAAACTCGAGGACCCTGGGATCACCACCAAGCGGAAGGCAGACGCTCAGCCACTGAGCCACCCGGGTGCCCCGGTAGGGACTCTTATTATGCACCACTGGACGCCCGGACGCACCAGGCTCCCCGGGAGGTTAAGTAACACGTCCAAAGTTAAACCGAGTTAGGAAGCGGTGGAGCTGGGATTCGAACCTGACTCCAGAATCCGCTCCCTTAACTTCCGTGCAGAGAAGGAGCCCTACGTACCGTTAGGAAAGACGAAGTTTATCGTCGGGGGGCGGGCCCGAGGCCGCCCCAGCGCGGGGCGCTTCCAGCCCCTCCCCCAGGCTCCCGCAAGCCCCGCCCCGGACTCGGCCCCGCCCCGCCCCTCCCGGGAGCGGCTCCTCCTCCCCCGCCTGGGCGGAGCGGGAGCGGGATCCGGGTGGCTGCGGGCAGCGGCGGTGGCTGCGGCGGCGGCTGCGGGGTCGGCGTCGCGCCTGGGGCCAGGCCGCAGCGAGTTCGCAGCAGGAGCGCCCGCGGGCAGCGCCCCCCACGCGAGGTGACCCCTTCGGAGGGACCGCACCCCCGCCCCGCACCTCCGCGTCCCCGCAGGTCTGGGGGCCGGGGGCTAGAGGGAGGGCCCGGGGAGCGGGGAACAAAGGCGGGCGGAGGGGGAACGCCTCTTCCCTCGCCCCCACCCAGCTGGGCTCCTTGGGGAGCGTTAATGGGGCGCGGGCGGGGCCGAGAGCCCAGCTGGGAACAGGAGATGGGACCATATGGTGATGGGAGGAAGCTCCTGAGCCCCCCTGCACCGGCGGGGGCGCCCCAAATCCACCAGGGAGATAGGGCCGAGGCCCCCGAGGACCCTTCTCTAGTGCCAGGTGTGAGGGAGGGTGGGCAGATGGTCGGCAAGAGGTGGGACCGGCTGACAGGTGGGCTGGGGCTGGGGCTGGGGGTGGGGTAAGGGCCCCAGCCTGGCAGCCCTGCCCAACATGGGGAAAGGTTTCCTGCCTCTTGTCTTCCCCTCCTCTGAACTCGTTCTCCCGGAACACCGGGTGGGGCCCAGGGCTGGGCAGGAAAGCGGGCTGGTTCGGTCCTCTTTTAAAATGGAAAAAAGCCCCACAGGCAGTTGAGAAATAGCTTTGCTCAGGGTTCCTCTGCCAGCCAGTGTGCCCTCCATTCACCCAGGCCTCCCTGTGCAGCTCAAGGAGAAGCCATAGACGGCTGGGGAAACTGAGGCCTAGGGAGAGAATGAGGGCTGAGGGGGTGTCCCAGACCCAGATAAAGCAGCCTAGCCTTGGGGACAGATTGCCAAGAAAGGAAGAATCAGGAATTAGAGGGGTATGGTGGTGGTAGGGTGGGGGGGTTCTTATTAGGTGGCTTCCTTAGAGTCGAGGACTGTCATTGCAGCCTCTGTGGGCTGGGGCCGGGGTGAGTCAGCCCTGCCCGGAGGGAGACAGGCCCACCCTTTTAACAAACAGAAGGTGGCAGGACCCATCTGGGGGTAGAGCTGGGCTTTAAACCTGGGTTGTATCCAATGAAACCCCCGTGGAGGCCAGGGATGGGGTTAAACTCAGCATAGAGGTGGGGGGGTGGTCAGGGCAGGTGTCCTTGCCAAAGTCAACAGCCAGGCCCTGAGGGGGGGCTCTATCCAGCTGGCAGGCCCTCCTCCCCCCAGCTCATACCTGGCCCCAGCCAGCTGCTCACTCCCGGGCAAAGTCCACACCTGCACCTTCTGCAGGGTCTGGTTCCTCGGTGGCCAGAGGAGGCACTGCATGTGTCTCCCCTCCACAACCTGGGCCCTTGCATTTGATAAGCAGCCCCATTTTCCAGAAGAGGATACAGAGGGCCAGAGAGAGCAAGTGATGCATCTGAGGCCACTTGGCCTCCTAGTGGCAGAAGCAGGATTTGAACCCGGGTCTGGTCCAATACACTGGAGCCATTCCTGGTGGTTTATTTTTCTGCAGGGCCACAGCCCCTCCCCGCACCCCAGGAGGCTCTCTGCCACGATGGCATCAGCTGGAGACCCCCCCACGGGCCCTCGGGATGCAGCAGACCAGAACTTCGACTACATGTTTAAGCTGCTGCTCATCGGCAACAGCAGCGTGGGCAAGACGTCCTTCCTGTTCCGCTACGCGGATGACTCCTTCACACCTGCCTTTGTCAGCACTGTGGGCATCGACTTCAAGGTCAAGACGGTCTATCGTCATGACAAGAGGATCAAGCTGCAGATCTGGGTGGGCCAGGCGGCTATGGTGGACCTGTAGCAAGGGAGAGGGGCCCTGGAGGGGCTGGGGTTCCTCCAAGGAAGTCCATGATAGGGTGTCGGGCTGTGGGGAGGGGCCTCAGGTGAGGGAGAGTAGCCCAAAGACAGGGTGGGGGCTTGGGGTAGATGTGTAGAGTAGGGGGGATTATCTATGAGGTGACTTCATCAGGATGAGGATATGCACTGCCTTGTGGGGTCTGAGGGGCAGACAGTGCTAACCCAAGGCGGGTTAGAAGTCCTGGTGACCAGTGGGGAAGAGGTTGGGGTACCATCGCAGGATTCCCTACTGGGCCTCTGTGCTCCTCAGAGGCATGCTCTTGCTCCCAACAAGGGTGCTAATAATGATTCTCATGGTATTGAGCACCAGAGTGTCTGCATCAGGATGGCGCTCTCTGACCCAGGTGGCTCTTGTATGTGGTCACTAAGTTTGTTCTTGGAGGTGAGGTCAGAGGGGCTTACGAGTCTGTGAGAGGCCGCTGACCCACGGAAAGCCGTGCCTCCCATCAGACTGGGGCTGTGAGGGCCGGCCCATATTTCTCCCATCAGACAGAGATTATACAGGCAAGGCCATGTCTCACCCATCAGACTGGGGCTATGAGCACAAGGTGGTGACCCGCTTAGGGCCCTGCAGGGGTTGGTTGGGGAACAGGATAGCTTCTAGTGGCCTGACCCTGCTGTGTGCCTAGGACACGGCGGGCCAGGAGCGCTACCGTACAATCACCACCGCCTACTACCGCGGAGCCATGGGCTTCCTGCTGATGTATGATGTTGCCAACCAGGAATCCTTCGCCGCCGTGCAGGACTGGTGAGTGCTTGCTGACCACGGACACCTGACCTTCCCCCTCCTCCCCTGACTCTTAATTTCTAGCCTAATGGCCCTCAAACTCCACAGGGCCACACAGATCAAGACCTACTCATGGGACAACGCTCAGGTAATCCTCGTGGGGAACAAGTGTGACCTGGAAGATGAGCGTGTCGTGCCTACCGAGGATGGCCGGAGACTCGCTGATGACCTTGGTTAGTGCCCAGCCTGGACCCCAGGCCCTGGACCTCCCAGAACCACACCCTTAATCCCCACCCTTGGGTCCCAGGTCCAACCACAGTCATCAACCCTCTGCCCTTTGAGGATCCGCTCAAAAAAATACCCACAGGTATGCCACGTTCTGCATTTAATCTCGGAGAATTCAGGGACAGATACTCCCCACCTTCCCATCGCTCTGGGAACCCAGACTTGGCAAAAATATTTCTGGAAATTTATCCTCCAAACATCCCACCCACATGGGAAGTGGGGAGTACAGCAAATCACAGCACTGTTGACAACCTCCTAAACGTCTCGCCGTGGGGAAAGCAGCTATGCATAAAACACAGTCACACAGTAGAATACTACACAGCTGTGCAAAGGGATGAACACGTTCTTTGTGTCCTGCTATGGCAAGATCTCTGGGATGTCGGGTTTAGTAGAAAAAGCAAAGTGCAAAAACGTGGGTTTGGCTGCTTCCTGTAGTCCGCGGCTCAGCAGATGTTTTCTCAAAGGGCCAGATAGGAAATAGCTACAGTCTTAGGGTCTTTGTCCCCACACTCAGCTCTGCCTGAAAGGGGCCAGAGAGCATATGTGGCTGTCTGTCAGAAAAACTCAGTTTACAAAATTAGGTGAGGGGCCAGATCTGGCCCATGACTCGAAGTTTGCTGGCCCCTGCAGGAGTGTGTAAAAATGTATGCAAATAAGAATATATACTTAGGTTTGCCCAAAGAAACTCCAGAAGGACACAGAAGGATCTACTAACAGTGATGACATCTGTGTGTCTGAGAACTGGGGACCAGGGCACTGGGATGTGAGGAGGAATTTTCAGTCTACCTTTTTGAATCAGGTAAATGGAAATTTAGGCTAAAAGGAAATCTTTTTTTTTTTTTTTAATTTAAGATTTTATTTATTTGAGAGAAAGTGTGTGTGTGTTATGCACACAAGTGGGGATAGGGGCAGAGGGAGAGGCAGAAGCAGACTCCCTGCTGTACGGGGAGCCTGAGGACACAGGGCTCAATCCCAGGACCCTGGGATCATGACCCGAGCTGAAGACAGATGCTTAACCCACTGAGCTACCCAGGTACCCCTAGGCTAAAAGGAAATCTTGCCTGGAATATTCTAGGATTCTAAGCTCTCCACAAGACTTTCCTTGCAGGAGGCAGTATAACCATCACCATAGGGGAGGGTGGGTTAAGGACCCAGCCTCAGGAGTTAGAGTCCCATCCTATAACCCAGTAGCTATGTGACCTTGAAGACATCACCTCCCCTCTCTGTGCTTCCATTTCTCCATCTGGAAAACAGTGAAAATCATGTCTCCTTCAGAGTGCTGTTAGATGAAATAAGGGACTCCTGGGTGGCTCAGTGGTTGAGCGTCTGCCTTCGGCTCAGGGCATGATCCTAGGTGCAGGGATCAAGTCCCACATCAGGCTCCATGCATGGAGCCTGCTTCTCCCTCTGCGCCTATGTCTCTGTCTCTCTTTCTGTCTCTCATGAATAAATAAATAAAATCTTAAAAAACAAAAAAGATGAAATAAGTTAACACTGGCCCTGATTGAACATTAACTTATATTATTTCTTGGTTGCTTTGTGATTTCATATTGGTAGCTTCAGCTTTCTGGGCCTGCACTTCCTCCTGTGTGAAATGGAGATTATAACAGCCCCAGCTCATCAAGCTGTCTTGGGGGGCAAATGAGTTTTTGTTTTTGTTTTTTAAGATTTTATTTATTTATTCATGAGAGACACAGAGTAAGGCAGAGACATAGGCAGAGGGACAAGCAGGCTCCCTGATGCAGGACCCGATCCTGGGACTCTGGGATGACGACCTGAGCCAAAGGCAGACACTCAACCACTGAGCCACCCAGGCATCCCAGGGCTAAATGAGTTCTGACATATAAAGCCGATATCACAGCCTGGCACACATGCAGTTGCATCTAAGTGTTGGCTGGCATGACGGTGAACTGTTGTTGACACTTGCACACAAAATTCTAGGCACCACATAATGACCCACAAATCCTAAAATATTTACTATCTGCCCCTTTATGGAGAAAGTTCAGGGACGCTATATTATAAACAGTCTTTTTTCTTTTTTTTCCTTACCGTCTATTTGTTAGACAAACTAGGTCTTTGTTCTATGGAACATCTTCCACTTGAGATTTGGCTCTTTGCTCCCTCATGGTGTCATTAACCTGTTCCTCTGTTTTTTGTGTTTTCTGGGAACTCCACCTTGGAGTTCTCATTTCTAGGTATGCTGGGGAGTCAGCTTTTGCAGCTGGGGCCCAGATCCCCCAGTTTGCCTGGAACTGGTGAAATTAGCTATTGATTTCTAATCGTGGGCTGGAATACTTGTCGATGTTGCCCCCACCTTGCAGAGAACATCTAGAGACTGGGCGTAAAGGGGCTTCCTACTCTGTCATTAAGTTTAAAATACTGATGTACAGAGCAGGAGACATAATTTGATCCCAGTTTTGTAGGAAAAAAGCAACACACACATACCCCCTACAAACCCAACCCCAATAATTATGTATTTATATTATCTTAAAAATGAAAAATGAGAGCAGCCTGGGTGGCTCAGCGATTTAGCGCCATCTCCAGCCCAGGGCATGATCCTGGAGACCCTGGATCGAGTCCCATGTCAGGCTCCCTGCAGGGAGCCTGCTTTTCCCTCTGCCTGTCTCTCTCTCTCTGCGTGTCTCTCATGAATAAATAAATAAAATATTTAAAAAAAAAAAAAAAAGAAAAGCAAGGGACGCCTGGGTAGCTCAGCAGTTAAGCATCTGCCTTCTGTCCAGGGGATGATCCTGGAGACCCAGGATCGAGTCCCATATCGGGCTCCCTGCATGGAACTTGCTTCTTCCTCTGCCTGTGTCTCTGCCTCTCTCTCTGTGTCTCTCATGAATAAATAAATAAAATCTTAAAAAAAAACCATGAAAAGCGAAACACCAAAACACCAATGGCAATTGCTTCTGGATAATGAGGTTACAAATAGCTTTTATATCTGTCTTGATATTTTTCAGTGGTTTCTAACTTTAGTGAATTTCTCCACTGAATATTTATAATCAGGACAAAAAAAAAGTATTAAAAAAAGAACTCGGATGCTTTGAGGCAGAGCCGCACACAGATAAGGAAATGCCAGTTTTGCCTGGGAAGGCAGTGGGGGTGACATTGATCAGGAAGCTTGGAGTAAGAGATCTGAGTTCATGGCCTGCCTCTGTCATTCAGTCAATCATTCATTCATTCAGTTAGTAGTTTCCGACACCTGCTCTATGCCAGGCACCAAACAAGTCAGACAGTAATCTGCCCTCCCAGAGCTGGCATTCTAATAGCAGAGACCAATAGGAAATGGATAAATACACACATAATTATTTGATTGTAATTACATTTTTATGGGACAGCATGACTAGTGCTGGGATAGAGCCGTTTACCCTGTGCTGTGTGTAGTATAGGGGGTGTTTGTCTGAATTTCTGGCCCAATTTCTGGCAGGTGTGGTGGATATGGACATATTGGGGACCATTCAGGGGTAGCTCCCTGTAGGCCGAGCCTGAGCCAATCTTTTAGGGGTGCGGGAAAGATTGTCATGTACACCCACCCTTATTTTTAGGTCGGCAGCCCACTTTTTGTAGCTGAGGAACCATGGGCAAGTCCTCAGATCCTTTATACTACCTTCCATCTTTGGGAGAAGAAGCTTTTTAAATTAAAAAAGTTTCAAAAATTATTTTATTTTATTTTATTTTTCTTATTATTTATTTATTTATTATTTATTGATTGACCGATTTAGATTGATTTAGATTTTTATTTATTTATTCATGAGAGACACAGAGAGAGAGGCAGAGACACAGGCAGAGGGAGAGGCCACATGCAGGGAGCCCAATGTGGGACTTGATCCCAGGTCTCCAGGATCACGCCCTGAGCCAAAGGCAGGCGTGAAACCACTGAACCACCCCGGCTGCCCTATTTTATTTTTCTTTTTGAGAGAGAGAGAGAGAGAGAAAGAGGGAGAGGGGGAGGGGCAGAGGGAGAAGGAGAGAAAGACTGTCAAGCAGGCTCCATGCCCAGCATGGAGCTCCACCTGGAGCTTAATCCCAAGACCCTGAGATCATGACCTGAGTCGAAATCGAGAGTCGGATTCTTAACTGTCTGAGCCACCCAGGTTCCCTGGGACAAGCTTTTTTGTTTAAATGAGAGACAAGTTAGGAGTGTTTGGGTGTCTGCTACTGCTTATTATTTATTACTATCATTATTACCACCTCTAGTACTTTCTGTAGGTCAAGACTGTGGGCATCACATATGCCCCATGGACGCTGGGAAGCCTTGCCGTTCGTTACATGCCTGCCAGGCACCAGAACATCACTAGCTGGACCCTTGTAGCCACTGCTCTGTGAGAAAGAGATTCTTGGAATAGTCCAAACTGGGACTGCTACCACAGACTTTTTTTTTTTTTAATTATTTTTTAATTTATTTTATTTTTAAGATTTTATTTATTCATGAGAGAGAGAGAGAGAGGCAGAGACACAGGCAGAAGGAGAAGCAGGCTCCATGCCGGGAGCCTGTCGCAGGACTCATTCCCAGGACTCCAGGATCGTACCCTGGGCCAAAAGCAGGCGCCAAACCGCTGAGCCACCCAGGGATCCCCTACCACAGATTTTTATTGGCATCAGCGTCATTCCCTTTTTACAGATGCACCAACTGAGGCTTCAAGAGACTGAGGTTCTCAGCCAATGTCTCACAACCTCATGAAAGGCAAACCTGGGCTTAGAAACCAGGTTTGGATGATGCACAGCCCAAGCCCTACCCCTGGGGGGTCTCACTGGTGTTCCCACCTTGTGTCCCTCTAGGTTTTGAGTTCTTTGAGGCCAGCGCCAAGGAGAACATCAACGTGAAGCAGGTCTTTGAGCGCCTGGTGGACGTCATCTGCGAGAAGATGAACGAGTCCCTTGAACCCAGCTCCAGCCCGGGGAGCAATGGGAAGGGCCCAGCCTTGGGGGACACCCCACCCCCCGAGCCCAGCAGCTGCAGCTGCTAAAGGTGGTCCCCAACCCCTGCCCACCCCTTCTGGCCTTGGCAGGGACTGTGACAGAGGCATGAGCCACAAGGGCTGTTTCCAAGCTCAGGGCACCCCCTTCCCTCCGGTCAGCTGCCCCGACTCCCGCATGGTCTCCAGCTTGCCCAGGCAGCCTTCTCACAAGCTCCAGACCCTGGGGATCCTGCACTGCAGGCAGAGTCTGGGGATGCTGACATGCACGAGCTTGCTGCTTTTCAGGAATTTGAACGGAGGGAACATGGGCAGCATGTCCCACCCCGCCTGGTGGAGGGGTGTCCACAGTGCCTTCGGGGTTGAAACTGTTGTCCTCGTCCATTCTGTTTGGGCATTGCCTGGCGTTCACGAGCTGGTCAAAGATGGTTCGTTTTCTTCGTCCTGCGGTGTGGGTCCTCAGAGTTCATCCCTGGGGATGTCAAAGGCAACTCCTTTCTCAGGGTCCCCTGGTGTGGTCCCAGGCCCACCTGTGAACCTCCTCAGACCTCAAGCTTCCAAGGAGTGAAGGTGATTATAGCCCTTGCAGACTCTTTCCCCCTGGCCTGCAGATCCCCTGCCTGTGAAAGCAGTATTAAAACAGCTTTTCCCATTGTCAAGGGACAGGAAGTCAGAGACCTGACCCCCCCCCCAGCTTCAGGGACCCCAGAAGTGCCTTCAGAGCCTCCCCAGTGTTCCACATCACCCACACCCCTGCCACTGTTTTGGCTTATCCACTGCATCTCTGATCCCTGGATTGAGTTCTGGAACTATGGTCCGCATCAGCCTGGGCAGAGAACATTGCAACTCTTGGCATTCCCGCTGGCGTCTTTTTGGTAGAAGTTAACCCCAGAGCCAGGAGCCCGGGCCCTCCGGCCCGTACCTGCCTCTCCCAGGCCCCATTTAGCTGGTGATGTTTTAAGCAAGATCTTTCCACATCTTATATCCTGCTAGAAAAGGAAATTGAGCAATATTCCAGTCTCCTGCTCTTGCTGGCGACTTGCTGCTAGAAGGACTGGGCTCCTCCCATTCAAGAGCCCTTGAAGACCCAGAGTCTTGTTTCCTGAGCCAAGTCATTGGTGGGGCCCAGGGAGGTGATGTCTCCTCCTAATGGAGGAGTCACTCTCAGGGAGGCTTTAGGGTTGGGCTGAAGGGGCAAGAAAGCAGAATTGGGTAATTGCTGTTGCCACATGCCTTTCACTGACACAGCCTGGGAGTGGCAGGCTGATGGGGATACACCGGGACTCAGTCCCCAGTTGACACACCATCTGGGAGCCCACAAGGCTGCGGTGCCCAGCTGGCAGGGGCTCCTACTGGGAGGTTATGTGCAGTTTGGGGAGCTCCGTCTTGATCTCCACCCCCCACCGCAGCTCAGTGCCCTTCCTGCCCACCAAAGTCCAAACTCCAGTGGTATGGGGCACCTGTTTCTGCCCCACAACACCAACTAACATCCCATAACATGACAAACACAGGGAAGATGGTCTAAACAGATGGTTTGTGCTCCACTCCCAGCCCCTGCCACCAAAATGACTTGCTATAGCCTTAAAGAGCTCAGCCTCCTTCTGAAGGGAGGAAGACCTGGTTCGAGTTTTATTTCACTTTTACCATTATAGAAGCTCTAGATTGGATTCTTTTCTAGACAGGCCCTGTTCACCCCTTACCAAGGGCTGCCCTTAGAGCTTCAAAGGGAGCGTATCTTTGCAAGCCAACAAATCATGTGACTGGTCAAATGGACAAGTTTCTGGGAACACAATGAGTTTGAGGGAATGTTTGGGGCAGTAGTCAAAAATGTTAGTTGCTTTGACATAAAAGATTAAAGCAGCCATTAAGAAACAAAAACAAGTCTGTTAAGATGTACTGTGGGCCATCAAGATTCTGTTGGCCAGTCCATTTTTCTTAAACTGCTTGCTAGAAAAAAAAAAAAAAAAAAGATGGACCAAAGTGCCCTTACCTAAGGGACTAGCCAACCTGTCATAGCCCACCTGATAAAAAACAGCTTTGGCTGTGTCTTGTGCCTGACATGAAGTGAGCCTTGTGTCTACACGTGATTTTTGAACACTTGAGCTTTAAGTAGCAACTGAGACAGCTAGCTGCCTCTGGTTTTCTCAAAATTAGGAATAATGTAGGAGAGGGTTTTTTTGGGTTTCTTCTAAAAATAATGCAGGTTTTTATTGTATAATTTTGGGTGGGAGGCTTCACTCACGATGGAACCCAAACCAATGTCCTGGAAGATCATGGGGGTGGGGGGGACGGAGTGGGGGAGGGATGGCAGTTCTGAGGGATGGAGATATGTTGAGTTTACAGACAGCAATGAAGCCAAAGCCTGGGGGTGGGGGTGAGATTTCTCAACTCCTGGGAGATGGGTCTGGAGAGGTGGCCTGAGGCTGGGTCCTGAATTCTTACCATTTGCTTTAAGCAGCTGGTCTTTCCACAGGGTTCTGCTTTTTCCTTTTCTTCTTTGGCTTCCCCAGGGTTCATGTTCTTTTGTTTTTCTCCTACTCCACTCCAAAAGGCAAGTAAGGGGTGAAATTTGGTCTCAGTGTTGAAGTGCTAATTCCACGAACCGGCTTCTCCCCTATGATCCCAAAACACTACGGAGTGAGCTTCTCGATTTGGTCATTTATATACTGGATGCAGTTCTCCTGTGTAAGCGATTCTTTGATGTCCACTCAGAAAGACGAGCACTTTTATCCACAAGAGAAAATAAAAGCCGTTATGCCCAGATGCTGGTAGTTTTTTTTTTTTTTTCCCATTAGTGAAATGTGGTTTCCAGGAAGAGGGTGGTTGATTTACAGCCAAGTAGATGGCTGGTCGAGGGCCATGCGTAATGCAGCAGAATCTGAATCAGGCCAGGGAGGCTCGGGTCTGGAGCTGCCTCTAACCAGGTCTCATGCCAACCAACCTTGGCCCTGGAAAGTTTGCTGTGTGGTAGGGAGGGTGACATTGCCCCAACTAGTCCTAGTGAGATGATCTGTCCTCACAGCAGCCAGAGGGAACCTGCGAATACCCAACTCACCCCATTGCTCCTTTGCTCAGAGCCCTCTGTGGCTCCCACTCAGTAAAAGCCTGAGCCTTCCTTCCAGCTCACAAGATCCTGCATGATCTGACCTGTCACTTCCCTTACTCCCCATTTGCCCTGCTGCAGTCACATTGGCCTTGCAGCTATTTGAACACACCAGGCCCCTGCCTCAGGGCCTTTGCCCTGACTGTTCCCTCAGCCTGAAGTCAAATGGGTCCTCTCATTCACCCCCTCTTTCAGGTCTTTGTGCAAATCTCACCTCATTGACTCCCCTTTCCTTCTCCCCACCCCCTCCTTTTAATATGGCTACCTCATCGCAGCATTTCCGATGTCCCTTTTCCTGTTCCCCCTTCCCATAGCCCCTAGAAGCTACTATATAATTTACTTGTTTACCTGAAACAAGTGTCTTTCAATATAATATCAGTTCCTCAAATGCAGAGATGTTTTATTTTTCACCACCACACCCAACTCAGTTCCTGTTTCATACAATAAAAAAGAAATATTTGATTTTGGTCCCTGGTTCCTGGCACACAGCTCCTAAAACCCTTTGAATCTCTGGAATGATAAGTGTCTTTTGTATGCTAATGAGAGGCCTGCTGGCTGGGAGTCCCTAGGTGGTGTCAGGATAGGGGGCGCTGGTCTCCAGAAACACCAAGCCAAGATTAGAGGGTAAGGAACTATGAGGCCAGTTGCCTGACCTTAAGGGAGGGGAAGGGAGCTGGAGATTGAGATAATCACCAATGGCCAATGGTTTCATCCATCATGCCTAAATAATGAAACTTCCATAAAAAGCCTAAAACACAAGGGGCACCTGGGTTAAGTGTCTGCTTCGGCTCAGGTCATGATCTCAAGGTCTTGGGATCTGCTCAGTGGAGAGTCTGCTTCTCCCTCTGCTCCTCCTCCCCTTGCTCATGCATGCTCTCTCTCTCTCACACACACATACACTCTCAAATAATTAAAATAAATAATACCATCTTTAACAAAAAATCTAAGCAACGAGATTCAGAGAGCTTCTGGATTGGAAACACATCAAGGTGCTAGGAGGGTGGCGGCTGGGGAGCACAGGGAAGCTCGGTGCCCCTTTTCCATACCTTGCCCTATGCATCTCTTCCATTTGGCTGTTCCTGATCTCTACCCTTTCATAATTAACTTGTAATAGTACTGAAATGCTTACTGAGCTCTGTGAGATTCTAATTATCAAGACTGAAAGGGAAGGGGGATTGTGGGAGCCCCCTAATTTTGGAGCCAAGTCAGACAGAAGTAGGGGTCACTTGGAGACTCAATACTTGCAGCTGGCATCTGAAGGGGGGGCAGTCTCGATGACCCCAGTCCTCAAGTTTGTGGTGTCTGCCCCAAACCCTGGGTAGTTAATGTCAGAATTGAACTCTAGGATGCCCAGTCGGTACCCGGAGAGAATTGTTTGGTGTGAAATCCCTCCATAACCCACATACATTTGGTGTCAGAAGTGCTGTGAGTAGGGGCACCTGGGTGGCTCAGTCTGTTAAGCACCTGCCTTCAGCTCAGGTCATGATCCTAGGGTCCTGGAATCCAATCCTGCCTCCAGTTCCCTGCTCAGAGCTGGAGTCTGCTATTCCCTCTGTCCCCATCTTGTGCTCTCTCTCTCTCTCTGTCTCAAATAAATAAAATCTTAGAAAGTGGGGTGGGGGAGTGTTGTGCGTAAAACAGTTCATTTTTTACTTCGAGCAAGCGCTCCACAGATGTTTGTTGAGAGAATGAATGCTCTGCAGAGCTCAAGTGTGAGCTGGATCCAGGGACTTACACACGGTCCCAGGATCCTCAACGGCTGTCTGAGCCTTCGCTCTGCAGCCTCACTGTCAGGCTGCGAGGTGAGCTTCAAGTCAACCGATCACCTTATCCCAAGCCCTCAAGCCTACTGTCCAGGGACCAGCTTGGGTCCCACGCCCACACCTGAACGGGTCCCACAGATGGAACATGCTGATTGGCTGTCAGAGACCATGAGGCCCGGGCTTAGGGACAGAAATCTGAGAGGTGGGCTGTCTCCAAAGGAAACCCATGTGTCCTTTCCTGAAGTGGGAGGTGATTGCAGCAATGGCAAATACAACACGTGCTCATTTTAGCTTTCTCAAAATCCGCCCCCCTCCCGCCCCCCAAAGAAAGATGGAAAGATTAGTTAAACTGGCATTTTGCAATCCCCAATGAAAGAACGGATTCAGGTCGCTGGGGTCATTGGATGAAGCCCTTGGTTTATGCTTTCTCAGCAGTGACCATGGCCAGCCCTTAGAATCATCTGGGGGAATGTCAGAGTCCCCAAACCCAGGCCACAGTCCCGTCCAGTTAAATCAGAAGGTGGAAAAAATAAAATAAAATAAAAAATCAGAAGGTGGGAGGGGCACCTTGGGGGGCTCCACATATGAGCGTCCTCCTTTGACTCAGGTGGTGATCCCGGGTTTGTGGGATCCAGTCTTGGATCCAGCTCCTTGCAGGGTGCCAGCTTCTCCCTCTGCCTATGTCTCAGCCTCTGTCTGTGTCTCTCATGAATGAATAAATAAAATCTTTCTTTAAAAGATCAGAAGGTGGGGGATGGGGTGCAGGCTTGGGTACTGTTGGAAGGTTTGGGGGCTTCGGATGTGCAGCTAGGGCTGAGAACCAGTGACTCACAGGAAATATGGGGGGGGGGAGATAAAGGGTTCAGGGTAGAAGCAAGGAGTAAATCCATGCTTTTTTTAAAGATCCCATTTATTTATTTATTTATTTATTTATTTATTTATTTATTTGAGAGAGAGAGCACAAGCAGGGGGAGCAGCAGAGAGAGAGAGAGGGAGAAGCAGGCCTCCCCCTGAGCAGGGAGCCTGATGGGGGGCTCCATCCTAGGACCCTGGCTGGGTTCATGACCTGAGCCAAAGGCAGACATTTAACTGGCTGAGCCACCCAGGCATCCCCACGCTCTTTCTGCAACAAATCAAAGGTTGGTGGGGTTGGAGAAGAAGAGGAAGAACCTGGAGCAGTGGTTTTCTGAGTATGTTCTGGCAGCCTGGCCTGAGAAGTTGTTTGGAATTCAGATACGTGGGCCCCACTCCAGAAGCCCTGGGGGTGCCTCCCCCACCCCCAGCATCTGTGTTAACAGAACATTCAGAGGACTCCAATGCATCCTCTAATTTGAGAACTACTGGATTAGAATGAAAGGGAATTAGGAGACATGACGAGCAAACATGATGTGTGGACCTTATTTGGATGCAATTCAAATAAACCAAATGTGTTAAGTCCTGGGGATGTAACGTACAGCATGGTGGCTATAGTTAATAATACTGTATTGCATATTTGAAAGTTACTAAGAGAGTTGATCTTAAAAGTTCTCATAAGGAAAAAATTGTGTGATGATGTATAGTGATGTTCATTACTTATTGTGGTAGTCATCGTGCAAAGCAAACTACTATCAAGTCATATGTTGTAGACATGAAACAAATATGTTAGATGTCAATTATATCCCGATTAAAAAAATACAAAGAAATCAGAGCACCTGGGTGGGTCAGTGGTTGAGCGGCTGCCTTCGGCTCAGGGCGTGATCCAAGGATCATGGGATCGAGTCCCACGTCAGGCTCCCTGCACGGAGCCTGCTTCTCCCTCTACCTGTGTCTCTCTGCCTCTCTCTCTGTGTCTCTCATGAATAAATGAGTAAAATATTTTTAAAAATACAAAGAAATCAATATAAAAAGACATTTTTGAGCCCATCAGAAAAATTTGATGGTGGGCTGGGTTTGGGTGATACCAAGGAATGGTTGCTAATTGTCTTAGGTGTTGTCCTGGTCCATTTGGGCTTCTATGAAAGAACACCATAGACTGTGTGGCTTATAAACAATAGACATTTCTTTCTCTTAGTTCTGTAGGCTGGGAAGTTCAAGATCAAGGCACCAGCAGATTCAGTGTCTGGTGAACACCAGTTTCCTAGGTCATAGATGGCTGTGTGTGTGTGTGTGTGTGTGTGTGTGTGTGTGTGTCCTCATTTGGAAGAAGAAGCAAAGGAGCTTTCTGGTGTCTCTTTTAAGATACTAATCCCATTTGTGAGGGCTCAGCCTTTAGGACCTAGTCATCTCCCAGAGGCCCCACCTCCCAAAAGCATCACATTGGGGATTGGGTTTCAACATGGGAATTTGGGGGGGACACAAGCATTCAGTCAGGTGTAATGATAGCATTGGGGTTGACTCAGATGAATACATTTTTAGAGATGTGTACTGATGAGGGGGGGAAATGACATTGTTTGGAACTTGTTTCTAAATACTTCATCAATGGGAAAAAGGGATCATGAAACAAACATGTCAGACTCTAGGTGATTGTTGAATCTGGGTGATGGGTATATAGGAGTTTCTTTGGACAAATTCCTTTTTGTATGTGTGTGAACATTTTAGGGTTTTTTTTTTCCACAAAATAATTTACAAAACAAGATAATTGCGTGAGAAAAGAGGCCATGTCATCCCATTCAGGTACTTAGGGTTAAGATCATGGCCAACTGGCATAAAAAGTAAAAGGAAGGAAAAAGGAGTCAGGATAACAGAGCTCTCCCAAATCTTTTATTACCAACCTCCCTTCCAAAATCAGTGAGTGTCACAGAGGAATAATAATGAGACAAAATCTCCAGCAGCCATGTGGGCCAGATGTCCTGTCTTCCCCCCAACCCCCCACCCCTCCCGGGGTCTGTCAGCCTAGTTTGATGAACAGCAGCAAAGTGGCAAGAATTCCTGGCAGCTGAAATGGGAGAAGAAAGAAATATTGAACCAACCTGAGGGACCTCTGGAACCCAAATCAAATTTGGATACACTGAGAGGGGGAGAAGAACATTTTCTTTCCAGAAAGGGGAAGGGTAGGGTTCTACAGAGAGCCAAAGGTCCCTCATGGTCAGGCTGGAGCCACTTTGGCCCTGTTTCCACAATCAGTCTCAGTCATGAGCAGCAGGTGGAGGCCTATCATGATGCACGTGGGTCTTTTTCCCTTGGTTTCCCATAGATCTTAGATCCATCCTCTCGCTGCTCCCCACCACCACACACACCGGGTCCCGCAAACTACATTTCCCAGAACCTCCTCCCCTTCCACTTCCTGTTAGTTTTCCCTAATAGGAAACACCTGTAGGAGATGGGAGGGCTGTTGGAAAAGTCGGAGTATTTCTTCCCCGCTGCCTCCTCTCTCTTACGCCCACCCTGAGTCCTTCAAGACTGCGGCTGTGGGCAGGTGCTCCTCTTCCATGGCTCTTGCTTTTCCCACCCCTTCTGGCCCAGGGGAAGGTACAGCTCCCCATGTTGCTAGTGCCTCATCTCTCATTTTTCTTAACCCTGCCCTCACCTCAGCAGCGAAGCCCCTGAAAACCTGGCTGGGATCTGGACTATTATGACCTCCTTGGAGAAGACTGTGGTATAGTTTGCATATATTCAATATAAATTTGTACAATGAAAAAAATACCCGTTTTTAAAATACAGATCAGGTACGCCTGGTGGCTCAGTGGTTGAGTGTCTGCCTTCAGCTCAGAGTGTGATCCTGTGGTCCAGGGATCGAGTCCCACATCGGGCTCCCTGAGTGGAGCCTGCTTCTCCCTCTGCCTGTGTCTCTGTTTCTCCCTCTGGGTCTCTCATGAATGGATAAATAAAATCTTTTTAAAGAAAATAAAATAAAAAAATAAAATACAGAACAGTTGGATGAGACTTATCTGTATCTCAGCTGGGCAGTGATCTCCAGAAAAACACTATTGCATCTTGAAAATCAATCTGGTGGGCAGCCCGGGTGGCCCAGCGGTTTATTGGTGCCTTCCGCCCAGGGTGTGATCCTGGAGACCCAGGATCGAGTCCCGCATCGGGCTCCCTGCATGGAGCCTGCTTCTCCCTCTGTCTGCCTCTGTGTGTGTGTGTATGTGTTTCATGAACAAATAAATCTTTAAAATAAATAAATAATGCATGTGTTATTCGTTAAAAAAAAAAAAAGAAAGAAAATCAATCTGGTGGTGGGGGCACCTGGGTGGCTCAGTTGGTTGAGCACCTGCCTTGAGCTCAGGTCATGATCCCAGGGTCCTGGGATCTAGCCTTGCATCAGGCTCCCTGCTCAGAGGGGAGCCCGCTTCTCCTTCTGCCTCTGCTTGTGCTCCCTCTCTCAGTCTCTCTGTCAAATAAATAAATAAAAATATAAAAAGGAAAAAAAAAAAGAAAGAAAATCAGTCTGGGGGAAGCACATGAGAAAAACTTCATGAGGGCTCAGAGGGATGGAGGCTTTTTTTTTTTCTTTTTACAAAATAACAGCTTTATTGGGGAAATTCGTGTATCATACAATTCGCCTTTCTAAAGTGTACACTGAAGTGGTGTAAACCCTTTATCTTTAATGCAATTACTGAGAAAGCACGATTTATATATGCCATTTTGCTATTTGTTTTCCATTTGTGTTTTGTCCTTGTTCTGTTGGCTCACCTTAACTTTCTTTCATGTTAAATACTTTCTAGTGCAGCATTTTAATTCCCTTGTTTCTTTTACTGTATTTTAAAGTTCTTTTCTTAGTGGTTGCTCATGGGATTACAATTAACATTTTTTTACAATCTAGTTTGGATTAGTACTAAATGAATTTCAGGAGCATACAAAAACGTTGCTCCTATATGTCTCTTTTCTCTCCACCCTCCTTTGTGCTATTGTTGTCATGTGAATTATATCTTAATATCAGTCTATAAACACAATTTTATAGTTATTGCCTTAGGCAGTTTTCTTTTACTATTTCTTTTTTTTATTTATGATAGTCACAGAGAGAGAGAGAGGCAGAGACACAGGCAGAGGGAGAAGCAGGCTCCATGCACCGGGAGCCCGATGTGGGATTCGATCCCGGGTGTCCAGGATCGCGCCCTGGGCCAAAGGCAGGCGCCAAACCGCTGCAACCACCCAGGGATCCCAGGCAGTTTTCCTTTAAATGAGGTAGAAAAGGGTCACCTGAGTGGCTCAGTTGGTTGAGTGTCTGACTTCAGCTCAGGTCATGACCTGGGATCAAGGGTCCTGGGATCAAGCCCCACATCAGGCTCCCTGCTCAGTGGAGAGTCTACTTCCTTCCCCTTCTCCCTCTGCCCCTTCCCCCTACTTGTGCTTTCTCTTTCTCTCTCAAATAAATAAGTAAAATATTAAAAATAAATAAATGAGGTATGAGAAGAAAAGTTCGATCCTAGGATCGAGCCCTGTGTTGGGCTCCGTACTCAGCCCATAGTCTTGGGGTTCTCCCTCTCCCTCTGCCCTGCCCCCTGCTCATGCTCTCTCTCTCTCTCAAATTAAAACACACACACACACACACACACACATTTATCACAATCATACAATAAATTGTCCATTTGAAAAAATCATGTTTCTTGTCTTTCCCTGCTGATTAGAATGCCTATGAGGGTAGAGATTTTTGTCTGTTGAGTTCATTGTTTTATCCACAGTGGCTACACTGTGCCTGGTCAAAGTAGGTGCGTAATAAGGTTTGTGGAGTGAAGAAGTGAACATTAAAATTTGTCTAACGGCTTTCCATCATATTCAGAATAAAAGTCAAACCCCTCTCTGCAGCCCACAAGGCCTTGTATGATCAACCCCATCAGTTCCTTGCCCTCATCTCCCCCTACCACTCTTCATGCTCACCCTGCTCCAGCCACAAGGAACTCCCCGCTGGTCCGTGAATAAGCCAAGCCTATTGTTACCTCCTAGCCTTTGCACCAGCTGTTCCCTCTGGTTTCTCCTATCTACACACATGATTTTCCCTCATTTTCCTCAGGTCACTGGTCAGATGTCATCTCCTCAGGAAAGCCATCCCTGATTCCCTTCCCTATCCTATCATCCTGCTTTACTTCCTTCCCAGAAGGGATCTTTAACTGAACCGATCATCCATTTGAACGTCACCTCCACCATAGCAGGGATCTCTGGTGCCCAGAACAGTATTTGACGCAGAGTAGGTGCTCAATAAAAGAGCTCAATGTGTTCCTAAGGGTCTAGGCCTTACCTGTATCACTGCTGCACCCAGTTGAAGCTCTGAGTCTTGGTTATTTTCAAGAGCTTGGGGAAACAGCCCTGAGGATACAACTATCAAAGCAGGCAGGACCTGGGTAAAGACTTCTGGATTCCAAATTCCCATCAGCCCCACCCATTGGGCCAGTTTTTCTCAGATTCAGAAAGGAGCAGGGGACAAAGCCGTAAGGATACTGAGTCCTTCCCACTTCTCACTTCCCCTAACCCAGCATCTTCCTGGCCTCCTCTTTCCCTCACCTCACCCATAACATACAACTTGCTCCCCAATATCTGTAGTGACCTCCAAAGTGTGGTGAATGAGAGTATGACCAGATGTCCCAAGTTATTGCTAGCTGTGTGATCCTGGAGAAGTCACACACCACTCTGTGCCTTGGCTTCCCCAAATGTAAATGGGACCAACTGAATCTGCTGCCCAAGGTTATGGCAAGGATTAAGAGAGAAAGATCTACATGAAGTACATAGCAGTGGCCTGACACATAACCAGCATTCAGTAACTATTAGTTCTTTCTGAATGCTCTTTATATATGAACAGAAGGGCTAACATGTATCCAGCACCTTCTCAGCCATTTACATGTATTTTCTCACTTACTTATCCCTATAACTCCAGGAGGTGGGTAATCTTCTTTGCTGTTTTGTAGGTGAAGCAACAGGTTCAGAGAAATTAAGAGACCAGACATGATGTGTGGGTACAGAGATGGGCCCTCCACTTTCCTTCCTGCAGTTGCAGAGATGCTCCCCTTTCTAGGCCCCTGGCAATTCTTGCTTCTGGAAGCTAGAGTTGCCTTGAGCTTGCTCTTGACAGGGTTCAGTTCCCCTTTACTTAATATGCATTGATTAAGTGTGTCCTGTGAGCTAAATCTTGGGAACCCAGCCACATACAAAACAGACATAATTCCTGCTTTGGTGGTGCTCACATTTGAGTGGTGAACACAGGTAATGAGTACAGCAATAACAGGTGGTGAGTAAGTAAGTGCTGGGAAACTCCCTGGGCCTCAGTCTCCTCACCTATAAAATGGGAGAAAAGCACTCCCCACCTCGGGATGGCATATTATGGGGACTGAATTCACAAAGTGAGTGCCCAGTCCTGTAGCAACTGTCACTATCCTAGAATGATCATCGTTTATCATTATATTTTAAGCCCTCTGGGGACACCTGGGTGGCTAAGTGGTTGAGTGTCTGCCTTTGGCTCAGGCTGTGATCCCTGGGTTCCAGAATTGAGTTCCTCATCGGGCTCCTCTCAGGGAGCGTGCTTCTCCTTCTGCCTGCGTCTCTGCCTCTCTCTCCAGATCTCTCTCATAAATAAATAAATAAAATGTTTTTTAAAAAACAGCCCTTTGTAAGACAGGCAGTGTAGCCCAGGGAATGGACTCAGACCCAAACCAGCTTCAAATCCAGCTCTATCAAAACCATGTGACCTTGAACTGGCCCCTCCCAACCCTCAGTTTCCCCATGTGAGAAATGAGGATGGTAACCCTAATTCCCCAAGGCTGTGAGGTCAAAATGAGCTGAACACCCAATGACAGTTGCTTTCTTTCTCCCTTGACCCCTCTCGCGAGGGTTCCCGCAAATAGGCAACTTTTCTAAAAGTCACCAGCCCTAGGGGGCTACCTAGGTGACATCCAGCAAAATCTTGAGTTACCTCCCCCAACCCAGGAATGATGTCTGTGGACACGTTGCACCCATCACAGGCTGTTGTCCTGATGATTTATGGCAGCTCCTGGGGTGGGAGGAACCAGTTGTCATTTCAAAGGAGGAGCCACAAAAATCCATGTGGTTTTTCACCCCACAGCACTTTAGCTACAAAGAGGAGAATAATCATTTGAAGTCTCCCTTTCAAATATCAAAATAATGAAAACAATAGAAATCGTGGTCACCATGGCTACTGTGTCACGCTATACTGGGGCCTGGCTGAATGCGTTCTTTACTCCAGCCCAGCGTGGCTCAGAACCCTCCATGGCTCTCATCTTACTTGGGTAAAAGCTGAACACCTCCCCATGGCCCCCAAGACCCTGCAGGATCTGCCCAGTCACCTCCAGGCCTTCATTCTCACCCCCACTCTCCCTCTTTCTCACTCAGCTCCGGCCACACTGGCCCCCTCATTGGCCCTCAAACACACTTAGCAAGCCCCAGCCACAGGGCCTTTATACAGGCTGTTCCCTCTTTCTAGAATGCTATTCCTTCAAATATCTTTGTGGCTCCCTTCCTCACTTTATTTAGCTATCTACTCAAACGTCCCTCTGTGGGAAGGCCTGCCCTGACCCCTCTTACCAGGTTAGCCACAGCCCCTGTATCAGTCGGCTGGGTTAAGGGATGCTGCGTAACAAATGATCCCAGAAACTCAGCAATTCATTTCTCACTCACACTACCTGCCCCTCACAACTTGGCAGGGGGACTCTGTTTATCAAAATCACTCAAGGACTCTGGCTGATGGAGAAGCCACCATCCAGATAGTTCCACTATTGAGGCAGGAGGAAAGAGTATTCTGGAGGGTCTTGAGCTGGCAGTCAAATAATTTGGCCCAGGGATGCCTGGGTGGCTTAGTGGTTGAGCATCTGCCTTTGGCTCAGGGCATGATCCTGGAGTTCCAGGATGGAGTCCCACATCGGGCTCCCTGCATGAAGCCTGCTTCTCCCTCTGCCTGTGGCTCTGCCTCTCTCTCTGTTGCTCATGAATAAATAAATAAAATCTTATAAATAAATAAATAAATAAATAAATAAGCCCATAAGTGACATGCACTTCTGCTCACAGCTCATTGGCCAGAAGTCATCATGTGATCCTCCTCCAACAAAGGGGCGGGCCATCCCATTGCAAGGTGCCAATAAGTGACAAATAGCACCGTCAGATAAACAAACCCTTACTGTCTATGCCCTTACCCTGCCCTGTTTCACATCTAACACTTAGGCTTACGAAGTGGTTTCACGTCTATGTCCCCACTTACATGTCAATAACTCATGGCAAGGGTCTTGTTTTGTGCACTGCTGTGTCTGTCCTTGGAGCCCTGGACAGTGGCCGGCACACCGTAGGTGCTCAATAAAGATAGTGGAAGGGCTGTTTGAATGAGTGAGAGATGTTCTTTACCATCTGAAGCCTCAGAAGCCAAAACTGGGATGCAATTTTGTGGCACTACCCATCATGTGCCACCTCCCAAGCCTGAATGTGACCCCAGGGAAGGTCCTGGGCTCCAAAACTCAGATGTGAAACATTTCTAGAAACAGGCAATGCTTTTTTCCTTCCAAACCCTTTCTGGCCTCAAGGACCCTTTGAAACTACCTGCCCCAGGAGCTTCTGATGACACATGCAGGCTGGTCCTGACCTTTAAACACCAAGACTCAAGAAGGAAAGGTCACCACCTCCCACCCAGGAGGATGGTTATTTAAAAAAAAGAGAGAGAGAAGGAGAGAGAGAGTGGTACCTAAGTGGTTCAGTGGCTGAGCATCTGCCTTCAGCTCAGGTCGTGATCCTGGAGTCCTGGGATCGAGTTCCGCTTCAAACTCCCTGCAGGAAGCCTGCTTCTCCCTCTGCCTGTGTCTCTGTCTCTCATGAATAAATAAATAAAATAGGGATCCCTGGGTGGCACAGCGGTTTAGCACCTGCCTTTGGCCCAGGGCGCGATCCTGGAGACCCGGGATCGAATCCCACGTCGGGCTCCCAGTGCATGGAGCCTGCTTCTCCCTCTGCCTATGTCTCTGCCTCTCTCTCTCTCTGTGACTATCATAAATAAATAAAAGTTAACAAAAAAATTAAAAAACAAAAAAGATTAAAATAAATAAAATAAAATCTTAAAAAATGAGAGAATAACAAACGTTGGCAAAGGTGTAGAGAAACTAATACCCTTGTGCCTTGCTGATGAGAATGTAAACTGGTGCAGTTACCATGGAAAACAGTATGAAAATTCCTCAAAAAATTAAACCAGGGCAGCCCCGGTGGCCCAGCGGCTTAGTGCCACCTTCAGCCCAGGGCGTGATCCTGGAGACCTGGGATCGAGTCCCATGTCAGGCTGCCTGCATGGAGCCTGCTTCTCCCTCTGCTTGTGTCTCTGCCTCTCTCTCTCTCTCTCTCCCTCTCTCTCTCTCTGTGTGTGTGTCTCATAAATAAATAAATAAATAAAATCTTAAAAAATTAAACATAGAATTATCAGACGACCCAGCAATCTCATTTCTATATATACACCTAAAAGAAATGAAAACAGGAACTTGAAGAGATACACGTACACCATGTTTATGCATCATCATTCACAACAGATGAAAGGTGGAAGCAATCGAAGTGTCCATCGATAGGGGAATGGATAAAT
This sequence comes from Vulpes lagopus, assembly GCF_018345385.1. Taxonomy (NCBI): domain Eukaryota; kingdom Metazoa; phylum Chordata; class Mammalia; order Carnivora; family Canidae; genus Vulpes; species Vulpes lagopus. The sequence continues at coordinate 8,180,532 of NC_054830.1, read as the reverse complement.
AAAGTGTGGTGTATCTGTACGATAGAATAGGATTCAGCCTTAAAAAGGAAGGAAATTCTGACCCATGCTACAACCTGGAGGACATTATGCTCAGTGAACTAAGCCAATCACAAAAGGACAAACACTGTAGGATTCCACTTATATGAAATCCCTAGAGGAGTGATGTCCACAGGGACAGGTAGGAGGATGGTGCGTTTAAGGCGATGGGTGGTGATAAGAGTCACCTAACAATATGAATGTACTTAATGCCACTGAACTGGACTCTTAAAAATGGTTAAGATGATAAGTTTATGTTATGCGTCTTTTGCCACAAAAGAACACATCCGGGATGTGGATCTCACCTTCTCCATGGCTAAGCTCCATTCTGTGGAATAGTCATCTAGGTCACTGTAACCTCTGTAATTCTTCCTTAGTGTCACGAAGATGTGCTCCAAGGCCCACTTCTTGAACCTCAAAGATGACACAGGAAGTGAAAGGCACATAAAACAGCAAGGTGCCCCACGTGGTGAGGTTTCTTGGGGACAGAGCAGGGAGGTCAAGCTCCCCTTCTGTTTTTGTTCCTTGTTTTAAGATGTTATTTACTTATTTTGTTTTATTTATTTTTTTTAAGTTTTTTTTTTTTTTTTTTTTTTTTTTTTTTTTTTTTTTTTTTTATGATAGAGAGGGAGAGAGAGAGGCAGAGACATAGGCAGAGGGAGAAGCAGGCTCCATGCACCGGGAGCCCGATGTGGGATTCGATCCCGGGTCTCCAGGATCGCGCCCTGGGCCAAAGGCAGGCGCCAAACCGCTGTGCCACCCAGCGATCCCTAAGATGTTATTTATTTATTTGAGAGAGAGAGAGAGAGAGAGAGCATGAGTGGAGGGAGGGACAGACGGAGAGGGAGAAGCAGACCCCCACTTGCTGAGTGGGCAGCTGGATGCGGGACTCAATCCCAGGACCCCGAGATCATGACCTGAGCCAAAGTCAGGCACTCAACTGATTGAGCCACCCAGGTGCCCACCCTCCTGCTTTCTTTGGCTTCCTTCACAGTCCACCACCCTCCCTCAGCTACAGGTCTGCACTGGAGGAGGACAAATGCTGGCTGCTGTCACCCCCGAGAGAGGGACATGGGGAAGAGCGTGGGTCTCGAGCTGAGTGCATCTGGTTGTACCCATCACAAACTTGAATCATCTGCTCTTTTGAATCGCCCACATGCCTGCTACACCCCCGATTTGGCTGGAACTTGATTAAAGACTTGAATATCATCTTTAGCAACTGAATCAGGCTCAGCACAAAAGGGGCAAATTTAATTTTCTATTTTTTAAATCAAGGTCTAAATAAAAAAAGGTTTTTTTTTGGATGAGGTTAAACAGTCACGTGGTTCGAAATTCACAAAGCACAGAAGGGTAGACCATGAAAAGTCTCCCTCCTACCTTTTTCTCCCAGCCAGAAAGGTCCTCCCACTCCGCCACGGTGACTGTTACTGTTTCCTGTGTCCCAAAAGAGATATTCGATGTATGTCAAAGCAAAGCATATTCGCATCATCCTTCTCCTTGCTTTATACTATTCTCATTGTTCTGCATCTGGCTGTTCTTAGCAAGAGTAGCGATTGCTCCTGGGGCTCTGCTCACATCCCGTGAGCATTTGTCATTTCTGTGCACGCTGGCCTGGCTTCCGCTGCCAGCCACGGAGGGCTCTCTGTGGCATCTCAGCCCACATGTGCCCTGCGAGCAGCCCTCAGGCAATACTGATGGGAGGTAGATCAATATTGCAGCTCCCTCGCCTGCTTCCCCTTGGGAAAATAGACACACATTCGAAACTGCTCCCAAATCTCCCCAAGCAGGACAGAGCCCAGCTGCCTGCAGGGTCACCCCTTATGGGCTGCATTCCTCTCCCTGCCTCGCTTTGCCTCTTGGGATCACCTCTCAAATAAACCATGAGCCTTCAGAGCCTTGTCTCAGGGTCTGCCTCCGGGGGGTGCAGGGGACACAACTGAAGAGAACACTGTGTCCTGGAGAATGCACCATCTCCTGCATGGGGAGGCTTCTCTTTCCTTCTTTCCACCTGCATTTCCACTTTCTTTTTTTTTTTTTTTAAAGATTTTATTTATTTATTCATAGAGATGCAGAGAGAGAGAGTAGCAGAGACACAGGCAGAGGGAGAAGCAGGCTCCACGCAGAGAGCCCGACGTGGGACTCGATCCAGGGTCTCCAGGATCACGCCCTGGGCTGCAGGCGGCGCTAAACTGCTGCACCACCGGGGCTGCCCGCATTGGACTTTCTTATATGCATTATTTTAAATTAACCTCCCTCTTACTGATGGCAATCTTTTTTTTTTTAGATTTTATTTATTTATTCATGAGGCACACAGAGAGAGGTGGAGACACAGGGAGAGGGAGAAGCAGGCTCCCCACAGGGAGGCCGATGTGGGACTCGATTCCAGGACCCCAGGATCATGACCTGAGCTAAAGGCAGACGCTCAACCACTGAGCCACCCAGGCAACCCAGCCGGTGGCAATCTTTTGCACACCCTGGAGTATACCTCCTCTTCAGCACCTGAGCAAGCAAATCCTTGGATGAGTCCTAGAGATGGGAAAGCTGGGTCCAAGTATCCGTGCTTTGTCATTTGGATGGATTTTGCAAAATAGCCCTCTGTGTCTAACACATTTCAAAACCACAACAGCTTTTACAGCTTTTTCCATTACTTCTTAACACCTTACCACCAGAGGCAAGAGAGATGGTGAAGGAAATTAACTCAGCCAGTCTCTTGAGGACTTTGAGGGGATGGCTGAGGTTTTTGGCTCTTCACCCCATTTCTGGAGACCCAATCTCCAGCCCTGGGGACCCAAAGGCCAGGTAGCACTGTGTGGGTGGCTCCTGGGGGGAGGGGGCAGTGCTCCTACTGATTTGACTGATTTCTAAAGCAGAGTGGGAGAAGCAGCACAGTACTTACAATGCAGAACAAGGCAAGGACCACTTGGCAATCGTGATTTCAACGGTGAGCATGTTAACCGTGAACAGGAAACACTGGAAGACACAGAGGGGCTGGAGGG